>NW_026126724.1:600000-1125235 GCF_943737965.1 Phodopus roborovskii
TCAAAACTCAAGTCCAAATGGATCAAAGAGCTCAACATAATTCCAGCCAGAGGGAACTTCTTAGAATAGAAAAGAGGGTAACATGTAACAACTGGTAGAAGAGACCTCTTTCTGAACATAAATCTAGGAGTACATTCAATGAGATCGACAATTAATAAGTGGGACTTTTTCAAACTGAAAAGCTTCTGTAAGGGAAAGGACACAGTGGACAAGAACAAACGGCAGCCTACAGACTGGAAATTGATCTTCCCAACCCTACATCTGACAGAGGACTGATGTCCAAAATATACAAAGAATTCAAGAAAATAGTCACCAAAACACCATGCTTGGCCAAAGAACGTTAGACATGAGCAGTAGACTCCAAGATCCTCCAGTAACACTTGCCCCCTTTCCTCATTCCCTCACAGAGACATATCACCCTTTGGGTTGAAATGAGAGGATGAAATGAATAGAGCTTTCCCTGACCCTGCCCAGAATTCCTGTTCCTCCATGGACACCTTGACCTCTCCATTTTATTAAATTCAAAGGAATCCAGCCCTCCTAATCCAGGAGAAGTTTCCCCTTGTGTTGTGGTTTCTAGTTGATTTTCTCCCTTCCATGTACCAGCCAGATAATCTCTGGTGTCCTACAAAGCTAACCACTCTGGAGGTGCCACCTGTCTCCAATTCTTTTCCACCAGTTCTCTCTGGAACACTCCAAGCCACCACTCTGAAGCCCTTTATCAAAGTTCTCATTGGTCTCACAGCAAGCTGCTGAGTTCAATGATGGGTTTCAGCTGTCATCTCCCTTACTATTAGCAACAGGAGACACAGCTGACTGTCTCTCAAGTACTAGAGTGTGTGCCCCTGGTTCCACCACAGCAACCACTACTGTCTTTTTTGGGACTAAAGTTTATACCTATTTTGCAGCACTTTGTAATTTGACTTGAGATTTATACCTGGGGATGTGCAGTAGCTCCTTTTCATATTAGAGATGCTACAGCATACTAGTTTGTAATTAACTGAGTATTCATCACTGAATTTAAGCACTGAAGACTCAGCTATAAAGTGGATTCATGAAGGTGGCATGCATCTGGTGTAATATATTTCTCTTAATTATCTGCATTTGTCTCAAAGTAATTGTGAGTAAATGGAGGATCAACACTTCCATTCTTTGCCTTACTGACAACAACTACTTACCTAAGTTTTTAAATTTTGTTTTCATTTCTGCGGTGATGCCATGGCTGGTGTGGAACTCCTGGGTATATGGTATATGGTAGCCTACTTTACTGTCTCACCTTCTGTAAGACCCACGGAGGGCGTGGACCCTCACACCCCGACTCACTAAAGGCAGCCCCCCAAATCACTCACGAGAACCGGTCTTGATGCAAAAGCATGAGGTCTTTTATATTCCAGTGCACTGGGGTCCGCAGCCATACTCCACGTGGGGTACAGGACTGGGAACCCTGGGTAGAGGGTTCAGACAGCTTTTATAGGGTTACAACAAAGCCCGCACATTACAAACCAATTATCTCAATAGCATCCAGTATGGACGAACCAATTTGAACTATCCAAGCCCATACTTAGCCCAGGAAGTCCGCATTCGCTGGGGCTCCTGGGTATTGTGGCACAGCTCATTTCTTGTTCTCATTCAATCACAGGTGCTGTCAGTAACCCACCCTGTCATAAATCAGTCAAGAATGACCTCTTGCCTACTCACTGCTAGGAGGCAGAGTCTAGGGAAAATTGGGCTAAATTTTTCCATCCTTACAGTACCTCACTACTCATCTTTAAAGTGCATGTGGAGAAAGAATGATACTTGATATCATTAGGGTTAGGGATTGATATTTCTTTTTAGAGGTGCCCTATGTATGTGACTGTGTATGTATCCTATGTCTGCTTTTGTTGCTGTTCAATGTTGCCCTTGCGAGGTTTTTATTTTTTTCAGTTCACAAAATACTGCCAATATTAAAATGTTTTTAAAATAATGAGGATATTGTTTGCAATACTTTGTTGACTAAGAATAGATATGAAAGATGGTAAGGATTTGATTTGATTTTTTTTTTTTTTTTTTTTTTTTTTTTTGGTGAAGTTTTTGCGTCAGTCTTTGGGTGTCTTCCTTCCTTATACAAGGTTTCATACAGTCCACAATCATCTTGAGCTCTCTATGTACCATAAAGAACCTTGCAGTCCTGATTCTCCTACCTCTACTTCCTAAGTGCTGGATGACAGCAGTATGCAACTTTGCCTCTCAGAATGTGTGTGTGTGTGTGTGTATGTGTGTGTGTGTGTGTTTTCTTTTTTTTTTTTGAGAAAGTGGCTTACTGTGTTGCCTAGACTGGAATCAAACTCTGGCTGTCTCCTTTCCTTAGCCTCCTGAGTATTGGAATTACAGGTAATTCAAGGTTGAGGCACCAGACCACTTATGGCCTTGTTTTAAAAAAGGTGTCACAGAGGAAGTGTGGAAGTGACCGCCATTGTAGCTAAAGATACTTAATCGTTGTTCTCTGCAGTTATACACAAGTTACATAATTTAAGGATTTTTTTTTTTAATCTACAGGAAAGAAAATGCAAATATAAAAGAATTTAGCAGGGCAATGGTGGTTCTGAAAGTCTCACACAGTGTGGAATAAGATGGTTTCTCAAAGATGTTTTGATTTGCATTTCCCTGATAGCTAAGGATTTAGAGCAGTTTCTTAATTGTATTTCACCCTTTTTGATTTCCTCTATTGAGAGTTCTTTCTTCAGTTCTGAACCCCATTTTTACCCAGGGTTATTTGGTGTTTTGTTGACTAGTTTCTTGAGTTCTTTGTATATTTTGGAGATCAGCCCTTTGTCGGATGTAGGAATGTTGAAAATCTTTTCCCAGTCTGTGGGCAGCCTTTTGGACTTGTGGACTGTGTCCTTTGCCTTCCAGAAGCTTCTAAGTTTGAAGAGGTCCCATTTATTAATTGTTTCTTTCAGTGTCTCTGAGTGTTCAGGAAGTGGTCTCCTATACCAATTTGTTCAAGGGTAACCCCTACTTTCTCTTCTAAGAGGTTCAATGTGGCTAGTTTGTTGTTGAGGTCTGTGATCCATTTGGACTTGAGTTTTGTGCATGGTGAAGGACATGGGTCTATCTGCAGTCTTCTACACACCATCATCCAATTGTGCCAGCACCATTTGTTGATGATGCTGTCCTCGACCCATTGTATTCATTTAGCAGCTTTGTCAAAAATCAGGTGTTCATAGGTGTGTGGGTTAATATCAGGAATTTCAATTTGATTCCATTGGTCTACATGTCTATTTTGGTGCCAATACCAAGCTTGTTTCAGGACTATAGCTCTGTGGTGGACCTTAAAGTAAGGGATGGTGATTCCTCCTGAAATTTTTTTATTGCACAGGGTTGTTTTGGCTATTCTGGGTCTTTTGTTTTTCCATATAAAGTTGAATATGATCCTTTCATGGTCAGTGAAGAATTTTGGTCAGATTGTAATGGTGTGTTGAGTTTATCTGTTGCCTACAATCTTCGGGGGCATAGTTAATTTCCTTGGGTTGGAGTTTTCCTTCCAATACTTTCTGTAGAGCTGGATTTGTAGATACATATTTGGAAAATCTGGTTTTATCGTGATATAACTTGTTTTCCCCATCTATAGTGACTGAGAGTTTTTCTGGGTATATCATCCTGGGCTCACTTCTGTGGTCTCTTAATACTTGTAGAACATCTATCCAGTACTTTCTGGCATTGAGGGTTTCCATGGAGAACTCAAGTGTAATTTTGATAGGTCTGCCTTAATATGTTACCTGTCTTTTTCCTTCATTTCTCTTAATATTCTTTCTCTATTCTGTATGCTAAGTGTTTGATTAATATATTTTGAGGGTGTAGAGAGCTACGAAGTGCCATGCCTTAAGATGGTGCAGGCTTCTACCTTCCACCTTCCCGATGGTGAGCACTCTCTGTTGTAAAAAAAGTCCTTATTTGGCCAAGCCTATTGAGCTTGCTTGCTTCCTTATAAGAGCAGACTATCTGTAGGCTCCCCGTGGCTCACTGGGGTTTGTCAGCACAAGAGGATTTAAGCCAGTGCAGGCATTTCCCTGGAGTCAGAAGAAGAAGCATGTTCAAGGATCCTGAATAAACTACTTGAAGAAGATCTTGCCCGAGTTGCGTCTTCTTTGCAGGCCAAGGTTGGGCGCGACAGCTGGTGGCCCTTACCAGGACGGAGATCAGAACTTCTTGCAGTCAGGGCAGCACTGGAAAGTTCCTAAGGTAAGGTGGGACAATAAAGACCACAGAAATAAGTGGCAATGAGGTTCCCTAGGAAGAGTGGGATAATAAGGACTGCAGGGATAAGAGGCAATAAATTCTCAGGCATTGAGCAAAAGGTTCTAGTGAACTGAAAGTAAATTTTTTTAAAATGGGGACATCTCCATCTCATCCAATTTTTCTGGCTCTCCAGTAGCTACTTTTGTCAAAGAAACTTAAATTAAAGAAATGCACATTAGAGAGGTTTCTGGGCAAATGCGATGCCATTGCACCTTGGTTTGCAGTTTGGGGAGACCTTATGGTTAGCGTGCTGGGAGAAGTTAGGCAGGGATCTTGACTTCGCTTGGGAACAAGTGATGCTAAAGCCTGGAGTCACACCCATTTGGAAGTTAGTGCATAGCTGCATTGAGGACCAGAAATGCTGTAGAGAGGCA
Organism: Phodopus roborovskii; assembly: GCF_943737965.1. NCBI lineage: Eukaryota > Metazoa > Chordata > Mammalia > Rodentia > Cricetidae > Phodopus > Phodopus roborovskii. Next base: position 604,656 of record NW_026126724.1, read on the forward strand.
GTGGAAAAGCGGCAAGCTGTGATAGAAATGCTACAAGAAGAAAGATCAGAAGAGGTTAAGAGCACAGGGGAGTCTGAAATGGATGAAACAGACTCTGAGGAATTGCAGGCCCTTGTAGAAAAGGTTCAGAAACAATCCCTTAGAGAACAGAGAGGGGAAGAAAAGGAGAAATGGCGATGTAAGGAGGAAGAGGATCCCCCTTATCAGATGGAGGAAGGATGAGGTGGAAGGACAGGGCATTCCTTTTCCCTGAGGTGTGGAGAGCAGTGCAAACTGACCTTGCTCTAGCTTTTCCGGTTTTCCAGGATGCCCAAGGCAATAGATATGAGGAGCTTTTAGACTTCAAGGTCATCAAGGCTTTGGCTGAGTCTGTGCGAACATATGGGATTTCAGCTTCTTTTACTGTAGCCCAAGTTGAAGCCCTGAATAGACACTGCATGACTCCTAGTGTTAAGATGGAAATTTCATGCCTTGAAATGCATCTATTATATGGATGATATACTGTTGGCGGCCAAGGATGAACAAAATTTAGATAAGGCTTATGAAGATTTGGTTAAATTATTGGAAAAGAAAAGCTTATTTATAGCTCCTGAAAAGGTTCAAAAGGATAATACTGTTGATTATTTGGGAGCCAAAGTGTATGAAAGACAAATTTTTCCTCAAAAAATTGAGTTGAGAAAGGATAATTTGAAAACATTAAATGACTTTCAGAAGGTATTAGGAGATGTTAATTGGATTAGGAGTTATTTAAAGTTGCCAAATTATGAATTAAAGCCATTATATAATATATTAGTAGGGGATCCAGCTCTTGATTCTCCTAGACAATTGACTGTTGAATCGAGAGAAGCCTTATATAAAGTTGAGGAAAGATTACAAAATGCATTTTTATTTAGATGGAAGGAAGGTCAAGCTATCACATTATGCATTCTCCCTACCTATAATCAGCCTACAGGGTTGTTATGTCAAGACAGATCATTGCTTTGGATTCATCCCAAAATCTCCCCAGCGAAAGCAATAGAACATTATCCCACAGCAGTCGCTAGTTAGCCTCATAGTGGAATTCAACAAAGCATTCAATTTTTTGGACTGCCCCCAGTGCTACTTGTGGTGCCTTATTACTGTCACCAGGTTAAGAACTTGTGTGGCACTATCGATAATTGGGCCATATTGCAATGTGGGTTTGAAGGAACGATAGATAATCATTATCAAAAACATCATTTAATATCATTTTTTATGGAACATCCTGTGATTTTTCCAAAAGTAACTTCCTCAGTCCCACTTAGTGGAGTGCCAAACAAATGTTTTTACTGATGGTAAAAAACTGGTTGTGGGGCATATATGATTGCAAATAAGCCTCCTGTGTTGTGTCAATTTCAGGCAGGATCCCCTCAAATTGTGGAATTGAAAATTGCAGTCGAAGTATTCAAAATTTGCCCATTTGCATTTAATTTGATCTCAGATTCAGCATATGTGGTGAATGCTGTAAAAATTTTGGAATTAGCAGGCCCATTAAAATTAGTAGTGTTGTTTGTTCACTCTTACAAGAGTTACAAAGATTTATTAGGTTGAGAAAGAAATGCTTTTATATTCATCATATTAGAGTTCATACATGTTTGCCTGCCTGGGCCCTTAAGTGAAGGAAATTACATTGTTGATCAATGCACAATGGTGGAATGTATTTTTTATAGCTCATCTTTAGATCAGGCTAGGCAATTCCATCAGCAATTTCATGTGAATGCAAGGACTCCTCAACAGAAATTCCATTTGTCAAGAGACTACGCCCCAACAGGTGGTTTTGAACTGTCCACAGTGTATAATATACCAACACCCACTTGGTGTGGGAGTAAACCCTAGGGGGTTAATGCCTCTAAAGGTATGGCAGATGGATGTCATGCCTATTTCAGAAATTCAGAGCTTTGAAATATGTACATGTGTTTGTGGATACTTGTTCAGGTGTGGTACATGCTACGCCTTTCAGTGGAGAAATGTCATTGGACACTGCCTGGAAGCCTGGGCGGCTTGGGGAAAACCTCAACAGCTAAAAACTGATAATGGACGAGCCTATACATCTCAGAGATTTACTTCCTTTTGCAAACAAATGGAAGTTCAGCTTGTCCATCGATTACCATACAATCCTCAAGGACAAGGGATTGTAGAGTGAGCTCATCGCACCCTAAAAGAATGCTTAATAAAACAAAAGGGGGGAGTAGGCCAAGGCCGAACTCCCAAGGAAAGAATATCTTCAGCCCTTTTTATCCTTAATTTTTTAATTTTGGATGTTGATGGCCTTTCCGCTGCTGATCGTCATCAGCAGCAAGGAGGGAGCCTAAAAGGCTATGTGAAATGGAAAGATGTGATCACCGGGTTATGACATGGTCCTGATCCGGTGTTGGTATGGGTGAGAGGGTCTGTTTGTGTTTTCCCCCAGGATCGCCAAGAACTGTTCTGGGTCCCAGAGAGGATTGTAAGAAAGTGCAACAAACATGAAGAGCCTGCTGTTGCTGTTGATCATCAGCCTGATTTGGCCACCAGTGCAGATGAAGCTTAGATTTACCTTATTTGCCTTATGATAGTGAGATTGCTAGTATAAATGAAAATAGGAGGTTTGTTTTAACAGGAAGCCTATGCCTTTATGTGATATTAGTGATAAGAGTCAGTGCATTATGTTATTTAATCAATCTGCAGCTTGGTTTGATGTGCCCACCACGGGAGGCCTCATTAAGTAGGTCAACGCCTCCTGGGTAAGTGGATGGTGGCCTGCTAAAAGTGAGTTTGACAAGTCAGCACCCCATCAGCCTAAGTGGGCCCCTCATTGTTCGAGTAAACAAGGAGGTGGATTCCTTCCCTGGACAGGATGTCAATCAAAAGAGGTTGTTTGGGCGAGCAAGGGATATTTTATCTTCTCACCAAGAATTAGTACCAGCTTCAATAAAACATTTGCTGGGAGAAACTTTACTGATGGGGATTCGCAGCAGGTGGATATTTCTAACCCTTTTGATCTCTGGCTCTTGCCTGGCATTAATGGCAGCTGAACAGATTTGTCCCCTTTCCTTATGAAAAGGGGCATAGTTCATGGGGTGGCTGAATTTGCTTGGTCTGCCACTGAGCGTTTTGGTGAATGATTCAATCCTAAGCCTCCTCAAGCTAGCAGATGGATTCCGGTGCCTGTTGATGCCCCGAGTGCTATGACAGTGTTTAGACTTCAGAGAGATTTTGGCATTACAGCAGCAATATTGGGCTCTTTTGCATGTGTTGTTCAGTCACGGCTGCCGTGGCCATGAGCACATCAGTACAGACAGCCTCTAAGTTAAATGAATTGCCCAAGAATGTTTCTACCGACTTGGATGCTCAGTCCTCAATTGGTGCTCAGTTAAAAGGAGGCCTTATGATCATGAAGCAAAGAATTGATCTGGTGCAGGAGCAAATAGACACTTTGTGGCAGTTGGCACAAATAGGATGCAAATGGAAGATGACAGGGCTATGTGTGACCTCTGTGCCATATCAAAAATATTCAGTGGCTACCAATATGCCTAACCAGCTTTCTCAGTATTTTTAGGCAATTTGATTAGTTAATGCAGGACCTGAGACTTTCCATCATGCATGTGTATTACACCCGGGTCGACATCTCGGTTGCAGAGGGACTATCTACATGGATCACTTAAGCCATAAACCACCTGAAAGAATGGGAGTGAATGGGAGACATAGCTATACTCTTGCTGCTTATCTCCCTTCTGGGCCTGTGGTGCCTTTGCAGGCTGAGGCTTGCTCAGAGGCAGCATGCAGCTATAGTTTTCCAGGCATTTACAGCCATTGAGGAAGGGCAGTCCCCCCAGGCATGGCTTGCAGACATGAATAAGAATTGATCCTTCACTCTCAGGATGTTTGGCTTAGCACTGCACTCCAAATTGGCTCTGGATGCAAGCAAGTCTGAGAAAGGGAATTATGGTTGCATGTGGGTTGTTGTCTGAGGCCCCACCTCCAGGAAAAAGATACCGGATAGGTGTGCCACTGACTTGGCTGACTACCAGGATTCAGGGTCATTACAATGTCCACTAAGTTACTGGAGATCAGAACACTACCCTTGCCTGTTGAATTAATAAAAAAAAAAATGGGGAACTGTAGAGAGCTGCAAAGTGCTATGCCTTAAAGATGGTGCTGGCTTCTGCCTTCCACCTTCCCAATGGTGAGTGCTCTCTGTCGTAAACAAGTTCTTATTTGGCTAACCTGTTCAGCTTGCTTATTTCTGTATAAGAGCAGACTATCTGCAGGGTCCATGTGGCTCACTGGGGTTGTCAGAGCAAGGGGATTTAAACCTGTGTGGGTGTTTCCCTGGGGTCAGAAGAAGAAGCTGTTCAAGGATCCTGAATAAACTGCTTGAAGAAGATCTTGCCCGAGTCATGTCTTCCTTGAAGGCCGAGGTTGGACACGACACCATAGAAACAAACTGAAAAAGAAAAACCATATGATTATCTCCCTAGATGCTGAAAAAGCCTTCCAAAATATTCAATACCCTTTCATGATAAAGGTCTTGGAGAGGTCAGGGATAACAGGACCATACCTAAACATAATAAGAACAATATGCAGCAAACCAACAGCCAACATCAAACTGAATGGAGAGAAACTTACACCTATACCTCTAAACTCATGAACAAGACAAGGCTGCCCTCTCTCTCCATATCTCTTCAATATTGTACTAGAAGTTCTAGCTAATGCTATAAGAAAACAAAAGGAGATAAAGGGGATCCAAATTGGAAAGGAGGAAGTTAAACTGTCTCTATTTGCAGATGATATGCTAATTTACATAAACGACCCAATAAAATCTACCAGGGAACTCCTACAGCTGACAAACACCTTCAGCAAACTAGCAGCATACAAGATAAACTAAAAAAAAAATCAGTAGCCCTACTATTTTTCAGATGACAAATAGACAGAGAAAGGAATCAGAGAAACATCACCCTTTACAATAGCCACCAAGCAACATAAAGTATCTTGGTGTAACACTTACCAAAAAAGTAAAAGACCTATATAATAAGAACTTTGTGGCTAAAAAAAAAAAAAATTAAAGAAGATACCAGAAGATGGAAAGATTTCCTATGCTCTTCGATAGGTAGGATAAACATAGTAAAAATGGCAATCTTGCCAAAAGCAATCTACAGATTCAATGCAATCCCCATTAAATTCTCAACACAATTCTTCACTGACCTTGAAAGGATAATAATCAACTTTATATGGAAAAACCAGGATAGTCAAAACAACCCTATATAATAAAAGAATGTCAGGAGGCATCAACATCCCTGACTTTAAGCTCTACTACAGAGCTATAGTTCTGAAAATAGCCTGGTCATGACATAAAAATAGACAGGTAGACCAATGGAATGGAATTGAAAATACTTAATATGAACTCATACACCTATGAACACCTGATTTTCAACATAGCATCTAAATTGTACAATGGGGCAAGGACAGCATCTTCAACAACTGGTGCTGGCACAATTGGATGAGGGTGTGTAGGTAGACCCATGTCTGTCACCAGGCACAAAACTCAAGTCCAAGTGGATCAAAGACCTCAACATCAATCCAGCCCCATTAAACCTCTTATAAGAGAAAGTAGGAGGTACTCTAGAAGAAATTGCTATAGGAGACCGCTTCCTGGGGCACAAACACTGAGAGCAACAATTAATAAATGGGACCTCTTCAAACTTAGATGCTTCTATATGGCAAAGGACATAGTCTACCTGACCAAAGGGAAGTCCACAGACTGGGAAAAGACTTTCACCAATCCCATATCTGTCAAAGGAGTGATCTCCAAAATATACAAAGAACTCAAGAAACTAGTCAACAAAACACCAAATAACTCTATTAAAAAATGGGGTACAGAAGAGAAGAAAGAATTCTCAATAGAGGAAATAAAAAAAGCTGAAAGACACTTAATTAAGTGCTCCACATCCTTAGCTATCAGGGAAATGCAAATCAAAACAACGTTGGGATACAATCTTACTCCTGCTAGAATGGCTAAAATTATAAATACCAATGATGACTCATGTTGGAAAGGATGTGGACAAATGGGAACACTCCTCCACTGCTGGTGGGAGTGCAAACTCATACAGCCATTTTGGAGATCAGTATGGCAGTTCCTCAGGAAAATGGGAATTAGTTTACCACAGGACCCGGCAATCCCCCTCTTAGGCATATACCCAAAGGATTCACAACCATGCAACAAAGACATCTGTTCAACTATGTTCATAGCAGCACTATTTGTAATAGCAAACACCTGGAAGCAAACTAGATGTTCCTCAATTGAAGAATGGATAATGAAGATGTGGCACATCTACACAATGGAACACCACTCTGCAGAAAAAAAAATAATGGTATCTTGAAATTCGCAGACAAGTGGATAGCATTTGAAGAAACCATCCTGAATGAGGTAACCCAGTCACAAAAAGAGGAACACAGTATGTACTCACTCATATATAGATTTTAGACCTAGATCAAAGGATCACCAGCCTATAATTCACACCATGAGTGGTGTATTCTAAGAGATTCATATAAAGTCCCTCACAGAACCGGGAAGGGACAAGTCCCACAGAGCACAGGGGAAGTGGGGGGGGGCAGTGAAGGGAGAGAGAAGTAAGAGAAAATGAGCGGGGAGAAAGGAAAACACATGCAACCAGGAAGACTGAGTCCGGTTAGGAATAGAAGACAGGAGACAGAAAGAGAGAGAGAGAGAGAGAGAGAGAGAGAGAGAGAGAGAACATAAAAGAGGGAGCCAATATTGGTTTGAGGATAAAACTGAACACAAAGAAAGGTCTGGAGAACAACTACAAGACTGCTGCCAACTAACAATTTGTGCTTCTGTGGAAGGGCTACCATAAATGCCCTTCCCGGATAGTGAGATCAACAACTAACTTATCCATGGAGCCCTCAACTAATGCCTGTTGGAAACAGGATCAAACACCCATACATAAACACTGAGTTGAACTACAACCCAGATGCAGATGGAGAGGACATGACCAGGTGACATAAACACATAGAGACAGCTTATGTGAACAGGGAGGAGCTAACGGGCCACCAGACTGATAGCTGGGAAGCTAGCATGGGACTCACTCAGGCCCCCCTGAATATGGGTCTCAGGCAGAAGGACTGAGCAGTCTAATGGTCCTCAGACAGTGGAGCCAGGATGTATCCCTGGTGCACAAATGGACTTTGCGAACACATCCCCCATGGAGGCAGGAGAGAAGCCCTAGTCCCTACTTCACAAGACCTGTCAGATCTACATGACCCCTACTGGATGGCATTCCCCTACATATGGAATTGGGGTGGGGGAATGGGAGGGAAGGATGGTTAGAGTGCATGTGAGAGGGCAGTGAGAGTAAATGGGAGGGAGTGAGGAAGGAAGGAAGGGAGGGAGAGGGAACTAGGATCGACATGTAAAATAATAAATTAAATAAAAAAAAATGCTTTGACTCCAAAATTTAAGTTCAAGGACAAGTTACTGGGGAGAAGGATTTTTATTTTTGTTTCCACAGAAAATGAAAAGCTGTGGATTCCTTCCAGACTAATGTGGTTTGATCAATCCAGACCACCTGAAACAAAGTACCAGGTGATCCTAAGTTCAAAACAGCTGGACCAAGCAGACTTACATTCTTCAGCCATGTTTTCTGCATCTTCTTAGAATCCCCAATGACAGCGCCCCTTACCAGCAGGAAGTAGTTTTGAAAGAACGATGCCCAAATTCCCAAATACTGTCTATTAATGTTTGTTTTCATTTAAATGGACTTGGTTATATAAAATAAAAAAAAAGAGAAAGAGAAAGAACATCTTGAATGCACTGAACAAACTGGACCTCTCCATGTTCTGCAACTTGCCTTCCATATTCATGAAAAGCATGTTGGTGCTGACTATAAAGACATTTCCATACAATGCCCCCTGATTGAAATCAATCCTCAGATTCAGCCCAAAAGTAGAAGTAGTCATATTCTGCACCATGATCTGCATAGCTTCTAGGAATACATGGGACCTCACAAATTTGAATGACTCAATAGGTTTTCAACCATCCTCAGGGAAGCCCTGACTCAGACTCTCTGCCTCCAAATACAATCCTCTTCATCTTAGGATAGCACTCCCTTGCTTACCATTCTATGTCTTCCTTGCTCATCCATGCTCTTCACAGTTTTCTATAACAGCACTCACAGCACAGCAACCAATCCAGTGGAGCCTGTTGTGCTATAAAATCAAGATTGCAGCATGGCTCCAGGAAGTTTCCTGAAAATCTTAGGTTAGCCTTTGGGCCCAGATTCCCTGATTGGGTAGTGAGGCTTGGGTGACAAGAGTAATTCCTCAATGGTTAAAGTTTTCTTAAAGACAAAGTAAAAACATGCATATCTTTTTCTTTTTTATTCTTATTTATTTATTTATTCATTTATTTTGGTTTTTCAAGACAGGGTTTGGCTGTGTAGTACTTTTTGTCTTGGAACACACTTTGTGTACCAGGCTGGACAATTCAGAATCTTAATTATTATTATTATGATGATGATGAGGAAGAGAATGATTATTGGAATTACAACTATAACTACTCTTTCTGTCATTTTGTAGATTTTTTTTCTCATTTTTTTTTTTTTTTTTTTTTTTTTTTTTTTTACTTTATCGATTTTCCAACACAGGTTTACAATACTGGCTGATCCCGGAACTCTATCTGTAGATCATGCTGCTCAGAATATTAAAAAAATAAGGAGGCTTAGGGCATAAAAAAATGTCTGTTTTATGGATTCTTGCAGAGATCAAAAGTACTGAGGGTAATATTTACCTGGTTGCCACAGGCACCTCCAAATACCATGAGAAAAATGCAGGAACCATATCACAAACAAGATGATATATTGTCCCTGACAGACACCTGGGTGATACCTCCTTTGCATTGTGAGTTTTAATCCTGAAGTTAGTGTCAAATTTTTCAGAAATGAATAATAATAAAAAGTGTTGTTTCATGGTAACTTGAATATTCAGAGAGAAAGTGGCTGGGAAGAATGCCTCTATGAGCACTATAGTGAGCCAGCTCAGCTTCCACATTGGGCAGGTGAAATCAGAGCTGAATTATTCAATGTTTTCTACTTGAGCAGGAATGGAATAATTCAGCCCTCTGTTTTTGTTGAAAGTGGATTTATTGGGCTGTCTCAAAAGCTGAGGGCCACATACTTAATATTTGCCTAACAATGGAAATTTGAAGAATTCTGTAGTTTGGTTTATGAGTCTAGATGTCTCAGCTGGTCTTCAGCATACACGAGTATTTCAAAGAAATGCTCTCTAAAGCTATTAAAGGAATAGACTCAGTAGGATCCATATGGCTTCCACTTTGTGGATCCTGTAAAATATTTCTCCAAGTATGATGGTATTTCGTGGTCCTTTAAAAAATGAAGCTCCATTTTATTCATTCACTAAACTTAAGTCATCAACCAAAGTTAGGTCAATGCCAGAGGATTTCTATTAATATCTAGAAATGGCTAATAGGAATTGCTTCCCATAATACTAAACACACTCCATAACTGCAGGCACTGCCTGCACTTACTCCCTGCCTGAATGGTGTGTGTAAAACTGACTGGGCCCAGACATATTGTTATTTAGATGGGAGACATTCACCATCAAGGCTCAGGCATCCTATTGCAGGAAAGATTATGTCTTAAGTACAAGAATGTTATTTGATTTCAACTTTCCTGCTTGAAATGTGGTAATGGAAAGTTAAAAGCACTCTGGTCAAATCTTGCTGAAGGATGATCCCCATCTCCTATTTCCACTGATTTTTAAATTGTACATGACACATGTAAGACAAACCTGAATGTGGAATGCCATATTCCTAAATTCCAGAAGCCAAAATTATAGTTTCTCCCTTGTGTGTTCCAAACATGCCTAAAGCAAGCCTGTGATGCACACAGGAAAGCAATATTTGTTTCTATTTTGTTTTCTTTTGGTTTGATTTGGTTTTTCAAGGCAGGGTTTCTCTGTAGGATTGGAATTTTCTTTGAAAATCAGCCAGGTCTAGAATTCACAGTGATCTATCTGCCTCTACCTCCCAAGTGCTTGGATTCAAGTTTTGCACCACCACAGACCAGTATGGATACTGATATGCAAGATATCTCATTCTCCTCAGGGAACATATATACAGGTAGGCTCAGAGCACAAAGGCCATTGACCTGGTCAGCACAAGTCACATGGTCCCTCAAAATCCCAATAGCAATGACAGCTAGGCAGAGCTGCTCTTTAAGCTCTGAAGCCTAGACATGCATCATGCTGTGTAGCAGTGGTTTACATCAGAGCTCCCACAAGGGGAGCCTGAAATTTCCTTTCATATTAACGTCTGTCCATTATTCAGATCATTGATTACACTTGTCTGTGGATGGACACAAAGTAATGGCCAGTCAGGCACTTTGTACATCATCTAAAATTGAAAACAGGCTCCACAATGCTAATTGCCACCAATGGAAAACAGGAAATTGCTCTTGTTCCTTCTGTCTCCCACATCTTTCTGCACATTGTCTACAGCAATATCAAAGTTCTTAAATGAACTCAATTCTTTCATATTCCTCTCTTTATTTGCAGTCCCCAATACCAGGCACAGGGTTTGGTAAACCATCAATAAATGATCTGTATTTGCTTCTCAATGAACATCCAAAGCCTCATCCTGAAGGATTTGCAGTAGTTTCTTCCCAGCACAGGGTAAGACAGGCACGGTTAAATGTGATCCATGCAATTTTCATTGACCTAACCTTGTGTGTCATGGCCCAGTTCAATATAAACATCCAAAATTTTGATCACACAAATCTAGTCTGTCTTCATTCACCTGACATGAATTAATGCACCCTGAATATGTAAAGAACACAATCACCAAATATGCATTAGTTAAGAATTTTTTTATTGTTTTGTATATGCACAAACAAATTCCACAAGTCTTGTTGTTGTTGTTTGAGAAAGAGTTTCTCTGTGGCTTTGGAGTTTGTCCTGGAACTAGTCTTATATGTCAGTCTGGTCTCCAACTAACAGAGATCCGCTTGCCTCTGCCTCCTGAGTAGTACTCTCCCAGTTAGGGAATCCAACCCTGGTCTCACCAATGGCAGGCAGGGATGAGATATTCACCACTATACTATCCAAGAGAGATCTTATATAGAAGACACTTAATTGCAGTCACTCAAAGTTCCAGAGGTCTAGTCCATTGTCATCATAAGAGAAAACATGATTGGAAGAAGAATGTGATGCTGGTTTCACCTTGATACACAGGCCAGAGGACATCATCTAACGCACTTGCTCATATCCAGAACATGGAAACCCAGAAAGCCCATCATCAGTGATGCTCCTTTTACAAAAAAGCAAACATAACTGCAGCAAAGCCTCACCTTCTAATAGTACCACTCCCTATGACATCATCAGCCCAATCACACTCAAACCATCATGTTTCCTGAAGCAGGGCCTTTTTCATGATGGTAACTTAAGCAGCTGTTTACCTACCCTGTTTCCCCTTGCAATACACTCAGAAAAACTATTCATTTTACTCTAGTCTGAATGCAGAAAACATGCTACTCATGAAATTTTTGTTTTCCTGTAAATGCAATGGATAGTTTACTCCATGACATAAATGTACAATTTGAAAACTCTAAGGACATAATTTTTCATCTTCTGGTATTTTTAGATCATTTGTGATTTTGGAGTGGGTTATATTTTAAATCAATTTGTAGTGTTACAGATTAATGAGGTCTGTTAATTAAATATTTCTGCAAAAATAATCGGTATCCACAAATAAAGTGTTTAAGATACTTGGTCTAAAGCATGTACTGAAGGAATACATTCATTTATTTAAGAATGGATAATCAAGAGAAGCAACCAACTGGGAGAAAGGACACCTATGTCATAAAGAGTGAGCCTGTCACAGAAACATAATTCTAAAAAGCTGGAAGTGCAGCTGTTCTATAGTTTGCCATTCCAATGAGAAATAACTCCATAGACTTAAGAGATAAATAAAGAATATCTTTGTAATGATAGCATGCATCTTTTTCTGGCAAATGGGCAAATGGGACATAGCCTAAAACAGATTTGTTAGGGGATTTTGAGACAGGATATCCCTGTCCAATAGCCTCAGTTGTAGTGAGACTAGCTGTGATCATGACATTGGTTTCAAACTCACAGAAATCTGCCTGCCTGTGTCTCCTGAGTACTGGGGTTAAAGGCAAGCACCACCACAACCTGGATCCTAAAACAGACTTTTGCATTACATAGATACTGCCATTTTTAAATTCTTTCAGGGTCAGATTACAACTGAAACGTTGAAGAATTTAAATAGTAATAAAAAACAGCAAGTAAGGCCAGGAAGGCAATTAAAAACTGCAACAAAAATTTTCTACCATAATTATTTAATAATACATGAGTGACATGAAACAGATGTTCACACTTCACTGACCGGTCTTGGGGTAGAGGTGTGTGAAGATGAGGGAAATAGGAAAGGCAGAACAAAGAAAATATAAAACCTGGGGAAGGGATGGCTTGCTTAAAGTATGTGTTATTCTAAATAAGCATCTTATCCGGAATAGCTTCCTGTTCCCTAATTTCAGGGGGAGATGGAAGAAATGGGAGAATTTTAGGAAGTCAGGAGGAGTTTTCTTTTAATTTGACCAGCTCATTAGAAGGCTACTCACACATTGCATCATGAGGAGAACACAGTGCATCTAGGGAACTTTACTGACTATGCCCTCAGTTCCTTTGGACCGATAAACCCAGCTCCATGTGGTGGGAAGAGTAGTGTTCACAATATATGAAGCAACCCCCTCCACCAAGGCTGTGGATTCCAACAATTACATGCTCTCCTATGCATCTTCATTATGTTAAAGGACAGAAACTATTTAATTCTCAATACCTGGGGGTCTAAGTCTAGGTCCCCAGGCTGATACTGAATCTGCTAAGCTCATTAATGGGTTTGAGAAGGAGATATGTTCCTTCTTTATGAGTCAGGACCTAAACAGATGACTTTCTTGCTCAGTCAAACTCTCAACACAACAGTGTTTACTTTTTCAAACACTTCTCCTCTGGGCTCATCTTGCCCATCTGGCCAAAATATGATTTTCTCTAGAAGAAAACTGGACCATCTGGCAAACCAATCCAATAGTTCCCTCTTAAGCAGCTTGAGAATGACTTCTTCTATGATATGAGGATGGGCCTAGGGTCTATTTGTAAATCCGGAGTTTCTCCTTTGACATGATTTGCAGCCACACTCCTACAGAGACATATAGGGATAAAAAAATTAATTGTTACATAGCTTAACATTGAGTTCAGGTGAACTGAATTTGCTCTTTACCTGGTTGGCACAGGCACTTAAAATCAGGAAAGAGAAGCAGGATCCAGATGACAAAGAAAGTAGTAGCTATTTCTCCTCCTATAAAGCTGGATGATGGCTCTAAGAATGTAGGAATTTTAGCCTTGAAACTCAGAGCAAATGCTTGGAAAATGAACAGTAATGAAAACAGTAGTCTTCCTACTGTTGAAATTAGGAAGTTTGTATTTATGAGCAATATTGTTAGTAAGCACATGATCATTACCAGGTTAAAATCAAAAGAGAGCAAAAACTAACTGCATTATTTAAGGTTCTCTGCATGAACAGGGATGGTAGGATGAATCTCTCCATACATGTATTACATGGATTTATTATAATGTCTCATAGGCTGTGGTCCAGGTAGTTAAAAATTGCTGCCTAAGAATGGATATCTGAAGACTACAGCAATTGTTTAATTCACCAGGATGCATGTCTCACCTGGTCATCATTATACTCTTAAAGTCCAAAGAAGACAGCTCTAAAGCTAGTAAAGTAATAAACTTAGTAGCCATAGCTAGGACAAGCAGAAACCAAAGGAAAGCCTCCTCCTTCAATACCCTTTATACATGCAGGATACCACCAGATGGTGTGACTCATATTAAGGTGAATCTGATTCTTCCTTATGTGTTTTGTTTTATTATTGTATTTAATTTTTGATTCCTGACAGCCTCCTTAGTTCTGATATTAAACATGTGTACTGTCACCATGTAGTTAAAGATGGATCTCATCATCTAATTCCATATAAAGCTTCTCTGAGTGGCTTTGACAGTTCTGGAACACATTCTGCCTGCCTGTCCCATCTGAAATCCTATATGACAACACATTCCAAGTTGTCATGGGTACAGAGAGCTCAAATAACAACTATTGTCCCGAAGATATTATTTTTCCTACCATAGGTTGTCTGGGCCTTTTTGGTGAATATCTCGTATCTAAAAGCAATATATTTGGGCCCATACAGGCTTATACACACCCTTCAGACAGGGAATACGTGCAAGTATGCCATTTCTTAAGTCAGATAATATGTGCATTTATGGAGTATCTTTAGTATTGGGGGAAGCGATTCCTATTTGCTCTTTATACATATTAATAGAGCACCTCTGCCATTGCCCTACCATTGGTTGACTAAAGTTTGACATATGAATTAAATGAAACATTCAGTATTTGTAGTGAGATAAACACCTTGTCCCTCACTGTGGCATAGACCACGCCCAATGGGGGGTGGAGACAGGGCCCGATGTGACCAGGGGGAACTAATTTTAAGGAGGATACTGGGAGAGCTCTCTTGCCTGCAGCACAGGAACAGCTTCCTGGGACCAAGAACCTGCTGGAGTTCATCTGTCTATGTTGTAAGTTATTTTTCCCTAAATAAACATCTATTCAGCCTATGTTTTTCTCCTGATCCTTATGGAACATCAATATCTGGTGTCAGAAGCGGAATCTGGATTTTTACCAGACCTGGTTTTCACCAAGGTGGCAGACGCCCTTCCCACACCATCCCCCGAATGGGCAGGGTTCCTTGCCTAACCAGGTGGCCCTACCACAGCTTGAGGGACATTTGCCTCTGCCCCACAACTTTACCTGGACCTCAGCGCTGAGAAAGCTCACACTGCTTCTCATCTTTTGCCAATTCCCCATTTTGCATTTGCAGCTGTGGCGCAGCTGATGTGTTTTTTTAGGCCCAAAGGCGCCAGTAAGAGGCTACACCTGTTAGCCCTGGTGTCCCTGAAATTTGCACAAGGCTCCTTTCACTTATTTGTTTAACAAAATTTTGCTTGCCTTAGTTTGTTAAGAGCTATTCTTCAGGGACCAAGATCAGAAGGATTTTCTGCTGCTAGATGCGATTTGGTGGGGAACCTACAGGCATTACCACCACAAGCTGAGTTCAACAACAAACTGTCAAAGTTCCAGGACAGCAGAATTACACCTAAGGTAAATGCAATATTGTTTGCAATTTAAGATGACAAAATATATGGATCAATTGTTCCAAACCTAGGGTGGATAATCTTATGATGCAAGACATTAGAAATTCCTTTACTTCATATATAGAAGGAATTTTAAGAGAAGAAAATCATGGCTTAACCAATATATACATTTTTTTTTTTTTTTGTAAAGGCCATGGGTATCAACCTGATGAGGAAAAGATTCAGCATATTAGAGATGCAAATACAGAGCTGACATCTAGAATACAAAATATGGAACATAAATTTGACTAACTAGAAAACAGAATTTGTTCTATGTCAAATGCTTCAATAACCAAAACAGAAACAGTGCACTGCATTAACTTGCTGTCAGAAACAGCTAATTCCTGAGTGAATGAAGCAGCTAATAAGGTTAAAAAACGGGAACATCCGCCGGAAAGACTAGCACAATCCGTTCCATGGAACGCTATCAGATAGAACATTGTTTCTGGAAGACAGTTTACATGCCATTTAGATAATATCTAAGAATGAGAATATTAAAAATATGGAATCATTTGTAGTTGGAGAAAGCAAGAATTGATCTCAAACAATAATGGTTTAAAAATTTTTGGGGTCTAATGCTACCAGCCCTCAGATAAAAATTTATCTCTGAGGTCTGGTCATTAAATTCAGATGATGAGAAAACCAGTAGTCGTTTTAATGTAGATGATATTAATATACTGCTTTTTGGCTAAAGCTTTAAAAATTCAAACTAGTTAAAAGGATACAATTAGTAACACTAGAAATTAACATAAATTTAACAGTCATCCATGTCATAATGGGTTTAAAGACATAAATGGTGCTTTAATTTTTATATTACAAAAAGACATTACAGGATGTGTAATTGTTTTTAAAAACAGATTTAAATGTTCAAATGTATAATGTTACAGGATATTGGTGCTTTTATTATATTGTTAATGTCTATACTTAAATCAAAGGTCCACAATTGAAGGTCACAGCCATAAGCTCTATATACTAACCAAAAGTTAAGATGCTCATTTTTAATGATACAAAAGGCAATGCATTTTTGTTTTGTTAAATTAGGCAAGCATAAGCTAATTAGATAAATTGAGTCAAATAGATTGTTCATGTTTCCCTAAAAGGAGTTTCAAATTAAAATCAGTATTTTTAAATGTAAACTGACAATACAAAGTTCTAATTTTATAAAAGCTGTTTAATCTGTTATAAAATGTGAAGAAACACAAGTTACTCGCCATCCTTATCAATTAACTCTTGGTTATAATCAAACTAAGTATTAATGCTTAATAACAGGGATAAACCTCACTCTGTCACCTATACATGTTCTAAATAATTAAGGTTAAAACACGTAACTGAAGCAAAGTTGTCTGTTTAAATATACCTAGACAGACTTCTAATAATACAGATATCTGTAGAATAAGGCATTTAAATGTTAACTAAAAAGCTGTAATAATGTCAGACGTAGACTCTCAGATCCTAACAATGACCCTAAGACTCTAAAGAAGATTATGGGGAAGCATGGATTGTTATAACACTGACCAGGGAGCAAGGTGCTCAAATATAATGTCTGTTTACAGGTTAAACCCAGCTTAGACTGTTTAGAGGCTACAGGGAACTGAAAAATTGCTTGCACCACCTTGGACTAGATAAAATAAGGTGAGAAATTTCCATGTCCCTCTTCCACAGAGAAAAGACAAACAACAACAAAAAACACAGCTCTCTCTCACATTATGTAATTTGTGAAGAATTTCTGCCTTTAATTCCATAGAAAATTGGTTATGGCTAGGAGTATATATACTGGTCCCTGTCCTTTTTTTTTTTTTTAACAGATTGGACAGTTAATTAAATATATCCTTCCATCTGAAAGTGTTGTTGGCTGTGCTAACCATAACTTTGTCAACTTGTCAGTATTAGGCAGCCTTAATATGGCTCCTAAATAAGGATTTAAAAATATAAATATATAAAAGTCATTTTTGATCATTTATTAATGATCATATTATTAATTATGCATACACTTTTCAGCCTGCATATATGTCTCAAAGGCATAAGTTACATGCCTGCTGTTTGACAGATACCCAATATCTACTTTTTCTACAATATGGACTTCAGCACAGATTGGTAATGATAATATATCTAAAACTGTCATGTCCTTTTATAAAACACAGTTCATATAGGCTTCAGCGGAACAAATGTCATAAAGCTTAGATCCACTTCTTACAGGACAAAAGGACTGAAGATAAATACAGCTATTCTGAGGATGGAATTTTCTCCTTGGTCTAGCTGACCTTGATCACTACAGGTAAGGAACTAAGAGTTCCAATTAAATATATACGGTTTAACTTCTGTTCCCACTTTGAACATGTCTCAGCTGATTTGTGCTTCTGGGAGATGAGAATCAGTTGCTGACTAAAGCCTCCTCCTCAATAATGCTTTCTCTGGACCTATGGTCAACCAAGGCAGCCGATGTGAATCTTCAACAGGGTCTACAAACCAATGCCTGTGATAAATGTTCGATTTCCTCTATCCCCCTTCCTTTTGTTGTTATTGTCTATCATTTTAGCCTACTTGCAGCTAAGAAAACACTGCAAAAGTAAGCAGGAAGTAATGCAGGCATATCCATGACACAATGGTGTTTTGATTTTCAAATAGCTGTCACCTGGAGTTCTACAGCCTATAAAGCCTCCTTGAGCAGCTTGTTATTATTATTTCTACCAGTTTCCTCAACCTCGAAGGAAGTAACTCCTGACTGCAAAAGCAAAAGGTTTTTATTGCTAAAAATCCAGCCAGCTGGGACCTCACTTTATCGGAAAAGTAAGGTAGTAGCCTAAAATAGTGAAGTGATTTTAACAGGATAAACAGACAGGGAGGCTTGAGACCATTAGTCTCAGTGACAAGGTTTCCAAAATACAGGCAGTTCATAGAGTACAAATTTAATTTACAAGGTCATCATGGATATAAGTTAATAGTATCTGGCATTTTTTTATGCAGGATTGATAAGCACACCTGAAAGTTTGGGAGGGTTTCTTTGTTTTTACTTCTTCTCCTGAGAACAGGTTGTGGGCTCTGTACTCTGTAATCAGGGATTTATCTACTGGCAGAAATTCTTGTTCTCTTTATTCTTGCAATAAAACCTAATTTTATACCTTTTGGTTATTAATTTTTCCATCACATTCCCTCTTTGCTATGGACACTAGAGGCCCAATTTTTGGGCCTCCAATAGGTAAAAGACTTCTGGTGTGTTTTGGTATACAGGTTAGTCACCTAGCCCCCTATGTATAGGAGTTTAAATGAAGGGGGGATTCAGGAAATGGAACATTTATCAGAGGCATTAGTTTATAGACCTTGTTAAAGATTCACACAGCTATGACACTAAGTCCAGAGCAGTATTTAGGAGCAGGATGTAGTCAGTAACTTATGCTCATCTGCTAGAAACACAAATTTGCTAAGAAATGTTATAACTTGGGAACATAAGTTTGTATATATATGTTTGGAACTCTGTATTGATCAAGAAGGACATCAAGACCAGGGAGAAAAATCCATCCTCAGGAAATCAGGAAAATTGTACGTGTCACCAGTCCTTTTGACTTGATCCAAGCTTTACGACATTTATTCCTCTGAAGGCTATATAAACTGTGTTGTATAAAAGGACATAAATGTTTTAGATATATTATCATCGCCAATCTGTACCAAAATCTATATTTTGAAAAAGTAGATATTGGGTATCTATAAAACAGCAGGAATGTACTTATGCCTTTGAGTCCTAGGAAAACCTACAGATTTGGGTTAGAAGCTTGTACATTTTTCTTCTGTCAAGAGAGATCCAGGTACAGATTGGTCAGACGTACCTTAGGCCTGATGAAAATTCCTTCACATTTACACATAGATGACAACCGAAATAAATCATAAAACCTAGAGCTTTTGACTAAACTGCTGGGAGTCACTGCTCAATAGCTTAAGAAAACTTAATTAAATGGTAAGCTCTGAATTTTTATATTGTAAATTATTTTTCTATTTTTAAGACTTATATGTCTTTGGCTAGAGAGACAGCTCGGAGATTAAGAGTATTGTCTGCTCTACTAGAAGTCCAGAGCTCAATTCACAGCAACTACATTGCGTCTCACAAACATCTATAATGAGATCTGTTACCCTCTTTGGGCATGCAGACATGTATGCAGGCAGAAAACTGTGTGCATAATTAATATATAATTGTTCAAAAAAAACTTATATGTCTTCATATTTTTAGATCCTTTTTTAGGAGCCATATTAAGGCTGCCTTTACTGCCAAGGTCACAAAGTTTTGGTTAGCCAAGCCATCAATAGTATCAGAGACCTTTGAAGGATAAATTTTATGTAACTTTTGAATCTATTTAAAAACATGACAGGGACCACTCCTTATATTACTAGCCATAATCAATTGTGTATGGCATTAAGGGGAGAAGTTTTTCACCAAGTGCATAATGGTGCATAATGTGAGAGGTTTTTTTTTTTTGTTTTGTTTTGTTTTTTGTTGATGTTGTTTTTTTTTTCCTCTCTGTGGAACTGTGACTTGGAAATGTCTGACCTTATTTTGTCTAGGCAAAGATGGTGCAGATAATTTTCCAGTATCCTGCAGCCTCTATACAGTCTGAGCTGGGTCCTATCTGGCAGCAGGAATTGTATTTGACCATCTTGCTCCCTGGGCAGTGTCATCACAATCCACGCTGCCCCATAATTGTCTTTAGAGACCTTGGATCTCTGATTCTTTGACTGATATTATTACAGCTTTTTAGTTAACATTTAAATGCCTTTTACAGATCTCTGTAGTATTCGAAGTCTTTCTAGGTAGATCTGAATAGACAACTTGGCTTTCAGTTACTTGTTTTAAGCTTTAAATTTTAGAACATGTATAGGAGACAGAGTGATGTTTATTCCTGTTATTAATCACTAATACTTAGTTTGACTATAACCAACAGTTAATCTATAAGGATGGCTGGTAACTTGTGTTTCTTAACATTTTATATAATAGGTTACCAGCTTTTATACAACTAGAACTTTGCATTGTCCATTTTAGCTTTAAAAATACTGATTTTAATTTGAAACTCCTTTTAGGCAAACATAAAACTGCTGTGTGACTCTATTGTCATTAAATAAAGATCAGGATAAACAATTAGGCCGAGGGAGAAATACCTTACAACCTAGACAGATGAACACCAGCAAGTTCCACCGGACGCTCTCCTGTCCTGTGTCCTGCCAGCAAGAGAGCTTTTCCCAGTTCTTCCTCAGACCTCCTTACACAGGTCACTTCTGCTCATGGATCCACCCCACCAATGGGCATGGTCAGTGCCACAGAAGGACTATCTCACTACAATTCCCCCTTTTAGTCTAAAGAAAAGATTTAGGCTTAATACAAAACTATATACAAAACAGTGAATAACAAGTGTGCTCTAAGAAAAGGAAAATCGAGAACAAAATGACCTACATATCTAGTCCTAGGGAGAAGGCATAATGGAGTTTACAATAGAGTTGTCCTAAGCTGGAAAATGTAAGTCTAGTACCTAATATATCTAACTAGGAAGAGAGAATAATAGTTGTGATAGTTTAATTTTTTTACCTCATCAAGACATGAGAAGGAAAATAATGATACTAGGGTAGACAGGAAATGCGGATGGACAACTTCCAAAAGGTGCAGCAAGTACAGAAACAGCAAGCCACCTGTACAGTCACCCTAGGTCACACAGCAATATTGGTACACCCAGTATTGGCTAAGGCCAAGAGAACTTGACAAACAACAACAACAGCAGGGATGTAGAAAGGCTGTCTTACCCTGACTTGGAAACGTCCAGCAGTCTTCTACATTTGTCTCCTGCAAGCACATAGGACTGCATGTTCAAATCAGTGGTCAAGGTGGGGGCAGTTCTTTGCCCAACAGGCCATTAGCTGAGGCAAGAATGAACTCCAGCAGGAGCAACAACAGTGTCCAACATATTTTCGGGAAAGTGCACGTTGCTGTCAGGAGCAACAGTGTCTCATGTGAACAGAGTACTAATATTAAAATATTTAAATGCCATGTTCTGCATATCTATGAAGTGATTGAAGATTAAGCATCTATATCTGACTAATCTCATAGGTCCAGTGAACATGAGTGAAGAAAATCTGTAATACTCAGGAACTTAGCTAAAAAACTGATTGAAACTTCCCTCAGTAAAGCTGGAACAAATACCTAAACAATATATATATATATATATATATATATATATATATATATATATATATATACACACATATAAATCCCTACAATAGAGGTAGAGTAGAAATGTCAAGACAAGAGGTAGAACTATGAAGGGCAGCATGATAAATATCCCAAATTGTATCAATATACAAAATGTTTTGAATACAAGAAAAGTATACATACATAGAATATGGTAAAAATAATGTGCATAAAACATCATAAGTGGAAAGATTTCACACAATATAACAAAATATAAACTTAATTTTACATAGCTTACCACATATAAGAACATATAACAATGTAAGCTGTAAAATACTATCGCACTCTTACTCAAATTCAGGAGAAAATAGGCTAATCTTCCTATATCCCATCTAAACCATACCTTTTCAAACCATACCCTATTCCTGTCTAAATGATAAACCTGATTGTAAGCATAACCTTCCATACCCAACTCTAAATAACTAAAACCAACCCAAAGAAGATGACTATTATCCCAAAACTCCAAGGGTAGAGAAAGGGGGCATCATTATCTTAAGGTTACTTCCTCCTGAAATGGGACGATGATTGCTCCATGGGATCCTGTGGGACGAATATTTTAGCAACCACATTTCTCAACAGAACTGGCTGGGACATATGTAGCTAGTCACTGTGTGGCAGAAAATGCTTGACTGTAGTTCTATTTGAAACTTTGACCAGGTTGTAATAAGAAGGTGCACCATTACAGCTAGGTAGTCATGAGTTGTCTCGAGCAAAACAGTCTCAAACTGGTTTTAGGTTGATGTTTGTAGTTCACATGCATCAGGTTCAGTCAAGTGGAAATGATGATGTGGGACCCCATCTTCTTTCCGGAGAGTTGAAAGACTGCTGTTAGGAATTGTTATTATTCCTTGTGGAAAACTTAAACATCAATATTAAAGTAAAAATTTCAAGTTTTAAGGTATGCATTAGGGAAATACAACAATCAGCATTAAAATGTATGTGAGAAAATTAGGATTTCAGAGAGGAAAATTTTATAAGTAACCCCATTTAAATGAAAACAAACATTTATAAACAGCTTTTATAAAACTAGAACTTTGCATTGTCAGTTTTAGCTTTAAAAATACTGATTTTATTTTGAAACTCCTTTTAGGGAAACATAAAACAGCTGTGTGACTCAGTTTATCTAAATAACTTATGCTTCCAAATTTAGCAAAAACAAGGATGGATTCCCTTCTGTATCATAAAAAAATGAGTATCTCAACTTTTGGTTGGTATATACACTTTATGGTTGTGAGCTTGAATTTTAGCTCTTTGATTTAACTACAAACATTAACAATGTAATAGAAGCACAAATACAATGTATCTTTCTGAATTTGAACATTGCAAAACTGTCTTATAAAACAATTAAACATCCTGTAATTTCTTTTTGTAATATCAAATTTAAGCACCCTTTATGTCTTTAAACCCATTATGACCTGAGTGTTAAATTTATGTTAATTTCCAGTGTTACTAATTGTAACAGTTTAACTGGTTTCAATTTTTAACAGCATTAGACATAAAACAGTATTAATGTCATCTACATTAAAAGGACATCTGATTTTCTGATAATCTGAATTTAACGAGCAGTGCTCAGAGATAAATTTTGAGCTGAGGACTGTTAGCATTGGACAGCAAAAATGTTTAAACCATTTTTGTTTTAGCTCTATTCTTGCAATAAACAGGTTTCTAACAGGAAACACAGATAGAACTTTTTGACAGGTACATGTATTTTTCTTAAGAGAAATAAATGGAACTTTCAAACAGTTAACCTGGTATCGTCAAAATTTTTTAACTCGTATTACTAATCTTGAATTTATATTTGTAGATATGAGAGCCCACAGCAAACAGTTTACATCTTCCTTTGACCTATTTACTACTTTTCTTTGAACCTCCATATCTTTTAACATTACCTGTAGTCTCTTTCTCTGATTTTCTCAGACATCCCTAGTGTAGATAAATCTCTCCTTTTCTGTTTTTCTTTTTCTTTTTTCTTATCACTGAATCTTACTCAGAGGTGCATGCCTGAAGTGAACTCTTATTTATTTATTTAATTCCTGAATCTACCTTCTTGCTATGGTGCTTTCTCCTGAACCTCTCTGCACCCTCTGCTTTCTTTACTGTTGGCTCCTCTTACAGATTATGTGGGGTACACCAGCTCTCCTTTTATGTTATTTTTCATTATTATAATTTTATTTTTATCTCCTTTCTACTCTTCTGGATCTGGCCAATCCTTTTTCCTGTTCTACCTTTTATTGCCTAGAGAAGTGGAATCATACTTGTAGCACCTGAAGTTCCTTCTGATGTTCTCTGTGCTACTTTGATGAGTTGCATTGACCTATAAATCTCCAGGCCCATTTGAATTGTTTACTAGACCACTGTTATCTTATTTTGTTTCCTTTGCTTCAGACTGTTTGTACCAAGTCTGCACATAGCCATCACATCTATTTACCATGTATTTTGTTAGTTGTATTTTTTTAGTTGACGTAAAAATCTTTACTATATTTTTTCTCCCCAAAACCACCTTGTCCTCCATCTCCCCCTCTCACACCCCCTGTATCTGCATGCTTCTTTGTGGTCCCTCCAGTCATAGTCACTGCCACCTGAGGAGAAGAGGGAAGGGCCAGGGGCAGCTTCAGTCATTCACTCCCATACATCAGAATTCCTTTTCTTTCTGAATGCCCACCAGCTGGTCCAATGCACATAGGCCATCAGCAACACAGCATGGCTCCTGGATAATCATGGCTTAGGACTTCTGTATCAGGAGGGGCTGGGTGCTGTTTACCCTGTTTTTCTGCATTACCACCAGCCTGGAAGTTCCTGGCCTGGGAATTTTTTTTTTTTTTTGTTTTTGTTTTGTTTTGTTTTGTTTTGTTTTTTAATTTCTGATTTTTTTTTACATGTCGTTCCCAGTTCCCTCTCCACACCTCCCTCCCCCTCCATCCTTCCCACTTACACTCTCTGCCCCCTCACATGCACTCTCACATGCACTTTGACCACCCTGCCCTCACATCCTCCACCAAATTTCCACATGTAGGGCAACGCAATCTAGGTGGGGTGATGGGAGATGTCATTCTGTATATGTTTCTCATACGGTTAATAATAAAGCACTGTTGGCCAATATACGTAGACATGAAAAAAAAAATGGTTTTAAAGAGACAAACAGGAACTGGGTGTTGTAGCACACGCCTTTAATCCCAGCACTCAGGAGACAGAGGCAAGCAGATCTCTGTGATTTTCAAAGTAAACCTGGTATGCAGAGTGAATTCCAGGACAGATAAGAGTTACACAGAGAAACCCTGTCTCAAAAAATAAAAAGTAAAAGAAACAGAGTAATAATAAAGCCACATAAAGATGAAAAGCTCAGAGAGAATCTGGTTACTGTATGCTATTGTGTTGTCTCTGCATTCTTTGACTACTGAGAAAATAACAACTGATAAAGGAAATGCTGCTGGATTAATTCAATTTATATATTTTAAAAATGCTTTGACTCAAAAATTTAAGTTCAAGGACAAGTTACTGGGGATAAGGATTTCTATTTTTGTTTCCACAGAAATTAAAAAGCTGTGGATTCCTTCCAGACTAATGTGGTTTGATCAAGCCAGACCCCCTGAAACAGAGTTCCTGATGATCCAACATTCAAAACAGCTTGGACAAGGCAGTCTTGCAGACTACAGCCAGGATTTCTGCAACTTCTTAGGATCCCCCATGACAGCGCCCCCTATCAGCAGGAAGTAGTTTGGAAAGAACGACGCCCAAATTCCCAAATATTGTTTATAAATGTTTGTTTTCATTTAAATGGACTTGGTTATAAATGGCTAATGATCACAGCCAAATTCTTTTTAAAGGTAAAAAGGGAATTATGGTATAGATATGAATACTTTGTTTTGGAATGGATTTTCATTTATTGATACAATTTAAGGTCAATTTTGTGATGTGTATCTTCTCCTTTTGTTTAGGTATTGTGTTTATATAGCTCATTTAAAAATGTAATGTATAATTTAGTACAGATTTTACATAGTTACCTATAATAGTCAAAACTTATAGCTAGGTGAGTTTGATTTTCAAGATACACAGAGATGTATTTGAGATAGATAGGCATTCTTCAAACCTTTCAAAGACCTACAGAATATGGCATTTAAAATGGTTTAGGGTTTTCGTGACAATGAGACATAATTGCTCTTGGCAATACCACCTGCACCAGAAAGGAAGATGGACATTGAAGAAACTCGTTATGGAGTTTGCCTCCAATATGGCAAGACTAGCCATTTGGACAAGATACTGCTCTTGTCTGGAATGTTTGACTTGATGCTGTATAAACTGGACATGCAGGACCCACAGAAAAGTGACTGCTGATTTAAGATGGACACTGCTACAGAGTTCTGCTTCATGGAAGAGTCTGCCAGACAGTCTGCAGGACACAAAAAAAAGTGACTGACAAACTGCCAAGATGACAGTTTAAAGTTTCCTGCTTTGCTGAAGAGTCTGCCAGACACACTATGGCCTATGGGCTGAAGATGGAAGATTACAAAAGAACTTCGGGTGACCAGGCAATGAGTTGTCTCTGTCATTTCTAGAGCTTATATATTATCCTTCTGTGGTCTTTGAAGGAGTTGAAGACAGATAGTTATGGTATAGACTTTAGACACACAAAGATAGGATAGAAGATGGAATATTTTCTTCAAATCTTGCTAAATGTTAATGGACTAAATAGTGTTAACAATGATTCTTATTTGATAACTGTTATGTGATATATTTTGCTATGTTAAGGTTAAAACGCTTCTTTTTATTTAAAAAGAAAAGAGGAGATGATGGGAGATGTCATTCTGTATATGTTTCTCATACGGTTAATAATAAAGCACTGTTGGCCAATAGGAAAGGAAGATAGGAGGGACTAGGAGACAAGGAGGAAATAGGAAGTAGTAAAGGGAGTCAAGATGGAGAGTCTGAAGAAAGCAGTATGTCGCCGGCTCCCCGGTAAGAAAAATACATAGATCAGCAAAAATGGGTTAATAATTAAGGCAGAGCTAGCCGATAAGAAACAAGTAACAGGGCCAACAGCATTGTATCAAATACAGAGTCTCTGTGTGTTATTTGGGGCTGGCGGCATGGCAGTGGGACAAGACCGGGCGGCGGCAGGCGGAAAAACTCTACTCGTTACAGTGGGGTCATGTAGATCTGTCATGTCATTTGATGTAGGGACTAGGACTTTTCTCCTGTATCTAGGTTAAGGCAGTATTCCTCCATGGTGAATGTCTCTGCAAGGTTCTTTTGTGTACCAGGAATACATCCTAGTTCTACTGTCTGAGGTCCATAGGATTGCTCAGTCCTTCTGGCTGAGACCCTTATTCAGGGAAGCCTGAGTCAGTCCCATGCTGTATTCCCAGCTATCAGCCTGGGGGCCTGTTAGCTCCTCCTTCTTCAGGACAGCTGTCTCTATGATTCTGCCACTTGGTCTTATCCGCTCCATCAGCATCTGTATTCTAGTTCAACTCAGTGTTTAGGTATGGGTGTTGCCTTCTCTTTCCAACAGGTACTAGAACTCCATGAGGGTGGATAAGTTAGTTGTTCATCTCACTATCCAGAAAGGGCATTTATGGTAGCCTTTCTACATTTGCTCAATTTGTTAGTTGGCAACAGACTTGTAGGTCTCTAGACATTTCTTTAGGTTCAGTTTTCTCTTCAAAACAATAATGTATCACGCTTTTTGCTCTCTCTCTCTCTTTCTGTCTCTCTTTCTCACTCACACTGAGTCTCTCTTCTGTCTTGTATTCTTACCCTGAGTCAATCTTCTAGTCACACATTATTTCCTCTCCTCCCCTATGCTTTTCCCTAGTTGTCTCCTTATTCACTCCCACCTCCCATGTCCTAGTTCCTCTGGTGGTGTGAATTATAGGCTGGAGATCCTTTGATCTAGGTCTAAAATCCATATATGAGTAAGTACATGCTGTGTTCCTCCTTTTGTGTCTGGGTTACCACATTCAGGATGGTTTCTTCAAGTGCCATCCACTTGCCTGCGAATTTCAAGATTCCATTATTTTATTCTGCAGAGTAGTATCCCATTGTGTAGATGTGCCACATCTTCATTAACCATTCTTGAATTGAGGGGCATCTAGGTTCTTGCTATTACAAATAGTGCTGCTATGAATATAGTTGAACAGATGTCTTTGTTGCATGGATGTGGATGATTTGGGTATATGCCTAAGGGGGTTTAGCAGATCCTGTGGTAAACTAATTCCCCTTTTCCTGAGGAACTTCCATACTGATCTCCAAAATGGCTGTACGAGTTTGCGCTCCCACCAGCAGTGGAGGAGTGTTCCGCTTTCTGCACATTCTTAACAGCAGGAGTTGACATTAGTGTTTCTAATTTTATCCCTTCTTTCAGGAGTAAGATGGTATCTCAAAGTTATTCTGATTTGCATTTCCCTGATAGCTAAGGATGTTGAATAGTTTCAAAAGTGTCTGTTAGCTTTTTTCAATTCCTCTATTGAGAATTCTTTCTTCAGTTCTGTACCCCATTTTTTAATAGGGTTATTTGATGTTTTGTTGACTAGTTTCTTGAGTTCTTTGTATATTTTGGAGATCTCCCCCTTTTCTGATGTAGCATTGGTGAAAATCTTTTCCCTATCTTTGGGATGCCTTTTGGTCTTGTCCACTGTCCTTTTCCTTATAGAAGTTTCTAACTTTTAAGAGATCCCATTCGTTTATTGTTGATCTCAGTATCTGTGCTCCTGCAGTTATGTTCAGGAAGTGGTCTCATATACCAATTTCTTCAGGGGTACCTCCTACTTTCTCTTCTAAGATGTTCAGTTTGGGTGGATTGATGTTGAGGTCTTTGATCTATTTGGATTTGAGTTTTGTGCATGGGGATAAACATGGGTCTATCTGCAGTCTTGTACACACCCTCATCCAATTGTGCCAGCACCATTTGTTGAAGATGCTTTCCTTGCCCCATTGTATTTTTTTTGCCATTTTGTTTAAAGTGTTCATAGGTGTGTGGGTTTGTATCAGGATTTTCAGTTAGATTCCATTGGTCTACCTTTCTTTTTTGTGTCAATTCCAGGCTGTTTTCAGGCATAAAGCTTTGTAGTAGAGCTTAAGTCAGGGATGGTGATGCCTCCTGAAGTTCTTTTATTTTACAGAGCTGTTTTGGCTATCTCATGTCTTTTGTTTTTCCATATAATGTTGATTATCATCCTTTCAAGGTCCGTGAAGAGTTGTGGTGGGATTTCAATAGGGATTGCACTGAATCTCTAGATTGGTTTTCACAAGATTGCCATTTTTATTATATTTATCCTACCTATCCAATAATCTGGGAGATCTTTCCATTTTATGGCATATTCTTTAATTTCTTTGTTTAGAGCCACAAACTTCTTATTATATAGGTCTTTCACTTGTTTAGTAAGCATTACCTCAAGATACTTTATGTTGCTTATGGCTATTGTAAAGGGTGATATTTCTCTGATTTCTTTCTTTGTCTCTTTGTCGTCTGAATAAATTATGGCTACTGAATTTTTTGAGTTTATCTTGTATCCTGCTTATTTGCTGCAGGTGTTTATCATCTGCTCTCTTTCTGCACTCACTCCTTTCTCCTGAAAACAAGGTGGCTAGCTAGTTTTCACAGGGCACTACACAATCATATGATGTGATTATTCCATGTTGTAACTACTAGTGAGAGATTTCAGCACAGAAAAAGAGATGTCTGATCTGTATTTTCCCACTGAGGTCAGATGAAATGAAATCACTTATTTCATGGTTGTCACTGGGGCTGCAGAGAAGTAGGAAAAAAAATAAAGAAACAAAAAGAAAACAGGAACAAGATCTGAAACAACAAATTAAGTCTTTCTCCAATCTCAAGCCTGGATGATGGCTCCACTGATTTAGAAATCTGAACACAGTCCTGTTCAAGAAGAGAACATTGAATAATGCACAATTTTCTCACCTGTACCCTGAAACAACTGTCCTGGGTCATCACAATGCTTATAGAAGTAATCTTCCCAGACCAGTTCTCTTATAGTATTCAAATTACCGTGAAGACAACACTTTTTATTATTATTCTTTTGTCAAGAATTTAAGGAATAAAACTCACAAATGCATTAGAGCTATCACCCAAGCATCTAACAGCAGAAAACTATTTCATCTTCCTTGTGATATGGCTCCTTCCCTTCTTTCATGGTTTCTGAAGTGTCTGTGACTACTAGATAAAATGTACACCCTGTTCCCCTGACCTTAACATGAAGCCACAGAACAAACTTCTTCTGTGCCATATGCCCTAAAGTCTCTCAAGTTTTTAATAATCTGGGCACCCTTCCCTCTATTGAATAAGTTAATCATTCCAGTCTGCATTGTGTAATTGTATCTGCAACATCTGCACATTGTCTGGAAGAGGAGAGGATGATCTCACACACTGTTGGAAGACAATGGGATTGTCTGTTTTAGACAGGAGTAAGTAACATTGAGATTTGTGTCCCTACATGTATCTACAACGTCTGAGTCTTGAGTAGAAGCCAGAGCCAAGGAACCCTGTGATGTGTCTTTAAGCACACTCTAACCCTTGGGGAAGTGCTCTTCATGTTCAAGCTTAACCAGCCAGTCAGCAAAACCAGGCCAAACTGCCAGTCAAAGGCATTGCATGACACTTCCTATAACCACACTGTAGGCTATTACTCTTGCTTTGGGCTTCATTTTAAGTGGAACAACTGCCAGTGTCTTGATTTCTGTTCCAGGAGTAGTAGTGTAGTACACTTTGAGTGGACTATGGATGAGCACAGAAGCCACAACATGGTGAGTGAGGGGATGTTATCCTCAGATGGGGAGGATGGAATGGGGAGTCCTTGGAGTTGGTGTGTCAGGCCCTCCAGTTTGCTTGTTGGAAACTTTGGCCACATTCAGAGTTCTGTGAGGTACTATATAGTCCTAGCAACTCCCCATACCTGGGTGTTGGGGTATGAATATATCACACAGTGGAAAGCATTTGATTTCCATCAGGAAGCTTTGTGTAGAAAGACATTGATAGTCAGCTTTATTCTTTGAGTTTTACATATTTATTATTTTTTTCTTTTTTTTCAATCAAGACCAAGGCATATTTAATATTGGTTATTCTATACAGGAAAATATCAAATGAAGAGAACTTGATATCCCACTAGAGGATACTAAATCAGAACCAAATCAAGAGTGTACCTATGGCTTTCTTGGAACTCAGTATATAGACCAGGCTGGTCTTGAACTGAGAGATCAAACTGCCTCTGCATTCCAATAGCTGGAATAAAGGCATATGTTTGACACTATCTCCTGGCTTGCCTCATAATTGTAGCTAGTTTTTTTTTAATTTATTTTATATAACAAAGTCCATTTAAATGAAAACAAACAATTATAGACAATATTTGGGAATTTGTGTGTTGTTCTTTCCAAACTACTTTCTGCTGGTAAGGGGCGCTGTCATGGGGGGATTCGAAGAAGATTTAGAAATCCTGGCTGTAGTCTATAAGGCTGCTTTGTCCAGCTGTTTTGAATGTAGGATCACCTCGTACACTGTTTCAGGCAGTCTGCCTTGATCAAGCCACATTAGTCTGGAAGGAATCCACATCTTTTCATTTTCTGTGGAAAAAAAAAATAGAAATCATTTTCCCCAGTAACTTGTCCTTCAACTTAAATTTTGAGGTCAAAACATTTTTTTTTAATTTAATTTATTATTTTACATGTCGATCCCAGTTCCCTCTCCCTCCCTCCATCCCTCCCTCCCTCCTTCTCTAACTTTTACCCTCTCTGCCCTCTCACATGCACTCTAACCACCCTCCCCTCCCATCCCCCCACCCCAATTCCATATGTAGGGGAATGCCATCCAGTTGGGGTCATGTAGATCTTACAGTTCATGTAAAGTAGGGACTAGGGCTTCTCTCCTGTCTCTAGAATAAGGCAGTTATCCCTCCATGGGGGATATGTTCACAAAGTCCTTTTGTGTGCCAGTAATACATCCTGGCGCCACTGTCTGAGGTCTCTTAGACTGCTCAGTCCTTCTGGCTGAGACCAATATTCAGGGGGGCCTGAGTCAGTTCCATGCTGGCTTCCCAGCTATCAGTCTAGTGGCCATTAGCTCCTCCTTGTTCAGGTAAGCTGTCTGTATGTGTTTCTGCCGCATGGTCTTTTCCTCTCCATCTGCATCTGGGTTGTAGTTCAACTCAGTATTTATGTAGGGGTGTTTGATCCTATTTCCAACAGGCATTAGTTGAGGGCTCCATGGAGAAAATTAGTTGATCTCACTCTCCAGGAAGGGAATTTACGTTAGCCCTTCCATGGAAGCTCAAATTGTTTGTTGGGAGCAGTCTTGTAGTTCTCTAGACCTTTTTTGTGTTCAATTTTATCTTCAAAGAAATATTGGCTCCCTCTTTAATGTTCTCTCTCTCTGTCTCTCTCTTTCCTAACTTCTATTCCTAACCAGGCTCAATCTTCCTGGTCGCATGTTTTCCTTTCCTCCCCCTCATTTTCTCCTACTTCTCTCTCCATTCGTAGGCCCCCCTCCACTACACCTGAGCTCTGGGGGACTTGTCCCTTCCCAGTTCTGTGAGGGTCTTCATATGAATCTCTTAAATTATGCCTTGTATCCTAGTTCCTCTGGTGGTGTGAATTATACGCTGGTGATCCTTTGCTCTAGGTCTAAAATCCATATATGAGTGAGTACATACTGTGATCCTCTTTTTGTGACTGGGTTACCTCATTCAGGATGGTTTCTACAAGTGCCATCCACTTGCCTGCGAATTTCAAGATACCATTATTTTTTTCTGCAGAGTAGTATTCCATTGTGTAGATGTACCACATCTTCATTAACCATTCTTCAATTGTGGGGCATCTAGGTTCTTGCTATTACAAATAGTGCTGCTATGAACATGGGTGAACAGATGTCTTTGTTGCATGGTTGTGGATGATTTGGGTATATGCCTAAGAGGGGGATTGCCGGGGCCTGTGGTAAACTAATTCCCATTTTCCTGAGGAACTGCCATACTGATCTCCAAAATGGCTGTATGAGTTTGCACTCCGACCAGCAGTGGAGGAGTGTTCCACTTTCTCCACAACTCTTCAACATATGTCATCACTGGTGTTTCTAATTTTAGCCATCATTGTTTTGATTTGCATTTCCCTGGTACATTTTCTTAAGTGTCTTTCAGCCTTTTTGATTTCCTCTATTGAGAATTCTTTCTTCAGTTCTGTACCCTATTTTTAATAGGGTTATTTGATGTTTTGTTGACTAGTTTCTTGAGTTCTTTGTATATTTTGGAGATCAGCCCTTTGTCGGATATAGGATTGGTGAAAATCTTTTCCCAGTCTGTGGGCTGCCGTTTGGTCTTGTCCACTGTGTCCTTTGCCTTACAGAAGCTTCTAAGTTTCAAGAGGTCCCATTTATCAATTGTTTCTTTCAGTGTCTGTGCCCCTGGAGTTATGTTCAGGATGTGGTCTCCTGTACCAATTTGTTCAAGGGTACTTCCTACTTTCTCTTCTAAGAGGTTCAATGTGGCTGGATTGATTTTGAGGTCTTTGATCCATTTGGACTTGAGTTTTGTTCATGGCGACAGACATGGATCTATCTGCAGTCTTCTACACACCCTCATCCAATTGTGCCAGCACCATTTGTTGAAGATGCTGTCCTTGCCCCATTGTATAATTTTAGCTGTTTTGTCGAATATCAGGTGTTCATAGGTGCATGGATTAATATCAGGATTTTCAATTCGATTCCATTGGTGTATCTGTCTTTTTATGCCAATATCAGGCTGTTTTCAGAACTATAGCTCTGTAGTAGAGCTTAAAGTCAGGAATGGTGATGCCTCCTGAAGTTCTATTATTGTATAGGGTTGTTTTGGCTATCCTGGGTCTTTTGTTTTTCCATATAAAGTTGATTATTATCCTTTCAAGGTCGGTGAAGAATTGTGGTGGGATTTTAATGGGGATTGCATTGAATCTGTAGATTGCTTTTGGTAAGATTGCAATTTTTATTATGTTTATCCTACCTATCCAAGAGCATGGGAGATCTTTCCATTTTCTGGTATCTTCTTTAATTTCTTTCTTTAGAGTCTCAAAGTTCTTATTATATAAGTCTTTTACTTGTTTGGTGAGCATTACACCAGGAATTTCTTATCTGCAGTTTTCTCAAGTGTCCATGGTGTTTAGTGGGTGGACAGGCATTGTACATGTGTTCAGAAGCAGAAATTAAATCATTCTTCTGTATTAATATTGTGTGGGCATCATGGTGCTGGTTTTGCCTTAAACCACAAGTAGCCTTGCAGAAGCATACAAAGATATTACTCCCATTTTTAGAGAGAGCTCTAAACCATGAGGCATCTCTGTTGGGAAAAATGTCAGTACGTGGAGGAACAGAAACAAAAGAGAGTGAGCATTCTTCTGAATTAATTTTGTGGGATTTGTGAATTCTTTTTATATAAGATCTAAACAACTAGCATGATGTGTAGCTGGTTAACATTGTTCAAGATCTCAGTTTTCTTTGCTGAATTTCCTCTGGTGTTTGATAAAATTTTATTATATTTTCGCGCTTTTGTTCTTGTTGTTGTGTCTGCATCTTCCCTTTATCATTTCCCAAATATTGTATACCTTCTTGATCACCGTACATTTGTTGTAACTATTAAGGTCACAGTATGTCAAATTATGACCTGAACGTTTCCGGGATTTCCTCTGTGTCCATTGTTATGTTCCCATTTTCATTACTGATTTTGTGAATTTGCATGTTCTCTCTCTGCTTTTTCATTAGTTTGGGTAAAGTTTTGTCTAGGTTGTTGATTTTCTTGAAAAACAAACCCTTTGTTATATTATTTTTTGCATTATTTCCCTTGTTTCTGTTTTATTGATTTCAGCCCTCAAATTTATTATTTTCTGGTGTCTACTCCTCCCATGTGAGTTTGCTTCTTTTTGTCCTAATGCTTTCTTTTGGGGTGTAAATTCTCTATTGTAACTATCCTCTGTTTTTTTTTTTTTTTTTTTTTTTTTTTTTTTTCATATGGGCACATAGTGCAATGAACTTCTCTGGTACCACTGTTTTCAAGGTGTCTCATTAGTTTGGGTGTATTGTGTCCTCATTCTTGTTGAATTTTAGGATGTCCTTAATTTCTTTATTTCTTCTTTGACCCAGGTATGTTGCAATTGAACATTGTTCAATTTCCATGAGTTTGTAGGGTTTCTGCGATTTGAGTTGTTGTTGTAATCCAATTTGTAAATCATGCTGGTCATATAAGATACAGGGAACTATTCCCATTCTCTTGTATCTGTTGACACTTGTTATGCCACCTACTATTTGGTCAATTTTAGAGAAGGTTTCATGTGGAGCAGGGAAGAAATTATATTCTTTTGTGTTTGGATGGAATGTTCTATAGATGTGTGGTAAACCCAATTGAGACGAAACTTCTTTTGTTACTTTGTTAAGTTCGTGACTGGTGGTCATGTCTAGTGGTGACAGTGGTGTGTTGAAGTCTCCCAATATAAGTGTGTAAGGTTTTATGTGAGGTTTGAGTTTTAGTAGAGTTTCTTTTATGAATGTGGTTGCCTTTGTATTTGAAACATAGTTGTTCAGAATTGAGACTTTGTGTTGATGGATTCCTCCTGTGATGGACATGGAATGACTGTTTTAATCTATTTTGATTAATTTTGGTTGGGCGTTTAACTCGTTAGAATTTAGGATAGCCGCACCTGTTTGCTTCTTGGGTCCATTTGATTGGGAGATCTTTTCTTAGCCTGAAGAAATATCTATCTTTGAAGCTTAGATGTATTTCTTGTATGAGGCAGTGAGATGGATTCTGTCTTCATATCCACTCTGTTAGCCTCTGTCTTTTTACAAGCAAGTTAAGAGCACTGATGTTGAGGTAGAGTAAGGATCATGGATTGTTAATACTTGCTTGTTTTAGATTTGTTGCTGGTAGTGGTGTTGTGAATTTATCAGTCCTGCTTTACCCTTGATTTGTGGTGCAGTGGATTATCTTTTGGCTACATCTTTGTGAGAATAGTTAACTTCCTTGGGTTGGAGTTTTCCTTCCAAATCTTTCTGTATGGCTGGGTTTTGTAGATATGTATTGTGAAAATCTGGCTTTTTCATTAAAATTTTGTTCTCTCCATTTATAGTGATTGACAGTTTTGTTGGGTATAGTAACCTGGGCTGGCATCCATGGACTCTTTTTTTTTTTTTTTGGTGTTTGGTATGCTCATTGTACTTCATGGGCATGTCCTTCTTCAGATTGGGAAAGTTTTCCACAATGATTTTGTGGAATATGTTTTTGGCACCTTTGATCTGGGATTCCTCACCTTCCTCTATGCCTATTATTCTTAAAATTAGCCTTTTCACGGTGTCCCACATGTTTTATGTTAAGGATTTGTTGGTTTTATGATGTTCTTTGGTCGATGAATCTGCTTACTCTACTTTATCTTCTGTGCCTGAGATTCTTTCTCCCATCTCTTGAATTCTGTTGGTTATTCTTGCATCTATAGTTCCTGATCATTTGCCCAGTTTTTCTATTTCCAGCATTCCTTCGGTTTACGTTTTATTTATTGTCTCCATTTCCGTTTTCAAGTCTTGAACCATTTCCTTCGCTTGCTTAATTGTTTTTTCTGGCTTTCTGTTCTGTCTTCAAGAAATTTGTTCATTTTTTCCATATTTTGTTTGTTTTTTCTTCCATTTCTTTAAGGTTTTTTCCTCCCATCTTCTTTGAGGGCCTCTACCATTTCTTATGGCAATAATTTTTAATTTGTTCTCTTCTACTTCATCTGTTTTGTTGTTTACCGATCTATTTGGTATAGATTCCATAGATTCTGGTGTTGTTGTTCTTGTCATTCTTTTGTTAGGTGTTTTATTGTATTTCCATCTTCCCATAGCTTCTTCCCAGTGTGTTTTGGTGGGTCAGAATTTTTATGTCTGTAGTTCTGGGTGGTCCAAACTCTCTAGGAGGTCTCTCCACAGGCAGGGCCTGGCAATGGGGCTATAAGTTCAGATTCCAGCTGAAAACTGGCAATGCAAGTCAAAGATTTTGAAGGCTGGTACCCAGGATGTTCCTTAAGCTGATAGGCAGATCTAGCCTGGGCCTGGCACTCTCCAGCTGAGGACTCTTTGGCAGAGGCCCTACAATGGGGATCAAGGATCCACCCTGCAAGAACTCAGAGTTGTCCCATAGAGACAGGGACCCGAAAATACATTTGAGGACTCTAGCCAAGGCCTGGCAATGGATGACAAATACTGGGCTGATACTCTGGATGTTTCTGCACTGATAGGCAGATCTAGCTGGGACCTGGCACTCTCCAACTGAAGTTTCTTTAGCAGACACCCTACAATGGGGGCCCTTTCTCTCATTAATTTAACAATTTAAAAAGCCTCATTGAGATAATTGATTTTTCTAAATCCAATCCTACACATTTGCTTCATATTACATAAAGCAATTCATATTGGAGGAAACTGTTAAGACTTTAAATACCTAAATACCTGGGTTACAGGAAAGACTGCTCACAATATTGTATATTCACAGGTGAAAATATGTTTGGTTAATGATTTGATTTAATTTTAATTATGTAATACCAGTGCATGGATCTGTGTTTGCTCACACTTGATCCCAAGAATGTTAGCCTCTTGAGTTATCCTTGTAGCAAGAACTACAGAATTTTGTCAAAATCCTGACATGGGTCCTGGCAATGAACCTTCCATAATTTTTCTTGTCCATATCTTTAACCCTGTCTCTATCTTTTCTCTATTATTTTGATATGAAGTGATAGGGAAGAGCCCATGAAAGAGGAAATCAAAATCATGCAAACAATTTGGTGAAAATTTTAGCCATGATATTTTTCTTTAATTTCAATAATCAAAATATAACGCGGTTAAATAAATATCAGGATAAACAAATAGGCCAAATAGATGTTTATTCAGGGAGAAATAATTTACAACCTAGACAGATGAACACCAGGAAATTCAACCGGATTCTCTCCTGTCCTAGTCATGCCAGCAAGAGAGCTTGTCCTGGCTCTCCTTCTGACCTCCTTCCACAGGTCACTCTGCCCATGGCTCCACCCCCCAATGGGCGTGGTCAGTGCCATAGAAGGACTATCTCATTACAAAAATGGTTTTTTTTTTTTTTTTTTTTTTTTTTTTTTTGTTTAGCATGGTTCTTACTAAGTTCACTTCACCCAAGATAAATGACAAACTCGTCAGCCCTTCTGATGTAATCTGCAACCCAAGAGAGAAACAGAGAGAGACAGAGAGAGAGTGTGAGAGAGAGACAGACAGACAAAGAGACAAAGAGGGAAAGAAAGACAGCATGAGGAGAGAGAGGGAGAGGAAAGAGAGATAATGAGAGCTAGGGAGATGTCAACCCAAGCTTCTCCACCTTCAGGTTCCATACTCTGTACCAAAGGCACAACATATAAAATTGGGGAAGAAAACCCCCTATGACTAGTGGCTATGCTTGAAGCTCTGATTGGCTACCGAAGCCTGAGTTACAGGAATAAATGAACAGAAAAGACACAGAAATTGAGGGCAGGTTTGGATCAGGACTACCAAACATTCTAAACTCTTTGAATAGATACAGAAGCCATTAGGATTTCCAAGCAACAACCCAGCCTCCTTGGGTATGCAAACATTAGTTTAAGTACGGCTTCTTATTCTTTCCAGGGATGATATGAAGAGGAAGGATTCAGGAGTTGGTAGGATTGCTTTTTAGCAGGAGGTGTGGTTTACAAGGTTTCCCTTAGCTGCTATCCTGTAAATCGTCGGCACCTATTCCTTTAGAGATGGACAAAGCAGGTTGTTTAAAGCTTCAGCCTTAACATTGAGCTGCAGTTGGAGAGAAGGTGGTTCGAGTCCTGGCAGTGTTTGGTAGCACTGTCCAAGTGCTTCCCTCACGGTGTCAAGGGGGGGCCCTCCCCTAGATTCGCCTCACTTCAGACTTCACCCTTGAAAGGCCTGCCATTGTGTCCCCAGAGTAGTGGAATGTGACAAGGTCTCCTGAGAAAATTGGGAGCATTGGGTGAGGGGAGGGAGAGTTAGGAGAAAGAGAATGGGAGAGGAGAACAAGAGGCATCAAGAAAACTGAGTTTTGGAAACAATAGAGGAGAGCAACAAAAGAGATACCATCCTAGATCAGATATAATAGGTGGTAAGAGAAATCTGACACTAGGAAAATGTCCAGAGATCTAGAAGGATGACCCCAAATAAGAATATAAGCAATAGTGCAGAGGCTACCTTAAATGCCCTTCCCTATAATGAGATTGATATCTACCTTATAGGATATTCTAGAGCCTTCATCCAGTAGTTGACTGAAACAGAAGCAAAAATACTCAGCTAAGCACTAAGTGGAACTCCTGGAATCCAGTTGCAGAGAGGGAGGAGTGATAAGTACAGGGGTCAAGACCAGGTTGGAGATACCCTCAGACTCACCTAAGTAAAACAGTATGGAGCTCATGAACCCCAGTCTGATAGTTGGGAAACCATAATATGACTGACCTAACACCCCTAAAAGTGCATTTCATTTAGAAGGCCTAGTAAGCATAAGGGACCTCTGGCAGTAGAATCAGGATGTATCTATGATGTATGAAAGACTTCAGGAGCCTATCCCTATGGACAGATACTCACTCAGTCTAGACACATGGGGTTGGGCCTTGTCCCTGCCCAAAATGACTTCTGGATTGGTGCATACATGAGAGTGAGAGGGAACAGATATGGATGTGTAAAATAACTTTGATTCTATTTTAACAGAATTCATTAAAAGTAAGAATAGGAAATAAGGTGGGGTGAATAACTTAGCTAACATTTGCTGGTGCCATGGCCCTGAAGACCCAGAGCTTTGGGAAAGTGTATGGACACTGTCCTCAAGCAGTCACAGACTAACTTTGACTGTGGTATGAAAACCATACCCCAGGGACCACTTTCATCTTAGGTGACTGTGAAATCCTATAATTCCTACCTTCACTCTCTAAGAACCATTACTAAAGGCATCTGCCACTATGACTGGCTTCACGGATTCAAGTTTACTTAGTAAGACATTAGAATGATGTGATGAATAACATGAAGAATTACACTTAACTGTATTAAAAAACCTCTTATCTCTGTGAATCTGGCTGTCACCATTAGCAGTAATAGATAGAACCCTTCCAAGGCATTTGATGAGTTTTAACAGACTAAATGATAAGGAAAAATAATATTTCCCATATTTGGAAGACCATGGACTTTGAGGCAGAAAACCTGCACTTAATGGATACCATCTTCTGTTCCTGAAGTTAGGACCAGAGCCTGTTGTCTGGCTACACTAACAACCAGGCTCAGTCATTCATCATAAGTGAGCCAAGCTAATGAACTAACTTCTCTGTTGACAAGCAAAACTACAATGCCAGCACTCTGGAGTCAAGGTGGACAGATATCGCTCATGTCCTAGGACAGACTAATCTATAATGTGAGTTCTATTTAAGACAGGATGTCACAGTAATACTATACTTAACAAGAAGAGAAAAAATACAAAAGTAAAATTAATGAAAATTTAAAGCATTTTTATTCAGTTTGACTACGTATGAAAACAAAAAAAGAAAACAGTAAATAATCTATACCAAGGATCTTAATAGACTTAGAATGCAAAACAAATAACAAAGGTAAATATGTAATTTTTCCCATCTCTAAAACACTCCCATATACTCGGTTCCTGTTTCTCCTATAAGATGGTCATATAAGAAGTCAATGTTTTTTTTTTTTATAGAGTCATTTTCATTTGAAAGAATCAATACTTTTTCTACAATGTGACTCCCTGGAAAATGAGAGTTTTAGGAGTCTACTTTTGCCCTGGTGGTAGGCGAAAAGTGGACCTCACAAAGTTGACTTATGATCTCCACTCAAATATCAAGGAGTTTGTAGGTCTGTAATCAGAAACAGCAGCTCAGTCCCATGTCCATTTCTCAGTCCGTGAGTGTGGACAAGTGGAAGACTAGCTATCATTGATGAAAGGAAGACAGAGACATAACATAATGTCAGGCAGGCAGATTCAGTCAATACTGAAAGGTCCATTTTATTCATACACCAAACTTAAGTATTTGTTCACCATGATTTTCCAGAACTTTGACTCCAAACCATTACAAAGAAGCAACTCCTGTTTTACAACAGCATCTAGTCCCTTACCCTTATCATAGAAGTGCCCTGTAACAAGCTGCTCAGAATGCTATTACAGGGTTACAGGCAACCTTAAAATTTATTATATCATATAGTTGAAGTTTTCTTCTCTAGAAAAGCATAGTTCTAACAGAGTAACAATAGGACACCAGATTTTAACAAGTAAACCAATGATATATGAGTTTCGTGATAAAGCACAGCTTTCACTTAGGTCTTCGTGCAGGGATGAGAAATATTCTTAGAAGAGATACTAACAGCCTGGGGGCTAGGCCTTGAAAGCTTTTCCTAAGGGCCTCGTGTATTGACAATAAAACAGAGAACCTTGTCAAAAAACAGGTATTTGCATGGTAGAGGTGGTAATTGTATGGAACAAAGCCTTTGTGGAGAGTTTGCTTCAGATATGTAGATATAAACTATATAGAGCTATGGTTCTAAGTCCCAAGGCCACTGTAGCCTTAGTCAGCAATGATCATGAGATACCCTGTATTCTGCTAGCACTTCATTATTTTAGTGTTCTCCTGGGTTTGTCCCATTGATTGGGTTTCTACTTACTTCACGTAAATGTCCCATTTGCTTCCATTTCCTCTGTGGAAATATTATACAAGAGTCTGTTCTCCTTAAGAAGCTTGTCATGGGACACATCTAGCCATCCAGCTTTTTAAAAAAATCTTTTCTACCTTCTATCTATGTTTACTATCTATCTCATTCCCCGTCACCTTCTCTTCTGGATCCTGTATGTGGAACAGGTCCTTCAGTTTCAGGTATCTGATGGCCTTTAGGAACAGTACTGGGAACACATTTGCTGTTTAATCCTCCCATCTCCCTAAGTAGCTAGACATGTTGTCTCCAGTCCCTACTGAAATTGTTGAATGTGTAAAATGGAGCTTGAACTTAAAAGCCATTTAAGAAGGATAGCATATATGAAATTCAAACTATGTCTAGGCTGGCTCCTCTCTGAGTTTTTTCCAGAGATAGATACATGTTATGTGAGAAATATTTGTCTTTATGGATCTCCTTTGTGGGTGAAGTGAGTTCTCCCTGGGAAGGCATATTAATGGTAGAATATATGCAATTTCATCATGTTAGAAGAATGTTTATGAGACAATCACTTATGTTGATGTAAGTGGAATTGTCTGCATGCTGTTGCTCTCCAAAGCAATGGCCTTGCTGTCTTCTGTACTATACCTTCAAAATTCTTAAATTACTGTAACACCTCAGAGATTTAAAATTTCCATTAGGGACAGATAATCTACTATCCAGTGCAGTCACAGGAAAAGGATTCATATGTGGAGCATTGCCTCTTCCTTCAGATCATAATAATCAAGATTGTTTACACTGCAGGAGAATTCAGGGTAAGCAACAAGGTGCTGGAGTCACCACTATGAAAAAAGTACATGACTGTGGTAGGGGGAGTGATTTTGTAATTTCCCAGCATGTTTTAATCTGTCATGTGTTTGAACACAGGCCAGAGTATGTAGGTGTACAGTTTGTGAAGGTTGAGATGAAAGGCAGGATCACTCTGTGGCTACCGTTGCCTAAGCAGTAATTAACCACATTGACTAAGTCAATAGTTAGCCACAAAGCTAGGTTACTAGTTAGCCACAGTCACTATGTCTCTAGTTAGTCACACACAATATATCACTACTTACCCACCCATACTAAGTCACTAGTCAGCCACACATCTAATTCACTAGATAGCCACAAACACCAAGAAAATAGCCAGACACACAGAGATAGTAGTTAGCCATTCACCTATGTATTTCTATGTATTTAGTCAGCTACACACCTAAGTCACTAGTTATCCACACATACTAAATCAGTAGTTAGACACACACACTATGTCACTAGTTAGACACATACAAAGTCTGTCTAAATGACAAACAGCTCACACTAAGGTGGTTCCAGGATTTGGGAATCAGGCCATTATTCCCAGCAGTAGGGATTTCGAGATAGGATTGACACGGCTGGACAGAGAGAGGAAGATAAGTTAGAGGAGACAGAAGAGCATGTAGTGAGATGATGTTGTTTGAGCAATTAGTCTGAGGGATTGAAGAGATAACAGTCAATCTGAGGAGGCAGTGTGAGGACAGGAGCACATGGCTTGTCTGAGAATAGGTAGAGAAAAGAACTCTAGTAGCCAGATGCTCTGAATCTGTGATCCTTCAGTTTTCATCCTCCCCTCCCTGATAGGTTACTGTAAGTTTTTATTAGTAAGATCTATTAGAACTTGTGCTGGAAGTGATATTCTCTCTGTGGAAGTGTGATATTTCAAAGTCAATAGAGGTAAAAAAATTAAGTTTTTAAAATATGTTAACTTTATTTTTTTTGAAAATCACATTGGTATCTTTTTAATGTTTTTAATTTTTTAAAAATGTTAAACATATCAAACCAGTTCACTCCACCTTATTCCCACCCTCTTTCTCCACCTCCCAACTTCCTGAGCCCCTGGTCACTCTCCCATCCCATCCAACGGACACTATGCACATAGGGTGATTCCTTCCAGGAGGGGTCATCTAAATCTTTCAAGTCATTTGAAGTAGGGACTAAAATATCTCTCCTTTCTCAAGGTTAATGGGGTATACCTCCATGGGGATACTCCCCCAAAGTCATTTTTGCAAAAGGGATATTTCCTGGTTCCACTGCCTGAAGTCCCTTAGACTACACAGGCCTTTTAGCTTAGACCCATGTTCAGGGGTCTGTGTCAGTCCCATGTTGGATTCCCAGCTATAAGTCTGGAGCCCCATTAGCCCCTCCTTGTTCAGGTCAGTTGTATCTATGTGTTTTTGTAGTGTGGTCTTGTCCTCCCTCTCTGCATCTGGATTCCAGTTTGGCTCAGTGTTTAGTTGTGCATGTATTCTCTGTTTCCATTAGCTACTAGATGAGGGCTCCATGATGGTGGATAAGTTAGACTTTGATCTCATTGTCAGGGAAGGGAATTTATGGTAGCCTTTACACTGTTGCTCAAATTGTTAGTTGTGGTCAGTCTTGTAGGTCTCTGGTCATTTCTCTATGATCAGTTTACTCTTCTAACCTATAATGGCTCCCTCTTTTATAGTCTTTCCTCTCCTAGCTATCATCTTCTCTTTCCTTCTCTTCTCAAGTCTCTTCCTCCCCTGACCAAATCTTCCTAGTCCCATGATCTTTCCTCTCCTACTTCTTTCCTTTTGCTAGTTCACTCTCCACTCACTACCCCCCAATCCCCATATGCTCTGAGGACCATGTGCCTTCCTGCTTCTGTGAGTGACCTTATATGAAACTCTTAGAATCCTCCTTGTATCCTAGTTTCTCTGGCAGTGTGATTTGTAGGCTGGTTATCTTTTGCAGTATGTCTA
Source organism: Phodopus roborovskii (assembly GCF_943737965.1). Lineage (NCBI taxonomy): Eukaryota > Metazoa > Chordata > Mammalia > Rodentia > Cricetidae > Phodopus > Phodopus roborovskii. The sequence continues at coordinate 648,613 of NW_026126724.1, forward strand.
AAATCCACATATGAGTGAATACATACCATGTTTATCTTTCTGTGACTGGGATGCCTCATTCAGGATGGTTTCTTCAAGTTCTGTCCACTTGTCTGTGAGTTTCAAGATTCCATTGTTCTCCCCTTCCCCACCCACAGAGTAGTTTTCCATTGTGTAAATGTGGTGTATCTTCTTTATCCATACTTTAGTTGAGGGGCATCTAAGTCACTTCCAGTTTCTTGGTATTATAAATAATATTGCTATGAACATATGTGAGCACAAGTCTTGGTTCCATGGATGTGGATCATTTGGGTATGTGCATAAGAGCTAGGTTACTGGGTCTTGTGGCAGACTGATTCGCATTATCCTGAGTAACAGCCATGCTAGTCTCCAAAATGGCCATACAAGTTTGCAGTTCCACCTGCAAAGCATAAGTTGTCATTGCTGTTTCTAATTTTAGCCATTCTGACAGGAGTAAGATGATATCTTAAAGTTGTTTTAAGTTGCATTTCCTTGATAGCTCAAGATATTGAACACTTTCTTAAGTGCATTTCATCATTTTTTTTTATTTCCCCTATTTAGAGTTCTCTATTCAGTTCTATACCCCATTTTAAAAGAGTTATTTGGTGTTTTGTTGACTAGTTTCTTGAGTTCTTTGTATATTTTGGAGATCAGCCCTTTGTCAGAAGCTAGGATTGGTGAAAATATTTTCCCAGTCTGTGGGCTGCTGTTGGACCTTGTCAATTGTGTCCTTTGCCTTAGAGAAACTTCTAAGTTTGACTAGGTCACATTCATTAGTTGTTGATCTCAGTGTCTATACTCCTTTAGTTATTGTCAGGAAGCGGTCTCCTGTACCAATTTGTTCAAGAGTACATCTAATTGTTTTGTTTTTTCCCCCTAAGAGGCTCAGTGTGGATGGATTTATGGAGGGATCCTTTTGGACTTGTGTTTTTTGCATGACTATAGACATAGATCTATCTTCAGTCTTCTATACACCATCATCCAGTTGTACCAGCACCACTTGTTGAAGATGCTTTCCTTATCCCATTGTATACTTTTAGCTGTTTTGTCAAAAGGTAGGAGCTCATATGTGTGTGGGTTAATATCAAGATTTTCTATTAAGTTTCATTGAGGTATTTGTCTATCATTGTGCTAATACCAGGCTGTTTTCAGGACTATAGCTCTGTAGTAGATCTTAAAGTCAGGGATAATGATGCCTTGTGAAGTTCCTTTATTATATAGGTTGTTTAGGCTATTCTTGTTCTTTTGTTTTTCTTTCTTTTTTCGTTTTTTTTTTTTTTTTTTTTCTTGCTCACAGGTGTTTTTTTTCCCATTTTATTTATTTATTTATTTTATATAACCAGGTCCATTTAAATGAAAAAAGAAAAAAACATTTATAGACAATATTTGGGAATTTGGGTGTTGTTCTTTCCAAACTACTTTCTGCTGTCAAGGGAGATTCAATGAAGATGCAGAAATTCTGGCTGTAGTCTGTAAGGCTGCTTTGTCCAGCTGTTTTCAATGTAGGATCACCTGGTACTCTGTTTCAGGCAGTCTGGCTTGATCAAACCACATTAGTCTGGAAGGAATCCACATCTTTGCATTTTCTGAGGAAACAAAAATAGAAATCCTTTTCCACATTAACTTGTCCTTGAACTAAAATTTTGGAGTCAAAGCATTTTTTTTTATTTAATTTATTATTTTACATGTTGATCCTAGTTCCCTCTCCCTCTCTCCCTCCCTTCCTCCCACCTTCCTTCAGTCCCTCTTATCCTCTCTGCCCTCTCACATGCACTCTAACCACCCTCCCATCCCCCCACCCCAATTCCATATAATGAAACAGGAGCAAACACCCATACATAAAAACTGAGTCGAGGTAGAACCCAGATGCAGATGGAGAGGACAAGACCAGGCAGAAACACATAGAGACAGCTTACCTGAACAAGGAGGAGCTAACAGGCCACCAGACTGATAGCTGGGAAGCCAGCAGGGGACTGACTCAGGCCCCTCTGAATATGGGTCACAGCCAGAAGGACTAAGCAGTCTAAGGGACCTCAGACAGTGGATCCAGGATGTATCCCTGGTGCACAAAAGACCTTGCGAACACATCCCCCATGGCCTTAATCTAGAGACAGGAGAGAAGCCTTGTTTTTCAATATAAAGTTGATTATTATCTTTTCAAGGTCAGTGAAGAATTGTGCTGGCATTTTAATGGATATTGCATTGAATCTGTAGATTGCCATTGGCAATATTGCTATTTTTACTATGTTTATTCTACCTATCCATGAGATTGGGAGATCTTTACATTTTCTGGTGTTATCTTTAATTTCTTTTTGTAGAGACACAAATTATTATTATATAGGTCTTTCACTTCTTTGATAAGTGTTATCCCAAAGTACTTTTTGTTGTTTGTGGCTATTGGACAGGGTGATGTTTCTCTGATTTATCAGCCCCTTTGTTGTCTGAATATAGAATGGCTATGATCATTTTTTTTATTTTATATTGTATGCTGATACTTTGCTGAATGCGTTTTTCAGCTGTAGGAGTACCCTGGTAGAGTTTTTTGGTTACTTATTTAAACTATCATATCTTCTGAAAATAGGGAAAGATTGAGTTCTTCCTCTCAATTTGTATCCTCTTGATATCCTTTTCTTGTGTTATTTCTTTAGCTAGAACTTCAAATACAATAATTAAGAGATATGGATACAGGGCAGCCTAGTCTTTGTCCTGATTTTAGAGGAATCACCTTAAGCTTCTCTATATTCCACTTTATATCTGTTCTGTGTTTACTACATATTGCTCTTATTATGTTTATATAAATACCTGTTATCCCTGATATCTCCAAGACCTTTAACATGAAAGGATGTTGAATTTTGTCAAAGGTTTTTTCTACATCTAGGGAGATGATCATGTGATTTTTCATTTTCAATTTGTTTATATAGTGGTATACTTGATATATTTTCATATGTGAAGCCATCCCTGCAAGCCAAGGATGAAGCCTACTTGATCATGGTAGATGATTTTTCTGATATATTCTTGGATTCGGTTTTCCCGTATTTTCTTGAGTATTTTTGCATCAATGTTCAGGAGGGATATTGGTCTGTAATTTTCTCTTAGTTGTGTCTTTGTGTGAATGGGTATCAAGGTGACTGTAGCCTCAAAAATGTGTTTGGTAAAGAAACTTCTGTTTCTATTTTGTGGAACAGTTTCAGGAGAATTAATATTAGCTCTTCCATGAATTTTCAGTAGAATTCTTCACTGAAGAAGACATCTGGCTCTGGGATTTTTTTATGTTGTAAGGCTTTTATGATGGCTCCGACATTGTTAGTTGTTATAGGTCAATATAAGTTGCTTGTCTATTCTTGATTTAATTTTGTTAAGTAAGAGTTATCCAGAAATATGTCCATATCCTTTGAATTTTCAAATTTTGTGGAGTATAAGTTTACAAAATATGACCTGAAAATTGCCTGGATTTCCTCCATGTCTATTGTTCTATACCCCCTTTTGTTTCTGATTTTGTTGATTTCCATGTTCTCTCTATGCTTTTTGTTTAGTTTGGATAAAGGTTTGTCTACCTTCTTAATTTTCTCAAAAAACCAACTTAGTTGTATTGATTATTTGCATTGTTTTCCTGTTTTCTACTTTATTGTTTTCATCCCAAAAATTGATAATGGGTTTCTACTCCTGAGGTTTGAGTTTGCTTCATTTGTGTCATAAGGCCTTCAGTTGTGTTGTTAATTCTCTAATGTGTCTCTCATCTGTTTTCTTCATATTGGCACTTAATGCAATGTTCTTCCCTCGTGGCAGTGCTTTCAAGGTGTCCCATAAGTTCGTGTATGTTGTGTCCACAATCTCTTTGGATTTTAGGAATTCTTTAATTTCTTTATTTCTTCTTAGACCCAAGTATGATGAAATTGAGCATTATTCAGTTTCCATGAGTTTGTAGGGTTTCTGTGATTTGTTGTTGTTGTTATTGAATTCCAATTTTAAAGCATGGTGTTCTGATGATATACAAGGGAATATTCAAATGTTTTTTGTATCGGATGAGGATTTTTTATGGTGCCTAATATATGGTCAATTTCACAGAATGTTCCATGTGAGCAGAAAAGAAGTTATATTCTTTTTGTTTAGATGGAATGTTCAATAGATATCTGTGAAACCCAAATGAGACATCACTTCTGTTAGTTCTTTGTTTCTTTGTAAAGTTTCTGACTGGTGGTCCTGTATATTAGTGGGAGTGGTGTGTTGAAGTCTCCCACTATAAGTGTCTGTGGTTTCATGTGAGTTTTGAGTTTTAATACTGTTTCTTTCATGATTGCGAGTGCTTTTGTATTTGGGGCATAGGGTTTCAGAATTGAGGATTTGTGCTTAGGATTTCACCTGTGATGAATACAAAAAGACTCTTTTCATCTCTTTTGATTGATTTTGGTTTGAAGTCTAAGTTGTTAGATATTAAGATAGCCAGGCCGGCTTTCTTCTTGTGTCCAGTTGATTGGAAGATCTTTCCCCAGCCCTTTCTCTTGAGGTAATGTCTATCTTTGAAGCTTAGATGTGTTTCTTGTGTGCAACAGAAGGATTATTCTGTTTTTGTCTTCATTCTGTTAGCCTTTGTCTTTTTATAGGTTAGTTAATAAAAAGGGAGAGGCAGGATGGAAGCTGAGATTTCCTCCTTCAACAGTACTTGAGGTGAGCAATGTGGAATTAGGTAATCATTCCTAGATAATCCATAATTGTCCCGGTGGGCAGGTTCTTGGAATCCACAGATGAGGGCTATCAAGAATGTAGATAGAGGAGAGACCTTATCAAGAATACAAATTGCTATAATTACATTATTCAGCCAAAACTGGTCTGGGTGAAGTCTTGTGGACTATGTAACAGGGCTCTCATTTTTTGTTTTTGTTTTTTTTTTTTTTTTGTGGTTTTGGATGTACAGTCTGAGAGAAAAGGTTTGTGAAATCCTTGGTGTGCTGTAATAGAAAACCCTAGTCTCTGAAGAACATGGGCATGAAGCTCTTTACAGATTTTCAAAATATTTTTTTAGATCATAACTACATCATATCCTTGTACACTTTTCTGCCCACAAGCCCTACCATGATTCTTCAATGTTCTTCAAGTCACAGCCTGCATTTCTTAAACAGGAATTTCACATTAAACACAGTGAACATGGAAAGGTGTCATACATTTGGCTACAGTGTTTCCCAGCTATGAGGTCAATGGTTTCTGGCCAGGAATAATGAGTGTGTAATTAATTGTGCACACTAACGACACTGTGATTTTCATAATGAGCAGCTTGACTTCCAGGGCAGTAGAAGAATGTATATTAAAACACAAACTTTTTTGACTAGGCCCCTGTCTGCTGGGTGGGTAGATAGAGCTACAAGGACTGCAATCTGAGTCATTGATTTCTGATTCCCTGGTAGTGTGCTGTAAAAATTATAGGTCCAACTGGGTTGTCCCAGCCAATGCTGGACTCTGAGAAGGCGTCTTTCCATGATTCTCTTTTCCTTCTGCTCTATCGAGTTGTAAGGAGGAACACAGGTCTGAGCCTTCCTGTCCATGTGTTTCTTGGTTTGGGGGAGACTCTGTAGCCTGGCATGGGAGGATGTGCTGCTTAGTACATAACTGTTCAGTGTGCACATGCATGCAATGCAGTTGGTGTGCAGTGGGGGCTGACTCTGGAAAACTGAAGGTCTGATTTTATGAAGTTCTGAATATTCAATTCCACTTTCAGGTTTGCCTCATAAATATTTTAGAAAGTAATAAAAACTGGTGATGTGAATGTCTTTCTGCAATACACGATTATATTTTTAACTCTCTGCTACCAACAGTTACACTACTGTGTTAAGTGAACTTTAATTCCAGTGTGAAAAGGGATTCTCTATTCTGCAGAAATTTCTCAGGTGTGTATGGTTTTGGGTAGGGAGTTAGGTCAGGGTCTTCATCTTGAGCCATAAACCACATGGCAGGAAGCAGATTTTAAATTATTCTTCCATGTTTGTTTGTGGAATGGGCATCAGTGGGGCTGGGTTTACCTGAAACCATAAAGGGGCATAAAGGTCTACAGAGCCATAGCAGAAGTTCAGCTCTTTTTGCATAGGGAGCTCTGGAGCAGGGACCTCGTGTCTTTGGAATAGGTATCCATAGCTGCAGGGTCAAAAGTGTTGAAGGGTCACTTTGAGTTGATTTAATTGGGGTGTTGAAGTCTGTGTTTATTTAATCTCTGCACACATGGATTCATAGGTATTTGTATAACACTGGACAAGATCACACTTTTCCTGGCTAACGTTCTTTTGTACTTTATATTAATAGTTGATATTTTCTGATATTTTCTCTTGGGTTATTCTCTCTATCTCTTTTATTCTTTTATAAATATTATACATATTTTGATTGTTGTTGCTTTGTGCTAAGTATAAACGCCATATTATGTCAGCTTATGTACTGTGTTTTCATAATCCCATTGAGCATTCTGAGTATTTCCAAAAATAAGAAAAATGTTAATGTGCCTTTTTAATCTGCATTTTGTTATAAATTGTTGTTCATTGTCATTGTATTGTATTATTTCATGTTGCAAACTTACCATGTATAGGATCTTAAATTCTGATACTTCATGTTCCCAAAGACCATTATTTAGTTCTTTGTTTATTTTGGTTTTATTGTTAATCTGTGGAGGAGTGTTTTCTCAACTGATAAAATATGGCATGTATCTTGGCAATAGACTCAGCACATCTTTTGAGGGATGACAAGAGGTCATATGCTGACACTCAACTTCACGTAAGTATCTACAGCCCATATCTTGTTTATTCATACAAAACATTTTTTTTCTCATGCTCAATCCTACAAAATATACCAATAACCTTGGTAATTTGGTATAGATTTATACCATCAATTCTATTACCATGGTCTTGTACACCATATTTCAATTTTGACACAGTACACGGAAAATTGTAAAACTAATTCTAGTTGGTCTTAAAAATGAATACTGGACTCAGATATGTGATTAATGAAGAAATATGATAGGAGGAAAACAGCCAGCCCCAAATTTTTACCTATACTGAATCCTCAGACAAAAGGGCAGCCAATTCTGATCCTAGGATTCTTCTATCAGAACACAATGAGCTTCCCCCTTATATTACTCTCTTCTCCCAGCCATATCTACCTCCCAAGTAGAGGGATAAAGGAATGAGCCACCATCTGTTTCTTTTTCAATCTGGTGTAGCCATGAAATTACAGAGATCCACCTGATTATGTCTCCCAAGTCCTGGGATTAAAGATGTGCTCCACCATGGCCTGTCCTCTATGGCTGACTACTTCATACCTCCACACTCTATTCTTAAAGCAAGTTTGTTTTTGTTTAGATATGTTTATGGTTGAAGAAGAGAATCATTTCAGTTTGCATTGTGTAATGGTTTGTGTAAGCTCTGAACATTGTGTGGAGGGAGAAAGAGAGTTTGAACTTGTGAACTGCAGGAAAAGAGCTGGTTCGTCTATTGGTGACATGGGTAAGCAACATTGAAATTTGTGTCTGACTATCCAGTGGTGGCTTTTGCCTTTGATTCTAGCACTGAGTTAGTAGATGCAAGTGGATCTCTCTGAGTTTGAGGACAGCGTGGTCTACAGAGTAGAGTAAGTTCCAGGACAGCAGGGCCACAAAGGGAAACTCTGTCTCAAAGATCTAAATAAATAAATAAATAAATAAATAAATAAATAAATAAATAAGACAGTTAATGAAAAAATCTAGAAAACAACAACAAGATTAATATTAATAATTAGGAAGGAATTCACCAGTGCAGTTTACTAAGCAAGGAATAGGATGGCAGGAGCTACACAGGGAAATTCTGTCTCAAAAAAAAAAAAAAAAAAAAAACCCAAAACCCAAATAAGTTCCTATTTGTGCAGATCTCTGAAATGTCTATGTTTGGAGTAAAAGCCAGGGACAAAGGAGGTGTTGGGCTTGCTGTGTCTTTAAGCACACTGTAACTCTTGAGGAAGAGCTCTTGTCAATCAAGCCTCACTAGCCAATCAGGTACACTGAGCCAAAGCACCAGTCTCATGTCTGGAAGGAGACTTCCTGGAGCCATGCTGTAGGCTTGCTTTTATATGAAAACAGGCCCCACACGATTGATTGCTGCTCTGTGAGTGCTGCTGTGGGGAATGGAGGAGAACAGAAGCTGCAGCATGGTGAGTGACAGTGTTGGGAGGGTGGGATGGGGAGTCATGAAAGTCTGTTTTGCAGGCCCTCCAGGAGGAGGCTGGGCTGGAATGTGCTGCCACTTGCAGTGTTGTGTTTGGCCCATTGTGATTCTCACAGCTTCCCCAACCATGGTGCTTCCCAGGGCTGCTTCAGAGGAAAGGATTTCTTTCTTTCTTTCTTTTCTTACTTTCTTTCTTTTAATTTATTTATTTATTTTATATAACCAAGTCCATTTAAATGAAAACAAACATTTATAGACAATACTTGGGAATTCGGGCATCGTTTTTTCCAAACTACTTCCTGCTGGTAAGGGGGATTCTAAGAAGATGCAGAAATCCTGGCTGTAGTCTGAAAGGCTGCTTTGTCGAGCTGTTTTGAATGTAGGATGACCTGGTATTCTGTTTCAGGCGATCTGGCTTGATCAACCCACGTTAGTCTGGAAGGAATCCACAGCTTTTCATTTACTGTGGTAACAAAAATAGAAATCATTTTCCCCAGTAACTTGTCCTTGAACTTAAATTTTGGAGTCAAAGCATTTTTTTTATTTAATTTATTATTTTACAAGTCAATCCCAGTTCCCTTTCCCTCCATTCCTTTCTGTTTCCCTCCCTCCTTCCCTCCCTCCCTCTCACCCATTTACCATCTCTGCCCTCTCACATGCACCCTAAACACCCTCCTCTCCAAATACCCCACCCCAATTCCATATGTAGGGGTATGCCATCAGGTTGGGGTCATGTAGATCTGACAGGTCATGTGAATTAGGGACTAGGGCTTCTCTCCTGTCTAGGTTAAGGCAGCTATCCCTTGTGTTGGATTACATTCTACCACTGAGCTGTGATGTAGAGGAGTGGAATTGTTGATATAAAGGATTTACCAGTTTTTGCAATATAGTGAGTCACAAAAAAAAAATATTTAGCTGAGATAGTGCTGCCCCCAAATTAAAAAATAAAACAATGAGTTGTGTGCTAAACAGACATGTTACAGAATAGGATGATAAAATATTAATTTGTTCCCCAGGATACACCAGACATTTGGCTCCAAACCATGGCAATGGAGAAACCAATGCTTTACAAACCCCCAAGGTCTACCTCCATAACATTGAGTAGGGCTTTTACAAGTTGTACAAGGGTGCATTACTGGGTTCCAAAGAGCATTAGGTGCTGATGTGCCATAAGCATCAATTTTTTCTACAGAAAATAATAGCTCTGTCATATGGGCAAGATGATCACAGGTGACAACTTTTTGAAAAGAAAGCAATGATATTTTGATAGCTGGACAAAGCAAGCAAGACTTGCTGTTTAGGCCTTTGCTCATGGAGAAGGAACATAGATCCTCTGAAACCCAGAGCCAGTAACATCCAGGGTTTCTCGAATTAGGATTTTTCCATCAAATCTTGAGCCACAGAGAATAATGTAGAACTCCTCCTTTAAAACAAGGAAGATACTTGGGAGAAAATTCAATTTTCTGGTGCCAGTTTCTTTGTGGAGGGGTTGCTTCAGATCATGAGAACACAACTCTTCCCACCACATGTAGCTGTGGTTATTATGCCCATGGCTACTGTGGGCTTAGTTGGTAAACTTCTTGGGAAACCCGGTGTTCCACTTGTACTGCACTATTTGAGTATCCTTCTCCTGAGTTTGTCCCATTGAATGGTAACTCCTGCTGACTTCTTAGAGTCCCCCTTTCCTTCCATTTCCCCATGGAAGTAGTATACAAGAAGCTATTCCTCATAAGAAACATACTTAGAATATGCCATGGCTTAAGCAATACCTCCCTATCCCAGCTTTCAACATTTCGTTGTTCTGCCTTCCCTTTTCTCATCTTCTAACACTTCTCCCTCAGGACCTGCCAGGAAAATGTGACCTCCTGTTTCAAGTTACTCCTGTACTATTAAATAATTATGGTGCTATCTTTTCTATTGAAAGCTTATATTGCTCACTGGCCCAACTTGCAGTATCCTGTCACTATATAAATTCCTCAACCTATAAGCTGGAGTCAGAATTTGAAAGAACTTAAAGAAGGCAATATATGTGGAATGCAAAATCTGTTTTAGGCATGAGATTTAGTGATTCACACCTTTAATCCCAGCACTCAGATGGTACAGGAAAGTAGATCTATGTGAGACCAAGGTCAGCCTGGTCTACCAAGATATTCCTAAAACAACTAAGGCTATTTATTGCACAGAGAAACTCTGTCTCAAAACAAACACACACACACAAAAAAAACCAACAATAACACCAAAATACAAAACAAGCATCTGCTGTATGTTCTGTCCTCTTTGATCATTAGCCAGAAATGAACACAATTTGTCATTACAGACATATTTCTTTACTTATTTCTTAAGTCTATGGGCAATGTCCTTCTGTCCTCTTGATTCCCCCTTAAATTAAGTGACTCTATGTCCTCACTGGGTTTTTTTTGGGACCAAACTTCTTAAAAACTTTATTTTTGGATGCCAATTATTTTTAAGGATATATTTAATAAACAGAAATCATTAATTTTTGCCATTGTTCATTAATTAAAATATAATTCTCTGAACGATAACAGAATATTAACCCCATTTGCATAGAGATCTAGACTACACTGTGTCTCTCTTTGAAACAAATACCAGTATATGGAGGGTCAGAAGCAGAACAATTTAGACAACCTTTTGAGTAATTGATTTTAGAGTCTGTGTAATTAAGTTCTGAACAAATAGAGTCATGGTTAGCTGTGTAACATTGCACAAGATCTCAATTTACTTGGATGAGTTTCTCTTGGTTTTTTGACAAAAAGTTGACAGTATTTAACTCTTATTGTTCTTTTCTTTTTCTCTTCCTCCCCTTTGTTCTTTCCCTAATAGTGTATACTTCTCAATCACTGCATGGTTGTTGTAGGTATAGAAGCCACGCTGTGTCAATATATGTACTATGTTTTTCGTAATCCTATTGGGATTCTAACTGGTTCCCATTTACATGAATCTTTGTAATCAGATATCATTTTAAAAGGTGTCAGGAATTTAGTTTGCACTGTATTTGAGTCATGTTGCAAATTTATCTTATACAGAATATGCATACTAATACATCATGTTTTCAATGATTATTGTATAATTCTTGTTGTTTTCAATCTGGAAATCACATTTACTGTTTTTCCTAAAAAATACAATGGGTCTTGCAAAGTGACTCAGCACATATTCTACTTGAGGATGACTTGAGTTCAGATCCCAAAACCTAAAATTCTAGGCACAATTCAACCTGACCTCCAGATGCAGGGTATCTGACAATCTCTACTATGGTATGTAATAAGTACACAAGGGAAACATCTCTCACACACAATCTGAATTTATAAAAAAAAAAAAAAAATTGGGAATGAATTTGTTTTCAAAATCCTTGTTACCGAAACAACGAGAGCAAAAGCAGTTACTTTGAGTGCATGATCCTAATAATATATTTTTAAAAATCTTTTAAAAATTTAGTTTTCATTTTACATGCCAACCCCTCCCTCCCCATCTTCTTCCCCAAACTTTCTCCCTTCTCTTCAACTTTTAATAGTCAGAGAGGGTAAGGCCCTCATTCAGGTGTCCACAAAGTCTGGCATACAAAGCTGAGGAAGGACCAAGCCACTGTATCTTTTATCTAGACTGAGCAAGGTATCCCACTGTAAGGTGTGGGCTCCAAATTGCTTTTCAAGCAACTTGGATGGGTCCTGGTTTCACTACCAGGGGCCCCCTAACAGATTAAGACACCTAAGTGTCAACCACATCCAGAGGGGCTAGTTTATTGCCATAAAGGCTCCCCAGCTGTCAGTCCATACTCTGTGAGTTCCCACTAGTTATAGTAGATGTGGTATGGCTTTGTTGGAGAGGGCTTTACCCTGTTAGAAGAAGCACATCACTTTAGGGTCAGGCCTTGATGTTTCTTATCCTCAGAATGATGCACAGTGTGTCAGACAACACACTGTTGCCTCGGAGTCATGCTGTAAGGACTCTAACCTTGAGGGCTTCAGCAGCCTCCATGCTGACATGCCCCTTGCCATAACAGAACCTCTAAAATTTTAAGTGTGACAAATCATTTAAATGTTTTCTTTGTAAGTGTTGCCCAGGTCCTGCTGTGCCTTTTCACAAACAAAGACAGATGTTGGTTCTTGGGCCTGGGTTATTTGTATGATAGGCTCTCCCTATCATACATTTTATTTCTGATGTGTTCTCAGTGGAGTTGTTCTGGTAGCTTGCCTCTCCATTTATGTCTGTTTATTGGGATTTCCTTCTAAGGTGTATACGCTACTTAAATGGCCAAGAAATGGTACATGTAGACTTCTTATTCAGTTTAATTGTAATGTGACTGGGTGAATGCACTATAATGTCCATGTATAAAACAAGTGAGGGAAGCACCAGAATTATATGACTACATTGTCAAAGAAGTTTACATTTACAATGTGAGTATTATACTTCTTTGTCACACATGTATGTTTTATTTTAGGATGCAGTGACCTATGACGATGTGCACATCCATTTCACTCAGTAAAAATGGGCTTTGCTAAATCCTTCTCAGAAGTGCCTCTACAGAGATGTGATGCTGGACACCTACAGGAACCTCACTGCTACAGACTGAAATTTCCTTCATGTTTTAAAACATGGGACAAACTGTTTCTTGGTTATTGATACTATTCTATAATTTTGATTGAGCAAAAGGAAAAATGGGTGAGTAAGGCATGGTTCTAAGGTTCATTGAAGTTATTACTTAACTTTTGTACAATTTGTAAGACTACATCATATATTATCTGTTATTTCAGGCTACATTTGGGATAACCATAATATGGAGGATCATTGCCAAACTACTAGAAGACATAGAAGGTAAATTTTCATGTTCAAATTTATGCAAATTTGTCTCTGAAGATATTTTTATATATCCTGGAAATTTTATTGATGAGCCACACTTAAAAAATTAAAAAAAGATTAAGAAGAGCAACAGGGAAAATAAGCACAGCTTAAAGTCTAGTGATGATTCTCACTTTCTCATAAAACCATGTACTTCAGTGAAAGGTCGCTCTTCTGTGTTTGCAAGACATTCATGTAAAATGTGAAGGAAACAATGCCTTAACAGATACTACCTTTTGAATTATAGCACCCTGAGATCTATGCTATAGATATGCCAGTCTGTTTAGTTTCTGAGTATTAAGATATTTTAAACAGTAAATATATTGCATAGGTGATAAGTATATGTCCAGGATATTCTAAGAAAAAAGTCTATAGTTAAGGAGGTATTACTTATATATTTGTGACTTTGCTATGTATATTGAAAGGGCCAGTTTATGAGTATCAATAAGATTGTTGTTGAGGACCCTTAATACCTATACCACATATCTGTGAGGAAAAGGAGGTTCAAGTGTGTAGATGCAATGTGTAAACCTTTTATTTGTTAATCTTACTTTAATAAGTATATTAAATGTTGAGTCAGGTTGTTGTTGCTCATGCCTTTAATTCCAGCATTCATGAAGAAGAGAAAGGTGGACTCCTTAAGTTTGTGACCGGCCTGGTCTACAAAATGAGTCCCAGGATAGCCAGGTCTACACAGAGATATTCTATATCTGAAAACCTACAAAAAATGAATATATGTTACTCTAAATGCAAACCAGCTGAATTTAGATTATGCAAAGAAACAACATATGTCTCTCTCTTAGGACAGTTAGAAGAAATTAAAGATAATTTGTAGTCCCCACTTTCAGTATATTTGTTGAGTGTGAAACAAGTTTAAAATTTATCAATATCCCAACATCATCTGAAAGATAGCAACACACTCACACTGCAGTAAATCCCTATGACCATTGGAATGCGTGAATGATTCCATTTGTACTGGTATATTTGGCCAATGTAGTATGATTTATACTATGGAAATACTGATAAATGTCATAAATATGGCAAAAACCCTGATTTGGTCCAGTTCATTTCAATTATGTGAGAAATCTCGTGTAAGTAAATGCCACAAATGTGGGCCATGAAATAAAGGCTCTCACTGTGAATCACAGGTATCTTCAATGAAAACAATCCCTCATGAGGGAAGCATTATAAATGTAAAACTCAAGATCTGATTCAGGTTACAATTAGGTCCAAATTATTTATTTATTTTATACATATACTGTTTCTTTAGTATCATGCATGTGGTAAAGTTTTCTGTTGCAGTTACATAAGGATCAGGATAAACAAATAGACCAAATAGATGTTTATTCAGGGGGAAACAACTTACAACCTAGACAGATGAACACCAGCAAGTTCCATAGGATGCTCTCCGCTCTGCGACCCACCAACAAAATAGCGTCCCCCAGCTCCTCCTCAGACCTCCTTCCACAGATCACTTCTGCCTCTTTCTCCACCCCCAATGGGTGTGGTCAGTGCCACAGAAGGAGACAAAGTGAATATCCCACTACAGTTTTCCATATGATAAATATCTTTGCAGGAATGAAAGAAGCCATAAGGGAGAGAATCCTGCTAATATACTCAATGAATGTGTGAAAAACTTTGTATGTTACAGACATCTCCATAGGCATGTAAAAATTGAAACTGCAGAGAAACCATATGGAAGTCTTCAGTATGGAGAATTCTTGGCATGTCACCGTTTCCTCCAACTCCATGAAAGAGCAAACATGGTAGAGAAAACCTATGAACGTAGTCAATGTAGTAAATCATTTACAATACATACTATGCTTAAAAGACATAAAAACACATACTGGAAAGAAAACACAAGACTGTATTCAATGTGGTAACATCTTTTCACTATGCAATCATCTCAAAAAACATAAAAGAACACATACTGGAGAGAAACCCTATGAATGTAGTGAATGTGGTCAATGTCTTTCACAACACTTAACTCATAAAAGAACACATACTAGAGAGAAACCCTATGTATGTAATCAATGTGGTAAGGCATTTGCAAGGAATGGTCAGCTTAAAATCCATAATAGAACATATACTGGAGAGAAACCCTATGTGTGTAATCAATGTGGTAAAGCTTTTTCACAACACAGCACTCTGGTATTTCATAAAAGAACACATACTGGAGAGAAACCCTATGAATGTAATCAATGTGGTAAAGCATTTGCAAGGAATGATCAGCTTAAAATCCATAGTAGAACATATACTGGAGAGAAACCCTATGTGTGTAATCAATGTGGTAAAGCTTTTTCACAACACAGCAATCTGGTATGACATAAAAGAACACATACTGGAGAGAAACCCTATGAATGTAATCAATGTGGTAAAGCATTTGCAATGAATGGTAAGCTTAAAAACCATATAAGAACACATACTGGAGAAAAACCCTATGTGTGTTATCAATGTGGTAAACCTTTTTCACAACACAACCATCTGTTACGTCATAAAAGAACACATACTGGAGGGAGACCCTAGGAATGTAAACAATGCTGTAAAGCTTTCACAACACATGATGTGCATAAAAGTCATATAGGAACATATACTGGAGAGAAACCATGTTAATGCCATCAATGTGGTAAAGCCTTTGCACATCCCAGCACTCTCTTAAGCCATAAAAGAATGTATACTAGAATGACACAATGTAACCCATGTGATAAAGCCTCTCTATGTACTATTAATCTTTATAATCACAAAAATATAGTGCATAGACAACATGTATAGGTAAGCATTGTGATAAAGTTGTGCACTTTGCTTCTCACAATAATCTTTGAAGGCCTAAGAAAATTTATGGAAAGGAATCTTACTAGAATGAATTGGTATGATCTTCAGCCAACACACATTGAGTTACATAGGATTCTGTAGCGAAAAATATGTGACAAGTGTGAACAATCAGTTCATGCATTACAATGCCTCTGTTTTGTTCTCTAATGCAACACATGTGGACAAAAGACCTAGGAATTCACTGATAAGGGAACCCTGTTTCATAGTAACACTTGTCTTTTTTTACATAAAAACCTCATTCAGATGAATTGTTGTCTCTAAGCCCAATCATTCATGCTGGCTTTCTTTTACATGAAGCAATTCATATTGTAAGAAAACATTGAAGACTTTAAGACTCTCAACACATGGGTTACAGAAATGAGGGCTCACAAGAGAAAATATGCACATATGAAAATCTGTTTAGAGATTTGATTTAATTTTAATTATGTGATCTTAGTGTGTGAGTTTGTAACTGTTCATGATTTTTGAAAATAAGGTCACACCGTTGAGAATACTTGTAGGAGGAACTACAGTATATTCTCAGAAAACTGTCATAGGTCATGGCAATGAACTTTTCATAATTTTGTTCATTTGTGTCTCTAACCCTGTACATATTTTAAGTCCTTTTTTTAACATCTTAATATCGGGTTATAGGGAAGAAATTATGGAATAGAAAACCCACATCTTGTAAACAATTTTGTGAACATGTTAGACATCATACTTGACTTTAATCTTAATAAATAAAATAACTTCATGTTGAAATGGGGTGTTAATGAGTGTACTACACGCAAGACAAATGATAAATGAGTATATTATTGGGGAACAACTTACAGAGAAGATAATAAAGACCTGCGGAGGCTTTCCAGCTCAGGAGGATGAAGTCCCTGCCCTTCTGATTGGATGTGTAACATAGGAGAGAGAATTGAGGGACAGAGAGATGGAAAGGGAGTTTGAAATTGAGTGAGGGAGAGTGAGAGAGTTACAGACAGATTGGGAACAAGAGAGGGTCCACCCTAGGGTTCTCCACTGTCTGTTCATGTGCATAGAACCAAACACACTGCATAAGAAATAACTTCATGAGATGATCAGAGCAGAAAGCCTGGATTCACAAGAATCACTCCCCCCCAATGGTGGGTCGACTAGAGGATCTGATTGGTTCTTACAGCCTAAGTGACAGGACCAGTTGAGTAGAAGATACACAGCCGATTGGGTGTTGGATTTGGAACAGGGCAACCAAATAATCCCACCATTTGTATACCCATAGAATCCAGCAGGGCTTCTACCTAAGCAACACTGAGTCCCTTGCTGATGACACATTGGTCTGAGTCAGGCTTCTTCCTGATGGCAAGGGACAATGTGTGGTGGGGAAGACGGTTCTTAGTGGATTTAGCAGAGGTGTGGGCAGAGAAGTTTTCCCTTAGCTGCCATTCTGGAGATCTCAAGCATCTGTTCCTTGAGTAGGTATAGAAGGAGGGTTGAGTGAAGTTTCAGCCATAACAATGAGTTGAAGGTAGCACCATTCTGTTCCCCAAACTCAGGGTACCTAAAGAAAGCCCTCCTGAAAATTCACCTCAGTTCAGACTCTGCTTTTAAAAAGCTGCCATTAGAGGCTCGATCTGGGCATTGGCCCGATGCATGTTTGTACCCCACCTTGGTCACCCCCACCTGCCATGGAATCGCCCAAGGCCCCCATGCTTGACCACCTTTCAGATTTATTCTAACACTGAGGCAAGAGAACAACATTGTAAAGAGATATCCACCCTACCCATACCCAAGATAACATAGTAGCCATCACTGAATTTAAAGATTGGAGGCTAAGCCGTAAAGTGGAGCAACATATTTCTCTTGATAAATATCTGTCTTTGTCAAAAGGCAATTGGGAGTAGAAGGAGGATGTGGGGATTCAACTCTTTGCCTGACTGACATTCAAAGTGCTTACCTGAATTTTAAATTTTCTTTTAGTTCTTGCATTGATCCCATGCTCATCTGGAACTCCTGCCTATAACTTTACTGTCTTAGTTTTTGTAGTAGCTGAGTTTGCTGGATCTTGATTATAGGTACCAACTACCCAATTTTAAATTGAACTTGTAGAGAAAGGATGACATTTGTCATATTCATGTCAAGGTTAGGTATTAATTTTTTTCTTAAACACTTTAGAAGTTTTCTCTATGTTGTGTGTGTATGTATCTTAGATATGTTTTGTTCCTATTTAAAGGTGCCCTTGTATCTTTTTTTTCCAGTTGGAAAATACTCTCCAAATTGAAATATCTTTACATTTTCAAAATATTTAGGTTACAGTATGTTAAATTCTGGTGTCTAATTATAGGTATCATAGATAATAAGGTTTTGACTTGTTCTCTTTTTGTTTGCAGTTTTTCTGCTTGTCTGTGGGTGCTTTACCTCTGTACACAAGATTCCATGTAGTGAACAGTGATCTTGAACTCTCTATTAGCAAAAGAGGATCGTGCAGGCCTGATTCTCCTGCCTCTACCTCTACATCCTAAGTGCTGGGTTGCAAGTGTGTGTCACTCTGCCTCTCACATTTTCTCGTTTTTTGATTTTTTTTTTTTTTTTTTTTGAGAAAGAGTCTATCTTTGTAGCTTAGACTGGCCTCAGTTTATGAATCCAACAAGCCCAACAAACCTACAGGAGTTTATTGAGAAAGGGAGTGAAGGAAAGGTTAGGTGTTAACCTATTGGTTTATTGGTGGCAGAAATTGAAAGAGACAAAACTGGCAGGAGTTACTTGCATATAAAGAGAAAGGGAGCAGTTTAGAACTAGGCTCTGCAGTTGGGGCCATAGAAACTGGGGTCATGGAGGTGCCATTGGCCCAGGTCCTTGTGGTCTCTTCATGCACAGTCTTTATAGAGCCACTTAATGAATGCATGGTGTTCCCATCCAAACTTTGACAGCCTTTGAAATGTCAGTATAGAGTGTTATCTCTGAAAGACAGATCCAGGAGGGAAGGGGATGTTGTCTGTGCAAAGCAGAGAAGATCCAGGTCATGCAAGGAAGCTGAGCATTAGAGAGGACTGTGACCTTGAAACTTTCCATAAGAAGACAACACTGGCCCTGGAGAGGACTTGTGTGAGTGGCAGTCAGGTGCTGTTTTTGTGGTCAAGCACATGCCTGTGCACATGTGCTACCACACAGACTTTATCAATCCAAGGAAACTCTACGGAGTTGGTTCTAGCTCCTTTCACTTTGGGTCACTGGAATTTAACACGGGTTGTCCAGTTTTGTGAGAAGTGCCATTTCCCAGTGATCTTCCGTAAAGGCCAATAATTTTAAATTTTAGTTTAGTTTAAATACAGAGAATAGGGTTTTACCGTGACATCTTTATATACGTGTGATTATGTGCTTTCCTTGTTTGTTTTCTTCCCACACTACTCTCCTTTTTGATCCTCCCCATCTCTAGGTGATTCTATTTCTTCTCCCATTTATTTTTAAAACATATTTCCTAGTCTTTGCAAGTAAGCTTCTTGGGTGATTTTCATATCTATCAAAATAGGCTTCAAAGAAAAATTAATCAAAAGAGATGGGGAATAATGATCCATATTCAGAGAAAGCTCCACCAATATGACATTTCAATTGATAATATCTATGCCTCAAACACAAGATCAGGAAATATACCCAAGAGGATGAGACAGCATGAAACCATTAAATAAGGGTTAAAATTAACATAATAGAAACAAAGAAAAATAAAATTATTCAAAGAAAAATATATATATATTTCTTGAGAAAATCAACAAGATGGACAAGACCTTACCAAAACTAACTGAGAGACACAGAGAGAAAATAACAATTAATAAGTTCAGAAATTAAAAGGGGCCATAATAATAATCAACAAGGAAAACCACCAAATCATAGGAAATACTTTAAAAATACCTCATCCACCCAAAGTGGGAATAGTAAAGAAATGGTAGGGACCACATATCAAAGTTCAATAAAAACAACATGGAGAAATTGAATAGAGACCTATTACCCATAGTGAAACAAAATGAATCATTACAAGCCTCACAACTAAAAATAAGTAAATAAATAAATAAAAGCTGAGTGAAAGTTTTTTTGCCATTGGATTTTACCAGACTTTCAAAGAAGAGTTGCAAATGGTACTCCTCAACTTATCCCATGATATAAAAAGAAATGAAACTTTACCCAATGTATTTTATGATGCCACAGGTACACAAATATCCATGTGTTCAGGCTTTTTTTAAAATAATCATAGGTAATTTATGTCAGATGCTACTACATCATATATCTTGAAGCTAATTCAGGGTACAATGGATAATTGTGTTTATGGATAGCCCTCAACAATCTGAATATATCAACCAGATAGACAGACTCTGGGGATTCCAATTTCAAGAATCCATAGACACTCTGCCTGATGACCTTGAGATCATTAACCTAACTCAGCACAGATGTCCAGTGATGTGGGAAAAATAAAGAGAATTAGAGACCAATTTCTCTCATGAGCATAGGTGAACAAATAAAAATTCTTGCAAATAGATTCCAAGAACACTAAAACAAGATCGTCCAATCCAATAAAGGAGGCCTCATTGCACATAGACTGTAAGAGAACAACAAGAAAAAAAAACAGTAAATATAATCCACCATAAAAATAAACTTTAAAAAGCATGGTATGTTTTTAATCATCTCATTACTTGGTGAAAAAGCCTTTGACAAAATCAAACATCATAAAAGTCTTGGAGAAATTAGAGATATAAGATGTATGCATGCACATAATAAAGATCATTTAATTTACAGCAAGCCTATAGATAGCAAGAGAGAGAGAGAAATTCAAAGTAAGGTTGATAAACCTGGACAACAAGACAAGATTGTAAACTCTATATCTACTCAATATACTAATTGAAGTGCTAGTTAGAGCAATGAATCATTGAAAGATATCATTGGAATATAATTTGGAAAGGAAGACGTTGAACTATTATTATATGTATACATGAACAACTTTAAAACTCAGCAAGGGACGAACAGGTGATAAACACTTTCAATAAAGTGACTGGGTAGCACGGTAACAATAAAGCAACCAAACAACAAACAGTAGTCCTACTAAGCAAGGATTAAAGGTAACAGCAGTTATCACAACAGCCTCAAATAATATAAAATATGTTCAAGTAATTCCACCAAAGCAAGTGAAAGAATATATGCAAAACACCTTTAAGTATATGAAGAATGAGTTTGAAGAAGATATTAGCAGATGTAAATATATCTAGTACTTGTGATCAGTAGCATTAACCCAGTAAAAAAGCCATCCTACTAACAGCAATCTGTAGATTCACTACAATAGCCATAAACGTTACAACACACTTCATTAAAAACTTAGAAAATACAATTTGTACTTCATATGAATAACAAAAAGGATAGGTAAAACAACTCAAAAGTAAAAGAATAGCATGGCTCTGGCAGGAAAACAGACATGTTCAAC
The DNA here is from genome assembly GCF_943737965.1 of Phodopus roborovskii. NCBI lineage: Eukaryota > Metazoa > Chordata > Mammalia > Rodentia > Cricetidae > Phodopus > Phodopus roborovskii. The sequence continues at coordinate 669,895 of NW_026126724.1, forward strand.
AAGGAAATGAATTAAAGACCAGGATATATAATCAAAACATTGGTGGACACTTGAGTTCTGATGAGGAAACTCAGAAATAAATGGAAAAAGAAAACAATAGCACCTTCAAAAATGGTGCTGGTAAAACTGAATTTTTATATGAATAATTGAAATAGATTCATTTACATCCATCTGCAAAAGACTCAAGGACAAGTGTGTCAATGTTCCCAACAGAAAATCAGACACACTAAAACAAAAACAAGACCAAGTGTGGGAAAGTCTTCAATACACTGGCAAGGAGACAACTTCCTGAACAGACCAACAATTAATAAATGGGACCTCATAAAACTGCAAGGATTGTGTAAGACTAAGGACACTTAACTGTGAAAGCAATGACATCATGAAAAAAAAATTGATTTCCGCAGTTCCTAGTGCTAATGTCAACTACAATAAAAGCAGGGAACAAAACTCCCCTCCCTTTTTGTACTAGGACCACCACTGCTTTGGTCAGTGAAGTCAATTCATACACAGGTTCCTCTTCATGTTTAAGTCTTCCATAAAACCAGAGGGATTAGAAGAAACACATTCACTGTGGTATTTTTCCTTTTCACAGAACAATCAATGTCCTGCCTGGAAGCAATGCAAAACTATCTTCCCAGGACTAAGCACTAGAGTCTGGATTAAAATTACAGACAACTCCTCAAATAGTGTCAGGCAAGCCTGAGCCAGAGGACTCATTAGTATACGCAATTTGTTCCTAAGTTTCCTAATGCTGTGTCACTGTAATACAGTTGGTTCTTCCTGTTCTGGCGGCCTCACAACTATAAAATTGCTTTCATTACTACCTCACAAAAGCTGCTATGCATTATATATGTATGTGTTTGTGTGTGTGTGTGTGTGTTTTCTGATTCTAAACATGTATATGGGAGACCATACAATTTGGAAAGTGAATACTGAATAGTTTAACCTTCCCACCATAAACTGTACACACATCAATTCTGTCTGTTTTCATTCACATGGAAAAAATGTCTGCATGCTGCTAAGGAGACAGGCGTGACAGGAAATGGTGAGAAGAAATTACAAGACAGCATTGTTCAAAGTCATGTGCTCCATGTGAAGAAGGAACTTATCCCAGCTTGGCTGGAGATTTGTGCCACATTCAACAGAAAGTCCCTTGCTAAGGTGAACCAATGGATTTGGTTATTAAAGAAAGTATACAAATGTTGAAGGAGGATAATCAGACAATAAAGCACAAGAGGAATGCAGGATAACTCAAAAACATTGTAAACAAATCCACAGTGGCCTTGGTACAGACAACCACAATCCCAATACTTGGAAATTATGAAATCACAAACTCTGCTATATTCTGTGCCTTTAACATCATGGTAACTCCAGCACCTGATCGCCTACCATTTCCCCCTTCAATGTACACTAGAAACTATTCTTCCTATTTTGATTTGAATGCTGGAGACATGGTCCACACAGAATTCCTTTTCTGGTAACTGCAATGTATATATGACTACTGGACTCAAATTAGTAATTTGAAAACTCAGAGATGGTACAGCCCATTAATTTAAATATTTAGTTTGTAAAATAAGAGGGAAGTAAGTTCATTGATCTGGAGAATAAAAGTCTGGGAACAAAAGTCACCTGAGCTGACAAAAGAATGCTGCCTCAGAAACATTTTCTATAATTATGGAGATAAAGGTTTAATATGTCTTCCAAGGCAGAATTCACTCCACATATTTAAATGAGTAGCAAACCCAAATATCTTTAAGAACTCTGAGCATCAAACTCTGCCTAATCTCAAAGAGGTGATGTTGTGCAATTTTATTTTAATATATGTTAATCTCTTTATGCCTAGGAACATATTTTAAATGATGATGGGAAAGGTGATGTTGAGTTTATTTAGCTCTAGGAAGCTGTGGTTATTTGAATGTCTAGAGCATCCTGATGGTCTAATGAAGTGCTGACTGACCAAGAACACGACAGAAGAAAGGATAGTCAGGGCTGGATTGGAGATAGAATAAATAAATATGAGAAGTGCAGCATAGAATGAATATGAGAAATCCAGCAGAAGAGATGAAGGGGCAAGAAAAGCACATATAGGTATCTTAAGACAGAGCAAGAGTAAATAAAAATAAGATACACAGAAGTAAGGAATGAAAAAAAAATCATAGAGGCCAAAGGTGGATGGGGTCATTTAAAGTTAAAAAATCCAGCCCCCCCAAAAAAAAGCCAAGGTAAGCAAGTACAGATATTCACCAGTAAGAATAAGCCCCAGTATGTTATTTATTTGGGAGTGGGATGGGGATCCCTCCCAAAAGACTGAATTGCAAAAATCACAAAAATAAGACAGCCTAGAATTGATTTTTCATCCCATGTATGATATCATCCTTAATCCTTTATTAGGTTCAGTCCAAAGGATATACTTCTAACAATTTAAAAAGGGACAGCAGAATTTAATTGCAGCCACTAAGACAGTTGAAGACTTCCAGAGAAAATAGTCTATCTTTTCGACCATAAATTGTAACCTACAGTATAGAGGTGTCTCATAAAGATGTATCAGAGCCTGTGAATTGCACACATACAAAGGATGAAAGTCACAAATACAGAAAACATTAAGGACAAGTCACATGTCTGCACCATGTCCTTAGACCAAAATTCCTTTCAAGTTATTTAACTTCAGAATATGGCTGATTTTTACCTCTGAGCAATGGTTGCTTCTGTGCAGGACCAGGAGTTCATCTAAACTAGGTCTTCCTGATGTCTAGGACAGGGCTGTGACACCACTGTAGAGAATTCCATTTTTAAGCTTTAGTTTATGTAATGTATATGACTGTCTGCTCCCATGCATTTGTGCACGGTACATGCAAAGAAGTGGTGGAAGATGTCATTCTGTAAATATGGTTCTGTAATTGGTTAATGAATAAAGCACTGTAGGCTAATAGCAAAGCAAGATAGGCGAGATTGGAGACTAGGAGGACAGAGGGAGAAGTAGGGAGGAGATCCAAGATGTAAGATACAAAGACAGCAGAGTGCTGGCCCCTCACTCTGCTAAGATAAGTCCACGTGGAAATACTTAGATTAATAGAAATGGTTTAATATTAAGACACAGATAGCCAGTAATAAATGCTAGTAACAGGCTAACAACTTTATATCTAATACAATGCCTGTGTCTGTTACTTGGGGCCTGATGCAGCAGTGAGAACAGGAAAACCACTCATAACAGGATGTTTGTCTGAAGGCACCTAAGAAAAGTACCTGCAAAGGGTAGGACAGGGTACTATCTCCCTTTAACTCAAGTTACAGAAGATGGCTGGCTGTCATGGTTTCTGGGAATAGAACATGTGTCCTCTGTAACAACAACCAGTGCTGTTGACTGCTAAGCTATATTTCTAGTCAGCTTCATTATTTAAAATTTATTCTCACACTTTTATTTAAACTGTATTTCACCAATTTACCCCTTTATGTCTTTTCTCCATTCCTTCACATATTCTTCCCTTAAAATTCCTTTCTTGTTAAGTATGCTAAACAGTCAGACAGCCCTCAAATGCTCAGAGATCTAGAGAATATGGCATTTAAAAGGTTTCATTAAAAAGCTTTTATAACAGAGAGACAGGCCAGTTGCTGGCACCACCCATTTTCTCCAAGAAGAGTGATAGACACTGAAGAAGCCACCCACAAAAGTGGCAACACTAGCCACTGAACAATCCTGCCTTGCATCTCAACTGCTGCAAAGGGCACTAAGAACTGTGGACAAAAGCGCAGTGGAGTCGATCTTCTCCACGTTGCTTGGGCCAATGGTAGGTAAGTCTTCCAAAAGCTCCTAATCCACAGGTCTCATGCTATCAGTGGAAGGCAGACATCTTTAAAGTCTCTAAGCTCAACAACTGTGGAGGAACTCAGGGTGGCTGTCCATGCTGCCAGGTAGTAAGTCCCTGTTACTCCCTAATCATTCAGGTAAAATTTTATCCTTCTCAAGAACTCTGATGTTTTTGATGACTGGTAGCTTTGTCAGCTTAAAGCAGCATCCAAGGCTCAAATTGTTACAAAACAGATTTCAAAAATGGAAATCTTAAGGTTGCTAGTATTCATAGCCTTAACATTAATCAATAAAGTTTTAATAAGCTATTAATCCAATTCTGAGGGAGTACTGAACATCATACTATGCCATCATTTGATCATAACTGTAACTATAAGCTCTCAATTAAGGTTCTTTTCATTGTGCTAAGAATCTGCCAGTTGTGTTAATTCTTTCAGCAAAATCATATTAACATGAGTATGCTGATAAAGTGTCTAATATTTATGTTTCACAAACCCAAAGATTCTTTGGGTTCCAGGGAGCAGAATTGGATCCATTTACAGGTCAGATTCACTCCAAATAATTATAGTCAACTTTTTTTCTTGGCTGTGTGACTTCCTAACCTGATCCTGGGACCCCCTTGGAAGCCCCTCCCCCACCTTACTTCTCCCATTAAGTACTAAGACCTAAGAGACAGAAACTTAACCTTGTCCTCTGATCTGCTAACATCTTGCCAGGTCTGAAAGAGATGCCAGAGCTCCATACAGTCAGGACTGCGATGAAACAACCAGCTACCCGGATGTGTCAACACCCCATCTTTCTTGGATCCCCCAAAGGTGATCTATGCCCCCAAGTCAGCAGGAAGAAGTCTTGAAAACTCAAAGTCCTTATTCCCTTCCCTGCCACGCCCAACCCCCACCTTATTAACAACAATAAGAGGTGGGAATGTTAGGAACTAGCAGCCAGCTGACCCGAGCCCCCAACGATGGGCGGGACACTCATGGCCTTGTCATGGCTATGTCAAGCTTTACCTAGCTGCTAGAAGACTCACATATGCATGCGCAAGCCCCCCTTAAAAGCAAGCACACCCCTCTCTCTGGTGTATCTCTCTCTGCCCCCTCTTGATCTCTGTCTCTCTCTCTCCCCTGTTTTCCTTGGCCAACAGCTACCCCCTTTCTCTCCCCTCTCTCAATAAACTCAATGTGGGCGCTAAGTCTCATTTATGTGTTTTATAGGCATTAGCTACAGCAAAGGAACAACAATAATAAATTAATAATGACAGTACTAATAATAACGATGGTGATAATAATAACAAAATAATAGTGACACTGATAATGATAATAAAAAATAATAACAGCAGCAGCAATGATATAATACTAAAAATAACGATAACGATAATAATAATGGTAATAATAATAACAATATTATTGTAAGACCCTCAGAATGAGGAGTCTTCCAGGTTCGGTCGATACCCCAAGAACTCAATGCCAGTCCAGTTGCTGCAAAACGCAAGAGGCTTTAATGAACAGGAAATATTTGTGCAAAAGGGCTCCTCCAGCATGCAGGCTAGAGAGAAGCCCCCTCCCCTGGGCCCAGGTTTTTTTTAAAGACAAACCCACAAGCTTAGGGAGAGGGTGGGACCCTCTGCCCATTGAGTACCTGACCCTTGGAGGCGGGATGGTCTGCTATTAGGGTCAGCAGACCTTAGGGCCTCAGGTGTGCTAATTAATTTTGTCTGGGCAAACCAGCTGCAGCTTTCTCTTTGTTTCCTAAGGACACTATTCACCACCTGTTGACTCACAGGAAAGGAGGGGCAGAAAGGAGGGTCAGTGTGAATTCTTGTCATCTCAGGGCCTGGTGAGAGGAAGCTAGCAAATTCCAAGGAACAGATATTGGTTAGCTTTCCAGGTCAGACTGTCCTTCATTTAACTTCACTTTTTGGTCTTTCACTATTAATAATAGTAATAATAATAGCAAGAATAACAAGACTGATAAATAATTATTAACGGTAATATAAATAACGACAATAATGATAAATGTTAATAACAATGATGATGATAACAGGATTAATAGTAATAATAATAATAAAAATAATAATAACCACAACTCTAACAGTCACTGCCTCCCCCAGGAATCTCGCACCGGGAGCCCTGCTGTGGCCATTGGGGCGGCATGGGACACACGGGAATCCCTGGCTCAGAAAAACCCAGAACAAAATCAAACAAACAGAAAAAGAGAAACTTTAAAAATAATAATAATAAGCGGTTTTTAACACCAGAATTTCTGGAGCACAAAAGCAGAAAGTGGACTTGGGGGACGCTGGGAAATGGAGCCCTGGCCACTCAGAGAGCAAAACCGGAAGTCCCTTGCAGAAAAGCAGGAAGTGCCTACACAGGATGCTGGGAAATGGAGTCTTGGATCCTCGCAGCCCAGAAGAAGTTTTGGAACTGAAAAGATTGAAACAAGCCTGGGTCATGATGGGAACTGTAGTTCGGGGGCCTTGAAGTCCAGAACCGAAAGTTCAAGGGTGAAAAGAAAGAAATGGCCACACAGCATGCTGGGAACTGCAATCCCGGACCCTCAAAATTTGCAACCGGAAGTCCGTTGGTAGAAAAGCAGGAAGCAGCCTCAAAACACTCTGGGAAATGCAGTCCTGGTCTACCAAAGATGAAAACAAGTCCCTGGGCAGAGAAGCAGGAAGCGACCAAAGAGGATGCTGGGAAATGCAGTCCCTGGCCTGAACGTCCAAACCCGGAAGTCTCTGGGTAGCCTCCACTAACTAAAAACCGGAAGTTTCCTTGCTGAAAAACAGGAACCTGCCGCAGAGCATCTTGGGAAATAAAGTCCCGCACCGCAACACATGAAAACCGGAAGTCCCTGGGCATATAGGCAGGAATTTACCCCACAGGATGCTAGGAAATGCAGTCCCTGGCCTGAACATCCAAACCCGGAAGTCTCTGGGCAGCAAAGCAGTAAGCGGCCGCATAGGATGCTGGGTAATACAGTCCCGGCCACAGCAGTTACAAAAGTTCCTGATGGCCTCGGCTCAGGTCGGCCTTGGCTGCAATATGCGAATGGAATTCCTGACCCACCCACGATGATTGACCTCAGTCTCCGCTGCCGGGTTTCCCTTGCCAGGAAGTCCTGCCATTGGCTTGTGGGCCGCCCCCCTTCTCCAGCTATGAAGATGGCAGACATGCCCCCCCCCAGTCACCCTGCAGTCCTCCTGGCAGGGGCCGGGGCCTGCAGTGATTGACAGCAGAAGGGTCAGGAGGGGGGAGACCTGGCCATGGTCTGTGATTTCACTGGGGCCACACCCTGCATCATCAGGGGTTTTACTGCCATGACCTGCACTGCCACGACCGCCATGGCCGCTGCCCTGTGGGTCCTAGCATTTCTGCTTGTTGACCTCAGACTGTGGTAAGACTACTGCCACGCCCATCTGGGGGATGAAGATGGTGAGGGGAGGGCGGGAGGGCACTTCCCACTTCCCGCTCCAGGTCACCATTTCCTGTGACTACACTGCCCCAAGCAAGATCTGTCCACCCCACAGGCCACACCCATACCCTGGCCACACCCTCAGGGGCCTGCCAATCCTGAATCTGTGCTTCCAGCTCTTGCACCTCCTTACCTGGGAGCCATCTTGACCTGGCTGGAGGACAGGAAGGAGGGGATAGCACTGCTGTAGGTGAGGGTAAGGCCCAGAGAGTGTCACTGTGACCTTGGACCTGCAGAGGGCAGGCGAGCTCGGGCAGGGCTGCCGCTAATGGGGGGGCCTGATGCTGAGCAGTCTAGATCAACTTAAAACCCTGTCTTCCATTTAAATATGAGACTGAAGGGTTATGCAAAGGAGGCAATAGTAATTGAGATTATGCAAATGAGCACAGTGCAAGCAAATCTGTGAGACTGATTGGGGTTTGCATTTGAATATGCAAATGAGCTAACCCGAGTTGTGGGAATGCACTTTAATATGCAAATTTATGGTGCTTTACATGCTTTTGCTATGTAAATGAGTGCAATTTATCCCATATGTTTGGGATTTTGACATGCAAATATATGTAGGTTATCTCATTTGGAGGTGTGGCTATGCAAATTAACCCAGGCAGTTTCTGTACTTTCTTGATGTCTTCTGAGTCTCCCAGCAGCATTTGAATATGCAAATCAGACTGCTGGCAGGGGATATGGCCTCCCCTGACCCTGCACCCAATGTCACCTATCCATGTCCATTGCAGGCATCTGATGGCAAAGCTGCTCTCTCCAATCCTGCTCATGCTCAACATTATATAGAAATACAAAAGACACAAGACAGCCAAAACAACCCTGTGAAATAAATGAACTTAAGGAGGCATCACAATCCTAAATGTCAAGCTCTATTACAGAACTATAGTCCTGAAAATAGTTGGTATTGGTAAAAAAATACACAGAAGACCAATGGAATCAAATTGAAAACCCTGATACTAACCCACACACCTATGCAAACCTCATTTTTAACAAAGAAGCTGAAGTTATACAATGTGAAAAAAGAAAGCCTCTTCAAAAATTTGTGCTGATATAACTGGATGGTGGTGTGTAGAAGACTAGAGATAGAGCAATGTCTATTGCCATGCAAAACTTAAGTCCAAATGGATCAAAGACATCAACATATATCCAGCCACACTGGACCACATAGAAGAGAAAGTAGGTGGTACACTTTGATGAATTGTTACAAGAGATCACTTCTTGAACATAATACCAGCAGCATAAAAAGTGAGATCCACAATTAATAACTGGGGCCAACTGAAACTAAGAAGCTTCTGTAAGGCAAAGGGCACAGTCAATAAGACATAACAGCAGCCCACAGAGTGGAAAAAATCTTCACCAACCCCACATATGACAGAGGGCTGATCTCCAAAATCAAAGATCTTGGGAAATTAGTCACCAAAATAACCCTATTAAAAACTGGGGTCCAGAACTGAATAGAGAATTCTCAATAGAGGAATCAAAAATGGTGGAAAAACACATAAGAATGTGCTCAACAGGCTTAGTCATCAGGGAAATGCAAACCAAAACAACTCTTTGATACCATGTTACTTATGCGAGATGACTAAAATCTAAAACATGAATGACAGCTTATGCTGGAGAGGATGTGGATAAAGGGGAACACCCCTCCATAGCTAGTGGGAGTGCAAATATGTACAGCCAATTTGGAGATACCCATATTCCTGAAGAACCACCATACTGATCTCCAAAATGGTTGTACATATTTGCACTCCCACCATATGTGGAGGAGTGTCCATTTCTCTCCACATCCTCTGTAAGATAAGCTGTCATTGGTGTTTCTAATTTTAGCCCTTCTGACAAGAATAAGATGGTATCAAAGAGCTGTTTTGATTTTCATTACCCTAATAGCTGAGGATGATGAGCACTCTCTTAAATGTCTTTCAGCCAATTTGGATTCCTCTATTGAGAATTCTCTATTCAGTTGTGTACCCCACTTTTTTTTTTTTTAAATACAGTTATGTGGTGTTTATGTGATTAGTTTCCTCAATTCTTTGTATTATTCTAAAATCGAGAACAAGACAAGTTTGCCCATTCTCTCCACATCTCTTCAATATTGTACTTGCAGTTGTAGCTAGAGCAATAAAACAACAAAAAGGATTACAAGGAGATACAAATTGGAAAAAATAGTCAATCTTTCACTATTTTCAGATGATATGATAGTTTTCAAAAGTATCTTGAAAAACTATACCAGAGAAGTCCTATTGCTGATAAACACCTTAAGCCAATTAGCAGGATACAAGATTAACTAAAAAAAATCCATAGCTCTACTGTATACAGACATTAAAAATGCTGAGAAAAAAATCAAAGAAACATTACCCTTTACAATAACCACAAACAACATAAAATATCTTGGAGTAACTCTAACTAAACAAGTGAAAGATCTATATAGTAAGAATTTTGTGTCTTTAAAGAAAGAATTTAAAGAAAACACCAGAAAATAGAAAGATCTCCCATGCTCTTGGATAGGTAGGATAAACATACTAAAAATAGCAATCTTGCCAAAAGCAATCTAGACATTCAAAGCAATTGCCATCAAAATCCCAGCTCACGTCTTCACTGACCATAAAAGATAATACTCAACTTTATATGAAAAAAAAAAAGACCCAGAATAGCCAAAACAACCCTGTAAAATAAAGGAACTTTAGCAGGCATCACCATTCCTGACTTCACATTCTACTATAGAGCTATAGTCCTGAAAACAACTTGGTATTGACACAAAAGTAGACAGTCCAATGGAATGGAATTGAAATACTGATATTAAATCCCTCATATTTGAACACCTGATTTTTGACAAAACATCTAACAGTGTACACTGGGAGGAGGAAAACACCTTCAACAAATGGTGCTGGCACAACAGGGTGGTAGTATGTAAAAAGCTACAGAGTCATGTCTATCCCCATGCATAAAACTTAAGTCCCAATGGATCAAAGACCTTAACATAAGTCCAGCTACAGTGAACTTCTTAGACGAGTAAATGGTAGCTATTCTTGAAGGAAATGGTACAGGAGACTGCTTCCTGAACATAGCACCAGTAGCACAGACACCGAGATTTACAATTTATAAATGGGACCTCCTTGTACTAAGAAGCTTCTGTAAGGCAATGGCCATAGTCGACAAAAACAAAAAGGTAGCCTAAAGACTGGGAAAAGATCTTCACCAACCCTACATCTGACAGAGGGCTGATGTCCAAAACACACAAAGAATATAAAGTTTCTTCATCTTGTTTTCCAAAAGTGAACAGCACCCCATGGCCAATGACTAACTATGTGTAGTATGTAGGTGAGTAATTAATTTTTTTGCAAGAGATACACAAAGAGAAATATAAAAAAAAACACACACACGCACTTTGAATTTTTCCCCAATGCACAATACAAAGAAAAATGACAACTGTGTTCACAAAAGTCACTCTCACAAAGATTCCTTGTCACAAGTAACCAGAGCTGTAAGAGCACAGTTTTTCCACCTGCCGCCCGGTCTTGTCCCGCTGCCGTGCCAGCCACAAATAACACACAGAGACTCTGTATTTGATATTATACTGTTGGCCAGGTGCTAGTTTCTTATCGGCTAGCTCTGTCTTAATTATTAACCCATTTCTGCTGATCTATGTATTTCCCTTACCTGGGAGCCGGCCAGCATACTGCTTTGTCCAGACTCTCCATCTTGGCTCTTCCTTTCTACTCACTCTTTCCTCCTTGTCTCTTAGTCCCTCCTATCTCCTTTCCTATTGGCCAACAGTGCTTTATTCACTAATCGTATGAGAAACATATACAGAATAACATCTCCTATCATAGAGCAGATAGTTTTCTGTAGATTACCAGTGATTTGCTAATTTTGGTTGGGAAATTATTTTAGTACCATAAAATAATTCTCTGCATACCTAATTAATTTAGCTAGTGAAGAAATATTATTGGTGAGGTTTTTTTCCAATATTCCACAAAAGTATCTTATTTTCTGATGTGAAGACATCCTCATCTCCCACTGTAACAAACATAATCCATGAAACCTTTTCTTTTTGACAACTAATCTCCATGCATGTCTAACTTCTTTGTGTTATCACCATTATCACCAGTAACAATGTCATTTAGATGACTTATAGCTGTTGTCTACATGGTTTTCTTTATTTTTTTCATATTTTTATTAAAATAAGAAACAATACAATCTTATTTTGCATATCAATCTGAGTTCTCTATACCTTCCATTTGCCCATGTTGCCCAGTGACACCTATATCATTCCTCCTTTTCTCCATAGAAAGGGCGAGGCTTTCTGTGGGGCACTCTTCCAAGACTTTCACATCATTTCTTGCAGGTCATATGGCCTCCACCATGGGTCTTGGCAAAGAAAATTTTCCTGTATGAGGAATGGGCTTCCATTATCTATTCATGCAGTAGGTATAAATGGTGTTCCTTTACCAGAGGCCCTGTAGACTGCTGAGGCCTCCTATATGCAGGAAGACCATTTCTGTCCTTTGCTGGTATCCAAGTAGTCAATCTGGTATCCATGCACTTCCCCTTGTTCACATCAGAAAATTTTATGGCTTTCATCAGATGGTCTTGATCTGTTTGCTCATCACTCCTCCCTCTCTACAACTGGACTCTAGGAAGTAGGCTCAGTGCTTATCAGTAGGTTCCAAATAAAATGAATGCTATGTATTTGAAAACATGATTGAGAGCAGTAGATTTGTTTCCAGATAGTTGGTAATACGAGGTGTTGCTGGTCCAAATTAGAGCAGAAAATTATATCTTGTACAGCAATGTTGAGTTTTTGTATCCTTTTATCACAGCAGCCAGAACAGAAAGTCTGACATCTCCTTGATGAGAAGGAAACACGAGAGAAGCTTGGACAGAGATTGGGGATATAGAGTAGTCTAAGGGAGAAGGTTAAAACTTTTGGGCAATGGTAACACTCACATCCTTGATGAGATGTGTGTATTTCTAATGTGCAGAAAGGTATACCTCCATGGGCATTGTGGTATATCAGAGACCTATTTGGCTAATAGAATTTCAGAATACTCTTGGAATTAAGGGGACTTCCTTACAAGTACAAGTTCATGAGAGAGGAATTATTGCAGAATTTAGAATTGGGTAAAGGAGTAGAGGTTTAGGAACCTTTTTTACAGGCATTTCTCACAAGTCCTTCAGAATTAGTGGAAGACCTGGGCTTTCGAATAGGTTCATCCCTTTGGGGCCATTACAGAAAGCGTTTCTCTAGTCAGCCAACAAATGTACAGACAAACATGGGGATGTGTTGGTCTGATTCACAAAAGCATTTGGCTTATTGATAGTAGTGCACAGAGAATACCAGTTTCAATACGTCATAGGTGCTCTTCCTCTGGCCTTTCCAAAGAAAATATATCCATTGGCACCAAGTTCCATATATGGGAACCAAACAAGCTTTAAGGCCAAGACTTGCCAGAGTTTGGTCTCTAGGCCTGCAGCATTGGATGGATTCCAGGTGTTTGGGAAGGTGCAGTGTGGTGAGGTGAATGGGGTCACAGACCTCAAAGGGTCCTCTACTTCATAGTCCCTAGACAGTCAGCTTTGGGTACCTGCCAGCCCTGTGAAAGTCAAGATGTTGCTCCTTGTGAGAGCACAGAGGGACTCACTGTCAAGCCTGAGGCCACACTCAGTAAATCCTCAGAAATCTCACACCAATCTGAAACATAATGGAGAAGCTTCAGAACCCAAATCATGGTCATGGGTGCTAGTGGCTAAGTGTCACTCTCTAACTGTTCACCCAGCCTTGTCTGACAGCCACCCCAAAACCTTCAGAAATCCAGCAGCTATCTGTAAGAAGTAAGGTTTTTCCTCCTGCTGCTGGTCTTGTCCCGCCACCGCGCCAGCCCCAATTAACACACAGAGACTCTGTATTCGATATAATGCAGCTGGCCAATTACTTGTCCCTTATCGGCTATCTCTGTCTTAAGTATTAACCCATTTCTGTTAACCTAAGTGTTTACACATAGTTTCACCTTACCAGGGAGTGGGGCAGGCATCATATCTCCCCAGCCTCTCCAGATTGACCCCTCCTTACTACTTTCTCTTTTCTCCTTGTCTCCTAGTCCCGCCTATCTTGTTTTCCTATCTTCCAACAGCTATCTACTTGAACCTGGCCACCAACTTGACCACTCCAACTGTTAGGCCTGCTTTGGGTCTGCTGTAACCTTGCTCCCAACCAAAACCATGCAGCCATATCAAGACAGCCAGCCAAGTAGCAGCCTCTCAGGCTGACCCAGTGATGGTAGGGCAGTGAGATGGTTGTGTCATTGAGCTCAGGGCACAGGAGATGGGCAGATGAAACAGTTGTGAGGACAAGCCACATCAATAGTGTCTTATTCCAAGCACTGGCATCACACCTGGCAGAAGATCAGATTAGGATGGACACAAGTCAAAGAGGATAAAACTGTGTGCACTTATGAGGAGTTGAGATTTAAGGGACAACATTCCCATAGGTCTGATATTTAGAAGATAAAGTGGAAAGCCAGTGGGACCCTTGATACTACAGCCAAAGTTACCCCTCCCTCTGAGATAAAGGTGGAAGCTGTACTACATGATATGCGTCAGGGGCCACCAAGGGGAAGGTGACATCCATGACCCCTTCCTAGGAAGCAGCCCTGCTCCCCAGTTTCCTAGATGTTGATACAATGAAACATCAAAAGAATAAACATTACATCTAACCTGCCCCTTTGCCAACCAAGGCCTGCAACCAAACCACAAACCTCATCATCTCCTAAGCATCACAAGGCAACCAATTTCAGCTACTTCCAGCACTCTCACAGTCAATCTCCAGCCCACAGCCTTGCACCACCACCACTAACCAGGAAACATTCAGGAAATTTGTCTTTCATTTCTCCAAGTCTGAAAGTCTCCTTCAAGATGGAATTTTTTGAGTCATTGACCTATAGATTAGCACTCAATGGACTCAGGGGTTTGTGAAGAGATTGAAGTGGGATGAGGAAAGGTAACATAGAAACTGAGGTAGAATAAGCAATTCTTGCTTTGCACACCATGTTAACTGCAGAACAAATTCACCCCTGTTCTTCTCAGTGACTTCACAAAATGATCCAGGAGTCATCACAGGCAACCCTCATGGTGCCTTAATCATTTTCTCCCAGGGTTCCACACCCATGTAACAGAAACAAGTATGCAGAGACAGAGGAATTTAGCTCAAAAACTTGCATGCAAAAACAACTTCTCACACAAGATAACCTAACCTGCAAACAGGTGCTCCCCTTCAGAACCAAATGCATGGACTTAGAAACTGAGGGCTGTGTGTTTCCCCCTAACTGCCCCATCAGGTTTCTCTGATGTCCACCTCCCACCACATTCAATGTTGGATGCTATGCTGTATTATATGCTAATTATCTGCTAAGTATCTGCCGTATTATCCCACTAAGTGAACTGTGACATCCTTGGCCTCTTCCCAGGAGGCAGACCACTACGGAGCTTGATGTGGTATCAAGAACACAAGGAAAGAACAAACATTCAATCCAACTTGTCCACTTACCTCGCAGGCCTTTGCCCTGTGCCCACACCCTAGTCATCTTCTAAGCATCACCATGCAAGCATTCTGAGCTAACTCCCAATCTGTAGCATGTAGCACAAAAAATAAAAATAAAAGGCCCAGCGACAGATATTGGGGTTCAGTTTTCAAGATGCAAATCGGAGAAGCAGAAGAGCCAAGCCAGCCCATAGATCTCACCTCTGCTCAGATGAAATGGATCTTCTGAGTAAAAGGCTCTCAGATTTTGTTTTCTCCTTATATTGCTTTCTACAACCAATCTCCTGGAAGCATTTGCTCTGAAATTACAAAGGGAGACACCTGGGGGTGTAATGTGGAGCTCTGAATTCAGAGATGTGCCAGACTGGCCACTGGAAAGTTTAATCTTGAATCCTCCCATATGTTTCCCATTAAATAGACTGATCCAGCTAGCCACAACTACACACACACACACACACACACACACACACACACACACACACACACACTCATGCACGCATGTGGATGAGTGCATGGAAAGGAAAAGACCTCACCACACATTATCCCAACCTGAGATGGCACTAAAGGAGTCCTATAAGGTTTCCCCTACATGCAAACTTTTCATCCCCTACAGCTCTTATTTTACCACCATAAATTTGACACATCCTTATCTCTTTGAGACTGTTTATGGGCGCTCCAAGAAGTAGCTTCCTGTCCAGGGAACATACAAAGAATAAACCCATACAAAAAACACAACCGCACATGTATACACAAAGAGAGAGACAGAGTAGAGATAGAGATAGAGACCCCTTGTGTTGACTTCATAAAGTTCTCTAAGTATTGTACAGGGCAGAGCAGGACAATGAAATTTTCTATCTTTGACCCTTGGGGTTCTTCCTGCATTTAAGGGATGGGGAGCTACTTAAGAAAATGCACATTGGGCCACCTACTTGGGCGAACTGTTTAGCAGAGATGAAGCCTGCTGGAGCAGGTAAGGTCAGTAAAAACTTGCCTGGCTTGGATTGTACCCACAGGACTGGCTGAATTGTTTGGGGAATTCTTCAGTCCCCGCCATACTCCGGCTGCTTCTACTCAGCATCACAGTTGCTCTAGTTCCAAATGTACTAGGTATAGAAAACCAGGTCTCATGAGTCATGAGGGTGGTTCATACCAGACCACTTGTAGGGTTCTGGAGAGGTGACTCTAGAGGAGAAATATTTTGTAAGGGATTCCAGTCCCTGAATTACATCTGCAGCCCAGCTCAAGGAGAAAGTCGTGTCTAAAATAAACCAATGTGAAGCCAGAGAGGAGTCCTTGCTTATGGGGAAAATTAAGGAGGGACATGCTGTGTCATATAATTTAGTTATAAATCTCATTATCAAGAATTGGTATTTAAAGTATCCTTTCCACTGTTTCTCAGGTTCTTAGTTGTGGTCATCCTTGTAAGACTGAACATTTCTCTAGAATCAATTTTCTCTTCACACCTATAATATCTCCCTCTATTATGATATCTCTTTTCTTGCTTTCATCTATTCCACACCTGACTCAATCATCTTGGTCACACATGTTCTCCTTTCCTAACTTACTCTCCCTTATCTTTCTCTGTACTCACTGTCCCCTCATGCTCCTGAAATGCTGAGAAGTTGATGATGTGTTCTCCTTCTGTTGGGGACCTTGTATAATTCCCTTGTATAGTTTCCTCTTTTTATCCTAATTTCTATAGTGGTGTGAAGTGTAGACTGGTGATACTTTGCTCTATGTCTAAAATCCACATATGAGTGAGTACATCCCATGTTGCTGTTTTTGTGACTCCGTTATCTCACTCAGGAATTTCAAGTTTCATTCATTCACTAAAGTATTTCAAAATTCCATTTTTTCTCATTGAGTTTATTCCATTGAGTAAACGTACAATAGCTTTTTCATTCATTCTTCATTTGAGGAGCATCTAGATTCTTTCCAGGTTCTTGCTATTACAAATAATGCTGCTATGAAAGTAGTTGAACAGATGTCTTTGTTGATCATTTGGGTGTATGCCTAAGAGGGGAATTTCTGGGTCCTATGGTAGAATGGTTCTGGTTTTCCTGTGGAACTGTCATACTGATCTCCAAAATGGCTGTATAATTTTCACTCCCACCAGCAGTGGAGGAGTATTTCCCTTCCTTGAATCCTTCCCAGCATAAGCTGTCCATGGTGTTTCTGATTTTAGCCATTCTGACAGGAGTAAGAAGTTATCTCAGAGTTGTTTTTGTTTGCATTTCCCTGATGCTTAAGGATGTTGAGCACTTTCATAAATGTCTATCAACCATTTTTCCTTCAGTACCCCACCATTTAATTGGATTATTTGATGTTGTGTTGACTAGTGTTCTGACTAGTTCTGCCCATTTTGGAGATGAGCACTCTGTCAGATGAGGGGTTGATGAAGACCTTTTCCCACTCGGTGTGCTCTCCACAGTGTTGTCCACTGTGTCTTTTGCCTTAAATATGCCTCTCAGGTTCAGTAGGTTCAATTTATTAATTATTGATCTCACTGTTTGGTATTATGACCAGGAACAACTCTCCTATAAAAATTACTTCAAGAGGACCTCAAACTTTCTCTTCTAAGAGGTTTAGGGCAGCTGGACTAATGTTTAGGTCTTTAATCCATTTATTCTAAGTTTTGTATATAGCGATTCACACGGGTCTCTTTGTAGTCTTCTACATATCATCATCCAGTTTTGTCAGAACCATTTGCTGAAAATGGTTTCCTCCTTCCATTGCATTATTTTTTGCTGTTTGGTCAAAAATCAGGAGTTCGCTAGGTGTATTGGTTAATATGAGGATTTTCAATTCCATTGGTCTACCTTTCTATATGCGTGCCAATACCAAGAGCTTTTTATTAGTACTTTAGCTCTTTAATAGAGCTTAGGGCTTGAAGTCGAAGAATGTGATGCTTCCTGAAGTTCCTTTATTATACAGCACTGTTTTGACTATTGTGAGGCTTTTGTTCCATATACTGTTGATTATTGGTTTTTCAAGGTCAGTGAAGAATAGTGCTTTGATTTTATTGAGAATTCATTGAATCTGTAGATTGCTTTTGGCAAGATTGGCATTTTCACTATATTTATCCTACCAATTCAAGAGCATGGATGATCTTTCCATTTTCTAGTATCTTCTTTAATTTCCTTCTTTAAAGATACTAGACCTTGTGATATAGGCCTTCTACTAGTTTGGTTATAGTTACCCCAAGATGTTATTTGTTGTTTTTCCTATTGTAAAGGGTGGTGACTCTCATCCCTTTTATCATCTGTATATAGTTAGGCTATTAATTTTTTTATTAGTCTTGTGTACTGTCGCTGTTTTAAAGGAGTTTATCATCTGTAGGAGTTCATTGGTAGAGTTTTTAGGTCACTTATGTAAACTATCATATCATCTGCTAATAGTGACAAATTTACTTACTTTCCAAATTGTGCCACTTTGATCTTCTTTTCTTGTTTTCTTTCTGTAGCTAGAACTTCAAGCAAAATATTGAAGATTTATGGAGAGAATGGACAGCTCTCTTGTTCCTTATTTTAGAGGAATTGTCTTAAGCTTCCCTAAACATAGGTTAATGTTCTATGTTGATTTAGTGTATATTGCTTTTATTATGTTTAGGTAGGTTCCTGTTATCCCTGTTCTTTCCAAGAACTTTATCATAAAAGTGTGTTTGATTTTGACACTGGCATGTTCAGCATTTAGTGAGATGATAATGTGATTTTTCTGTTTTACTTTATGTATATGGTGGATCAAATTGATAGATTTTCATATTTTGAACCATCCCTGCATCTGTGACATGAAGCCTACTTGGTCATGGTAGATGACTTATTTGATGACTTCATGTAACCGATTTGCCAGTATTTTATTGAATACTTTTGCATGAATGTTCATGAGGGATATTTGCCTATAATTCTGTTTCTTAGTTGTCTCTTTGTGTGGCTTGCATATCAAGGTAATTGTAAACTAATTTAAAAAATGGTAATGAACCTTTTGCTTCTATTGTGTGAAACAATTTGAGGAGTATTGGCATTAGCTTTTCTATGAAATATTTGTAGAATTCTGCACTGAAGTCATTTGGCCTTGTGCGTGTGTTTGTGTGTGTGTGTGTGTGTTTTGTTATTTTCGTTTTTTTTTGGGGGGTGGGGCTTGGGTGGCATTTCATAACTGTTTCTATTTCAGTAAGTTATCCAAATCTATTTAAATTGCTATTTATTTTTGTTTTGAATTTGATAAGTGATAAAAATCCAGAAATTTGTCCATTTCCCTTAGATTTTTTTAGTTTTGTGTAGTACATGTTTTCAAAGTATGACCTGAAATGTCTCTGGATTTCCTCAGTGTTTGTTCGTATATCCCCATTTTTATTTCAGATTTTGCTGGTTTGCATGTTCTCTCTCTGCTTCTTGATTTGTTTGCCTCTAAGGTTTGTCTATCTTGTTTATTTTTCAAAGAATCAACTTTTTGTACTATTCATTCTTTGTATTGGTTTCCATGTTCCTACTGTATTGATTTCAGCCCTCAAGTTGATTATTCCCTGGCAGGTACTCCTCTGGGGTAAGTTTGTTTCTTTTTGGTCTATGTCTTTCAGTTGAGCTGTTAATTATATAATTTGACTATCATCTGTTTACTTCACACGAGCACTTATTGCAATGAACTTTCCTTGTATAACTGCTTTAAAAGTGTCCCATAAGTTCAGGTATGTTCTGTCTTCATTTTCATTGAACTCTACAAATCTTTTATTTATTTCATTATTTCTTTCTGGACCAGGGAGTGGTAATTTACTCATTATTCAGTTTCTATGAATTTGTAGGGTTTCTGCAGTTTGTGTTCTTGTAGAATTCCAACTCAAAATCATGTTGATCTGATAAGATATAGGGGGATATTCTATTTTAATTTTAATCTGTTGAGGTTTGTTATGTTGCCTAGTATGTAGTCAGTTTTAGAGAAGGTTCCATGTGGAGCTGAGAAGAAGGTATATTCTTTTGTGTTTGGATTGGATGTTCTATAAATGACTACTAAAACCAAGTGAGACAAAACTTTTGTTAGATCCTGTGTTTGTTTGTTAAATTTGAGTTTGGTCACCCTGATTAATGTTCAGAATGGGGTGGTGAAATATCCCACTATGAGTGAGTAAGGTTTTATGCGAGCTTTGAGTTTTACTAGTGTTTCTCTTAAGAATGTGGGTACCTTTTAGTTTGGATCAGAGATGTTCAGAATTGACACTTTATGTTGATGGATTTCTCCCATGCTGATTATTAAATGACCTTCTTCATCTCTTGAGTGATTTTGGTTTGAAATTAAACTTCTTAATATTTGGATAGCTACACCTGCTTCCTTCTTCAGTTCCTTTGATTGGAAGCTATTCTGCAAACCTTTAAGACTGAGGTAATGTCTGTCTTTGAAACTTAGATGCATTTCTTGTATGCACTAGAAGGATGGATTCTGTCTTAATATACACTCTGTTAGCCTCTGTCTTTGTATAGGCAATAAGACCATTAATATTTTGGGAAATTAAGGACCACAGATTGATAATTCTTGTTTGTTTCATTGTTGTTGTCGGTAGTATTGTGAGTGTACTCGCCCACTTTTTCTTTTTGGTTCTTGTAAACTGACATTATGTTTGCCTATGTCTTCATTATTGTAGTTAGCTTGATTGGTTAGAGTTTCTTTCCAGAATTTTCTGTAGGATTGGATTTATGGAAATATGTTTAGGAAATCTGGCTTTGACATTAAATATCTTGTTTTTGCTGTCTATAGTGATTGAGAGTTTTGCACGTTATATTAGCCTGGGCTGGCATCTGAGGACTCTTATTATGTGTTCATCATCTATCCAGGACCATCTGGCCTTGTAAGTTTCCATGGAAAATTCAGTTGCAATTTTGATAGGTCTGCCTCTGTATGTTACTAGGTCTTACCATTTTGCTCTTAATGTTCTCTTGTCATTATGTATGATAGGTGTTTTGATAATTAAGTGCCTTGGCAACTTTTAATATTTCAGTCTATTTGGTATTTAGTATGCTTCTAGTACTTTCATCGGCAGTACTTCTGACTGGAAATGGTTTCTTCAATGAATTTGTTGAATATGCTTTCTGCCCATTTGATCTGGGCTTCTTCACATTCTTGTATGCCTATTATTGTTAGATTTGGTCTTTTCACTGTGTCCCATATTTCCTATATATTTTGTGCTAAGGATTTGTTGTATTTAATTTTTCTTTCCTCGGTGAGTTGGTTTCCTCTAGATTATCTAAAATGACTGAGATTCCCTCTTGGATCTCTTGTATTCTGTTGGTTATGCTTGCATTTGTAGTTCTTGACAGTTTACCCAATTTTCCAGTCTCCAATATTCTCTCAGTGTGTTTGTGTGTGTGTGTGTGTGTTTATTGTCCCTATTTCACTTTTCAGGTCTTGAACAGTTTGAATGGTTTCCTTCATCTGTTTGATTGTTTTTTCTTGGCTTTCTTATTTTCTTTAAGATATTTGTTAATTTCTTGCATTTTTCTTGTTGTTATCCTGTATTTCTTTCAATTATTTTTTGTTTTTTTCTTCCATTATTTTAGTGAATATTCTCATATCCTCCTTGAGGTCCTCTATCAGTTTTATGAAGTTGTTTTTTAGTTTGTTATCTTCTGCTTCATCTACTTTGGTGTTTCCATGTCTAGTTTGTGTAGAGTGCTTAGGTTATGGTGGTAACATTCTGGTGTTTGTATTGTTGAATTTAGTATTTATATTGCCATCCACCATCTCTTCTTCCAGTGGGTGCACTTGGAGTCTTTCTTTTTCTCTGTCGTACTGTCTTGGTGGGTATAGCTGGGTAAGCAGTTTCATATCTATAACTGTGGATAATATGAGCTCTCTTGGAGTTCTCTCAACCAGAGTCTACAGAAGAGCTAATGATATGGGGTAGGCAGACTCAGGATGGTCTCCAGCATTCACGCAGAGTGCAAACGATGGGGATCAAAGATCAGGTGAGTGTACGCTCAATGTGATCCTGCATGGGTAGGCAATTCCATTATGTTCAGACCCCACCCAGGATGTTCTAAGGAGATGGATTTGATATTGGGACCACTGGGGCTAAACAATTATCTCCAGCAGTGTCCCCAGGAGAGCCAAGGATATGTGGAAGGCATGCTCTGGGTGGCTAATGGAAACTGAGTACCAGGACTAAAACACTCAGGTCAAGTTTATAGGGGGAGTGAAATGCAGAGCTATCCCAGTATTTCACAGGGAAGGATATGGGGGGGGGGAATTCGGCCAGGCCTGCTCTCAGAATCACCAGAGGAAGATTGCAAGCTATGGGGCCCAAAATCAGGTGAATGTAAGCTTAAGGTGATCCTGCTTGGATTGGTGGATTCAATATCCTCAGAGTGGAACCTCAGGCAGAGTGTAGGCATAGGGGACCAAACATAGGGTGAGAGCAGTGTGAAGATAATCCTGGGTGGATAGGAGCATCCAGTTTGCTCAGAGCTCACCCACGAAGTTCCAAGGAGGTTGACGGTTTATTGGACCAATGCTCATCCTCATCAGTGACCCAGAAGGACCAAGGGTGAGGGGAAGGCAGTTTCTGGGTGGTACATGTACCAGAATTCCAAGACTGAAACACTGAGGCCAAGGATATGGGGGGGTGTTGGAGGTGCAGAATTAACTTAGGGAATTCACAGGGAAGGATTGGGGGGGGTTCACCCTTGCCTGGTCCCAGACTCAACTCTGGTGGAGGGAAAGCAATGGATCTCAAATATAAGGTGAGCACAGGCTCAAGGTGGATCTTCATGGATAGGTGGTTCCACGATGATCAGAGCAAAACCAGGAAGTTGTGGGGAGATGGAGGACTTATAGGACGATCTCTCGGCAAGGGTTTTCCCCCAGCTGTGTGTCCAGCAGGGCCAATGTTCTTACATATGTTTTCCATTAAATACTTTTATTTTTGTCTCTTTATATTTTGTTAAATTAACACTCATTTAATAATTTATTCTTGTCTACTCCTTTGTGTATGGTTTCTAATCTTGTGCTTGGGGCACAGATATTAAGAACTGAAATGTCATATTGGTGGAGTTGTCCTTTGAGTATGGATTGTTCTTCACAAACTAATTTGATTAACTTTTGTTTGAAGTCTATTTTGGTAGATACTATATGGCTAAACCAGGTCACTTGCAATGACTAGTAAATAAATTTTAGAACTAATTGGGAGTAGAAAGGAATCAGCTTCAGATGGTGAGTGACAAAGTAGAGTGCAGTGTGGGAAGAAAACAAGAAAAGCACAGGATCACAAGTATGTGAAGATGCAATAATGAAATCCTGTACTTTGTATTTTAAACTAAAAAAAAATATTTAAAATTAAGATCCATTGAGGTAGATCAAAGGGAAATGTCACTTACATCAAAAGTCATTTCCCATCTGAGTTCAATTTGAGGGACCTAAAATTTAAAAAACTAGAACCAACTCCTGAAAATTATCCTTGGATTGCTAAATTCTGTGGGATAGCACATGTGCACAGTCATTTGCTTGGTCACAAAGAATACACGTAATTGAACTACTCAAGAAATAGAAAAACTTTATTTGCAAATTTAAATCTGGGGAAGTAGAACTAGGTCAAGGCTAGGGATGCTTTGCTCTCTTCCCAAAGTCCTGATTTCATTTCTCAGTATTCACGGCTAGTGGTTTTACAACCTAAAACTCCCACACCAACTATATAGTGCACTTTTCTGGCTTCTGCAGGCAGGCACATGAATGGTACACATTCATACACACAAAATTCACATTATGAAAACAAATGTTTGTATTAAAATTTTATTAAATAATAAACTCAACAAAGTATCAACAAAGTATCAAGAAACAATCAGGCCAGGTTTGGAAGTGTAATAGGGATAAAACCAATTTCAATGTCAAGTCTAGGGGACCTAGGTTAAATGTGCGAGATTCATGGTGGAGAGAATAGGCCCAAAAAGTTGTCGTCTGGTCTATGCACACACACACACACACACACACACACACACACACACACACACTCACAAGATAACATACACACTTCCTGTGTGCAAGTGAATACATGCAAAAGCCAGAAAAATCCTTTCATGTCGCTTATTAAAGATTAATAAATCTGTGCACCAGAAAATCTACTCTGTGGGGTAAAGGATAACCACTAAGGAAAGAGAAAAATCCACCCACATTATGTACATGTCAGACACAAGGTAAACATTATTCACTGATAATATATATATACATATACATATATACATATATACATATATATATATATACACACACATATATATATGTACATATATATATATATATATATATATATATATACACACACACACATATATATATAAGAAATCCTGCAGGACAAGGTTTGAAGTGTAGGTGGAAGCCTGGGAAACATGAGATATTTTATTTATCATTTTGAGTAATAAATAAAAACATGTCTGTTACAATAGTCTGTTTTCTTTTCCAGATATTTTTTTCTGTGACTCCCCAACTTTCCTGGTGAAAATTTTGTAGACGTAACTTGCTCCAAATTTAGAGAATTGCCTTTGCCTAGTGAGTGCTGGGATTAAGGGCCTGTGTCACCACACCCAAAATTAGAGTCCTTTATAACTTTTTATAGCTCAAATATTTTTTAAGTAATATAGGAAATAATAGCACACAGAAAAGGTCATGCTGCCTAATAATAATTATTGCTTTCATGGCTTCTCCCTCTCCCCAGGTCCTGGGTAACCTGGCCTACTCCTGCTCCCAAATCCTCTCTTCCACTGCTGTTGTTCATTTCAGCACCCAGGTCTATCCCCATACAAGTCCTCTCCAGGGCCAGTGTCTTCTTCTTAGGAAACCTTTCTTGGTTTCAGGGCCTCTCTGAAGCTCCGGATCCCATTCTGCTCTGGAACCACTCTTCTCCAGGTAACCTTTCCTTGTCCTAGGATCTGTCTTTCACAGGTGATCACTCCTCACAGACAGCTCCAAAGCTGTCAAATTTGCATGGCTACATCATGCAAGCATTAAGTAGCTGTATAAGAATTCTGCCTGCAGAGACCATGCAGAGCTGGTATAAAGCAGCTCCATTACTTCAGTTTCATGACCCCAACTGCTGAGCCTAATTCTAAACCACTTACTTTCCCTTTATAAGCAAGCACCTTCTGCTAGTCTTTCACTTTATATTTCTGCTCCTGATCAGTTTACACCTACCCCCAACTTCATTCCTTTTCTCAATAAACTCCTGCAGGTTTGTTGAATTTGGTGGATCATGTTTCATTTCCCAAAGCAGAAACAGCAAGGAACAGCAACCATTAAAATAGTAGGAATAATAATAATAATAATAATAATAATAATAATAATAATATACAGTATAACTGTTAATTTTGGATCTGTTGCAATAGGATGATAGTTCAGCTCAAGAGCATTTCTTGTTCTTTTAGAGGACTGCAGTTCTAATTGTAAACCACAAAAATGGTGGCTCAAAGCCAGTTCTAACTATAGCTCTTAGAGATGATGATTTCACCTGCTCTTCATGGACACATGCATATTCGTGTACATACATACACATATTTTATTTTTTTCTTTAATTTAATTTTTCATTTAATTTATTATTTTACATGTCAATCCCAGTTCCCTCTCCCTCCCTCCTTTTTACCCTCTCTTCCCCCTCACATGCACACTGACCACCCTCCCCTCACATCCACCCACCCCAACTCCACTTGTAGGGCAATGTCATCCAGGTGGGGTCATGAAGATCTGTCAGGTCATTTGAAGTCAGGACTAGGACTTCTCTCCTGTCTCTAGGTTAAGACAGTATCCCTCCATGGGGGATGTGTTCACAAGGTCCTTTTGTGCACCAGGAATACATCCTGGTTCCACTGTCTGAGGTCCCTTAGACTGCTCAATCCTTCCTGCTGAGACCAACATTCAGGGGGGGCCTGAGTCATTCCCAGGCTGGGTTCCCAGCTGTCAGTCAGGGGCCCATTAGCTCCTCATTGTTCAGGTCAGCTGTCTCTATGTGTTTCTGCAACCTGGTCTTGTCCTCTTTGCCTGCATCTGGATTCCAGTTTGGCTCAGTGTTTAGGTATGGGTGTTTGCTTCTGTTTCCAACAGGCACTAGATGAGGGTAGACACTCCCCTACAACATTCCCCAGGAATTCCCTGGGTTGGCCCTGGATCTCCCTGCCCCTATGTCCTGTCTACAGGGCTCCACCCACCCCCACCAACAGACATCTCTCCCCTTACACTGTGCCCTACCTTGCCACTGTCCCACCGCTCTAGTTGAGTACTGAGACAGAAGGTGGAGCCAACAGTTCAACTTTGGGGACATTCTGAGAGCAACTGTGAACACAGGAGACCAGCCTATTCATGTGAGACCACCCATAATTTCCCCATGCCTGGTCTTTGACCCACACTGCCAGACCTCTACGGGAGTCCCGGGCCCCTGCCAGACATCTGCCTATCTCTGTGCAACCACACTGAGTTCCTGCCTGCAAGATCCTTTACACCAATAGCAGAGCATCTGCTAAAGAGGCCTCAGCTGGAGAGTATCATGTCCAGGCTAGGACTCCCTATAGGCACAAGGAACATCCAGAGTCTTGCCCTTCAGGATCTTTGACCCCCATTGTCAGTCTTCTGCTGGAGCCTGATCACTGACCCCTATCCCTGGACCCCTGCCTGTGGAGAGACCTACTAGAGATTTGGACCAACCAGAGACATCAAAACTCTGACCCACATAAGTCCACCAGGGAAGTACCATAGAGAGAGGAAGAGATCCCACCAACACCTACTGGAAGAAGCTATGGATAGACAGCAATACAAGAAAATACCTAACAACAGAAAGACAAGCATGACACCACCAGAATCTAGGGAATCTACACCAACTAGACTGGAACACAACAACAAAGCTGATGAAGCCGAAGGGAACGACTTAAAAATTATTTTCATGAAAATGATAGAGGCACTCAAAGATGTGAGAAAATCCCTTAGAGAAATGGAAGAAAAAACAGAAAAAAAAGTGGAAGAAATGACCAAATTTAATAAGGAAACTAAAGAGAGTACAGAAAGCCAAGAAAAAGCAATTAAGCAGGTGAAGGAAATGGTTCAAGACTTGAAAACTTAAATAGAGAAAACAAAGGCAACACAAACTGAAGGAATGCTGGAAATAGAAAAACTGGGCAAAAGATTGGAAACTACAGATGCAAACATAACCAACAGATTTCAAGAGATAGAAGAGAGAATCTCAGGTGCGGAAGATAAACTACAGGAAACAGATTCATAGACCAAAGAAAATCTTAAATCCAACTAGACCTTAACACAAAACATCCAGGAAATGTGGGACACCGTGAAAATGCCAAAAGTATGAATAATAGGGATAGAGGAAGGTGAGGAAGACCAGCTCAAAGGTGCCAAAAACATATTCAACAAAATCATTGAGGAAAACTTTCCCAATCTGAAGATGGACATGCCCATGAAAGTACAAGAAGCATACCGAACACCAAATAGGCGAGACCAAAGAATAAGACCCCTCAATATATAATAATCAAACACCTAGCATACATAATAAAGAAGGAATATTAAGAGCAGCAAAGCAAAAAGGACAGGTAGCATATAAAGGCAGACCAATCAAAATTACACCCGATTTCTCCTTTATCTTAACTCACCTATAAAAAGACACAAGCTAACAGAATGGATATGAAGACAGAATCGATCTTACATAAGCGACCCAATAAACTCTACCAGGGAACTCCTACAGCTGATAAACACCTTCAGCAAGCAAGCAGGATACAAGATAAACTCAAAAGAAATCAGTAGCCCTACTTTTTTCAGCCTAAAAAGAGTTGGAGAAAGAAATCAAAGAAACATCACCCTTTACAATAGCCACAAGCAACATAAAGTATCTTGGGGTAACACTTACCAAACAAGTGTATATAATAAGAACTTTGTGGCTCTAAATAAAGACATTAAAGAAGATACCAGAAAATGGAAATATCTCCCATGTTCTTCTAAGAAGTTCAGTGTGGCTAGATTGATGTTATTATCTGGGATCCATTTGGACTTGAGTTTTGTGCTTGGCGACAGACATGGGTGTATCTGCAGTCTTCAATACACCATCATCCAATTGTGCCAGCACCATTTGTTGAAGATGCTGTCCTTGCCCCATTGTATACTTTTAGCTGTTTTGTCGACAGTCAGTTGTTCATAGGTGTGTGGGTTAATATCAGGAATTTCAATTCAATTCCATTGTTCTACCTGTCTATTTTTGTGCCAGTACCAGGCTTGTTACAGAACTATATCTCTGTAGTAGAGCTTAAAGTAAGGGATGCTGATGCCTCCTGAAGTTCTTTTATGGTATAGGGTTGTTTGTAGTATCTTGGTCTTTTGTATTCCATATAAAGTTGAATATTATCCTTTCAAGGTCAGTAAAGAATTGTGGTCAGATATTAATGGGGATTGCATTGAATCTGTAGATTGCTTTTAGTAAGATTGCCAATTTTACTATGTTTATCCTGCCTATCCAGGATCATGGGCTCTGGATGCTATGAGATGATTGGTTTAAGTTTCATGGGTTTTGTTTTATCTCTACAGATTTGTCTCAATTCTGTACTCAGCGTCCTCAGTCCTCTACCCCTGTGTAGTGCATCACTGTGGACCCCAGTGCACTTGGATATAAAAGACCTCATGCTTTTACCTCAAGAGCTCCTGAGTTATTTTGGGTGTCACCTTTCCTGATAGGGAGCGTGAAGGATAACTCTGTGTGAGTCTTTCAGAACCACCACTTCCCTGCTAAATTCTTTTATACATGCATTTTCTTTTCTGTTGATTAAAAAAAAATCCCCAAATTATGTAACTTCTGTATAACTACATAGAACAATGATTAAGCATCTTTAGCTACAATGGCGGTCACTACCACACTTCCTCTGTCACACTTATTTTAAAAATAAGGCCATCAGTTGTCTAATGCCTCAAGCTTGAACTACCTGTAATTCCACTACTAGGGAGGCTCAGGGAGGAGACAGCTAGAGTTTGATTCCAGTCTACACAACATAGTAAGCCTCTTTCTCAAAAAACAACAACAACAACAACAAAAACAAAACAAAACAAAACAAAAACATAATGAGAGGCAAAGTTGCCTACTGTTGTCATCCAGCACTTACGAAGTAGAGGCAGAAGAATCAGGACTGCAAGGTCCTTTATGGTACATAGATAGATCAAGATGAATGTGCACTGTATAAAACCTTTTGGAAGGAAGGAAGGCTCCCAAAGACTGACAAAAACTTCACAACAAAACAGATCAAATCAAATCCTTACAAGCCTTGATACCTATACTTAGTCAACAGACTATAGCAAACTGTATCCTAATTATTTTAAAAACATTTTAATATGGAGAGTATTTTGTGGACTAAAAAAATAAAAACCTTGCAAGGGCAACATTGAACAGCAAGAAAAGCAGATGTAGGATACATACACAGTAACATATATAGAACACTTCTAAAAGGAAATATAAATCCCTAACCCTACCAGGTAGATATCAAGTATCATTCTTTCTCCAAGTTCACTTTAAAGATGAGTAGTGAGGTACCTGTAAACCATGATATAGCAATCCTAGCTATCCCAGAAGGTGAGACAGTAAAGTAGGCTACCATATAACCATATACCCAGGATTTCCACACCAGCCATGGCACCACCACAGGAATGAAAAAAAAATTTAAAAACTTAGGTAAGTACTTTGATATCATTCAGGCAAAGACTGGAAGTGTGGATCCTCCATTTACTCACAATTACCTTGAGACAAATGTAGATAATTAAGAGAAATATATTGCACCAAATGCATGACACCTTCATGAATAGACTTTACACCTGAGCCTCCAGTGCTTAAATTCAGTGATGTCTACTCATTTAATTACAGACTAATAAGCTGTTGCATCTCTAATAAGAATAGGAACTACTGCACATCCCCAGGATTAAATCTCAAGTCAAATTACAAAGTGCTGCAAAATAGGTATAAACTTTAGTCCCAAAAATGACAGCAGTGGTTGCTTTGGTGGAAAGGGGTGCACACACTCAGCTGTGTCTCCTGTTGCTAATATTAAGGGAGATGACAGCTGAAACACATCATTAAACTCAGCAGCTTGTTCTGAGATTAATGAGGACTTTGATAAATTGCTTCAGAGTGGTGGCTTGGAGTGTGTTCCAGAGAGAACTGGTGGAAAAGAATTGGAGACAGGTGGCACCTCCAGATCTGTTGGCTTTTTAAGACACCAGAGGTTATCTGGCTGGTACAGGGAATGGAGAAAATCAATTAGAAACCACACTACAAGAGGAAACCTCAACTGGAGCTGGAGGGCTGGATTCCTTTGAATCAAATAAAATGGAGAGGTCAATGTGTCCCTGGAGGAACAGGAATTCTTTGCTGGGTCAGGGGAAGCCCCATTCATTTCATTCTCTCTTTTCAACACAGAGGGAGATGGGTCTCTGTGTGGGGTTGAGGAGAAAGAAAAAAATGGGTTGGGGCAGGTGTTCCTGGGGGATCTTGGAGTCTACTGCTTATGCCTAAACTTTGGCCATGCATAGTGTTTTGTTGACTACTTTCTTGAATTATTTGTATATTTTGGACATCAGCCCTCTGTCAGATGTACAGTTGTGAAGTTCAATTCCCAGTCTGTGAGGTACCGTTTGGTCTTGCCCAATGTTTCCTTTGCCTTACGAAGCTTCTCAATTTGAAGAAGTCCCATTTATTAATCGTTGATCTCATTGTATGTACTCCTGGATTTATGTTCAGGAAGCGTTCTCCTCTACCAATTGTTCAATGGAAGCCCCCTTTCTCTTCTAAAAGGTTCCATCTGGCTGGAATTATGTTGAACTCTTTGATCCATTTGGAGTTGAGTTTTGTGCATGGCTATATACATGGGTCTATCTGCACTCTTCTACACACTATCATCCAGTTGTGCTA
Source organism: Phodopus roborovskii (assembly GCF_943737965.1). Lineage (NCBI taxonomy): Eukaryota > Metazoa > Chordata > Mammalia > Rodentia > Cricetidae > Phodopus > Phodopus roborovskii. The sequence goes on from NW_026126724.1 coordinate 700,627, forward strand.
GCAACATTTGTTGAAGATGCTTTCCTCCCTCCCTTTTAGACTTTCAGTGTTTTGTCAAAAATCAGATGTTTTTAGGTGTTGGGTTAATATCAGGATTTTTTATTTGATTAAATTGGTATACCTGTCTATTTGTGTGCCAATATCCAGTGGTTTTCAGGCCTACAGCTCTAGAGTAGAGCATGAAGTTGAGGATGGTAATGCTTCCTGAAGAACCTTTTATGCACAGGGTTGTTTTGGCTATCCTGGGTCTTTTGTTTTTTCCATATAATGTTGAGTATTATCCTTTCAAGGTCAGTGAAGTATTGTGCTGGGATTTTATGGGGAATGCATTGAATCTGTAGATTGTATATTCACACAAACACAAAAATATTAGGTTTTATAACAATTACTAATAAAAGAGACAATGGAAGTGCAAGTATAGGAATATACAAAGCTATAGTGGCAGATTTGAATCTTTTTCCTGCAGTTATATTTTATCTAAACAAAAAGAATTACATCAATAATAAATAGTCCTCAGCATTGGGAAAATTATTTTTTCTCAGTCTCTACATCTCTAAGTGACTTCTAGAACTTTTTGTATGTTGGTTCCCTCGTGCTGTCTCCCATCTATGTTTTGGAACATTCATTGTCAGATGTTGAAATTCCTGTTTCAGTTGTCATACTGAATTTTACACTGGCATAGTAGATAAATTTCATTAAATTGCAGAAATTAAAGAGTGTTAATTGGGGCATACTTGTAATGAGAAATCAATGGGGAAATAAACATATTCTGTCTTTAGATTTAAAAAGCCTATACATTTGGCAAAGATTTTTAACTCCATGATCAGAGGCCATAATTTCAAGAACATGAGTTTTTGAAATAACATCATATATAAGTTTGGCAGCTTCCACAGTATAGAAAAACATATGAAACCATCAAGGAATATTTATCCAAGAAATTGCTTCAAAACAGGAGGCCCCTTGAGGAACATTATGGGCCAGGTCCATCCCCAGAGGATATTTAACTTAAGTAGTCAAACAAAGGTGGGGCAATGGAAGGGGACTTCTATTAACATTTATGAAGGAAAAACAGAAATTACTTCCCCTAATGCCAAAGGCACTTCATAACTGCACATACTATCTGCCTTCAGGCTCCCCATAGCTGCACTTTCTCCCTTCTTTCAGGGTTCATGCATACCTATCTAGGCCAAATCTATTGTTATTTAGATAGGATACAATCAACATCAAGACACAGGCATCCTGCAGCAGGAAAGGTAATGTATTAAGGACAATAGGAGTTAGCCGAGCTCTATGAATTCATGACAAGTTGGAATGCATACCCATATATGGGTTGAGAAAAGTCAGACTGGCAGAAAAATTCCAGGTGTGCCAAAGGCACACAGAAGCAATGTAAGGAAATAGACGATGAGGTTGACATTTAACTGCTTGGTGGCAGTGAACATGTTTAATCCCAGGACAAAGGATGCTGCCTGATTTTCTGAGGTTGAGGCCTGCCAGGTCCACAGAATGAGTTCCAGGGCTGCACAGATACACTTGTTTTGAAAAATGAAAAACAAAACAAAACAAATCAGATAATGGAAGAATCAGATCCACCTTCTAGTGGTAGCCAGCATGTATACAGGGTATTGAAGGAGGAAATTCTCCCTCTTTGGCTGCTAAGCCTTGCTCTGGCTACCAAATTTATTCCTTTACTACCATCAGAGCATATGTCTTTGGAATTTTGGTATATAATGACCAGCTGAGATATCCATCCTGATAAACTAAAAAAAACTTCTGTACTCCTCAGATTCCCATTGGTAGGCAACCATTGTTGGACTAACTAGATCACAGCATGTGAGACAGCATAATAAATCCACTTTCTACATATATGGTGAGATTCATCATATATTCCGTTTCATGTAGAGAACCTTGAATAATGCACTTGGTTTTTGTTGGGATCTGGCCTTGATTCACATCCTCTTGCAGAATTACTTAAACCTTAAAATTCTAATTAAGCTTTATCTTGGTAAAGCCTTGCTGTCCTCAGATGGGTAGAGGCAGATGGTGAGGTACTGGATCCAGTGTGGAGGGTTTTCCCTAAGTTGTTATACAGTCTATAAAATTCCCAGAAGCGAGAGCCCGGCCTCTAAATAACTGTTCTGTGGGCTGTATGTGCTCTGAGCACTGGGAGTGGGGAGGTGTGTATAGAAACATCTATTTAGTCAACTTCTACATACTTTTGGTGCACCCACTGAAAGCATGGCAACAAATTTCCAGAGGCCTTTTACTTAAGTAACTTTTAGAAGTTCAGCACTTTGTATTTTAATTTTATGGGTAAAATCCATTTATTGTTAATTTTCTGCAGGTTGTAAAAGACATCTCATGTTAGGGTAGCACTTCAATATTGAGCAGTGATCTACAGGACTAGAATTTGTAACACAAAGGATTTACAAATGCTTTGGAGAAAGTATGGCTAACAAAGTACAATTTAACTGAGGTAGGACTGCCTCTAAAGCATACAAAGATAAGTGTATGCTGACTAGACCTGATAGAATTTTGATTCCCAAATACACATTTGTTCACCATGATTTTCCAGATATTTGACTCCAAACCATTACAAAGAAGCCACTCCTGTTTTACAAAAGTATCTATTCCCTTACTTATATCAAAAAACTGGCCCATACCAAACTGCTCACAGAGATCTTAAAGGTCCACAAGCAACCTTAAGACCTAGTATGCCATATAGTTGCAGTTTTCTTTTCCAGAAAAGCATAGTTCTACCAGATTGGCAATAGGACACCAGATTTTAAAAAGTAAACCAATGATATATGAGTGGCCTGATAAAGCACAGCTTTCATTTAGGCTCTCAGGCAGGGATGTGGAACACTCATGGGAGTGATAGTAACAGCCTGGGCCTAGGCCTTGTGAGATTTTCCTAAGGCCCTTGTGTATTAACCATAAAACAGAGTACCTTGTCTAAAATCAGGTATTTGCTGGGGAGAGGTGTTAATTGTATGAACAAAGCCTTTGTGGACAGGTTGCTTCAGGTCTGTGTATCTTAACTACATAGAGCTATGGTTCTAAGTCCCAAGGCCACTATGGGTTTAGTCAGTACTAATCATGAGATACCCTGTGTTCCCCTTGTGCTGCATTGTTTTAGTGGTGTTCTTCTGAGTTTGTCCCATTGAATGAGTTTCTAATGACTTCACAGAATTCTCCCCTTTCCTTCCCTTTCCTCCCTGGAAGTAGTGTACAAGAGCCTATTCCCCTTAAGAAGCTTACTTGGCATGGGAAACTTCTCCACACCCCAGGTTTTTTTTTTTTTTTAAATATTTTCTACTTTCTACATTCCCCAACACCTTCACCTCAGGATCCTAAATGTGAAGCAGGTCCATCAGTTTCCGGTGTCTGATGTCCTTAAGAAACAGTATTTGGAACACATTGCTGTATAATCCTCCCATCTTCCTTAGTAGCTAGACATGCTGTCTCTAGTCTCTACTGAAATTGTTCAATGTCTAAAATGGAGCTTGAACTTAAAAAGCCATTTAAGAAGGATAGAATATATGAAATGCAAAAATATGTCTAGGCTGGCTCCTGTTTGAGTATTTTCCAAGATGGATACATGTTATTTTAGATGTATTTGTTTTTGTAGATCTCCTATGTGGGTGAAGTGTTTTCTCCCTAGGAAGGCATATTAATGCTTGAACAGATGCATTTTCATCCTGTTAGAAGAATGTTTATGAGGCAAGCTGTTATATTGATGCAGATGACATTAGTTGCAGTCTGTTGCTCTCCAAACAAAGGCCTTGCTGTGTTCTGTACTATACCTTCAAAATTCTTAAATTACTGTAACACCAAAGAGATTTAAAATTTCCATTGGGGTCAGGTAGCTAACTATCCAGTGCAGTCACAGGAAAAAGATTCACATGTGGAACATTGCCTCTGCCTTCGGATCAGAAAAAGCAAAATTGTTTACACTGAAGGAGGATTCAGGGTAAGCAACCAGGTGCTGGAGTCACCACTATTCAAAAAGGACCTGACTGTCATTTTGTAATTTCCCACTGATGGGAGATGCCATTATGTATATATGTTTCTCATACTGGTTAGTGAATAAAGCACTGTTGGCCAATAGTAAAGGATGATAGGAGGGACTAGGAGACAAGGAGGAAAGAGGAAATATGAAGGAGGAGTCAAGATGGAGAGTCTGGAGAGATCAGAACCACTATTCCTCTGCTCGCGGTAAGACCACATGGAAATACATAGAAATGGGTTAAGACAGAGACAGCCGATAAGAAAATAGTACCTGGCCAACAGCATTATATCAAATACAGAGTCTCAGTGTGTTATTTGGGACTGGCACAGCGGTGGGACAAGACTGGTGGTGGGAGGCAAAACCTTACTCCTTATATCTGATCATGTTTGAATCTATGCCATGTGTATGAACACAGACCAGAGTATGTGGGTGTATAGTTTGTGAAGCTTGTTCTGAGCCAATGAATGTTGAATGTGCAGTTAGATTACTCTCTGTGTGCAGAAATTTTCAATCCTGCATGACACAGTAATATCAGTTCAGAGGTTTGAGAAGGAGATCGTTGACTATGTGTCAGGTTACCAAGCTCATTACAAAGTAATAGCATATGGGCAGCATCAGTTTATCTCTTCTTAATTACTACACTGCTATTTTATTTGTGATCTATCAAATAAGGCTTTCCTGAAGATCAGAGTACTAAGCTGAGTCACTATTTAGCTACACACTTGGTCAAGTGTAAGTTAATAGTTAGCCACAAACTAACCCACTAGCTAGCCACACATACTAACTCACTAGTTACACACATATACTATGTCACCTGTTAGCCACACACCTGTCATTAGTTAGCCACACACATGAAGTCACTAGTTAGGCAAACACCTAAATCAATAGTCAGCCACATGCCTATGTCACTAGTTAGTCACAAAAACTAAGTCACAATTCTACCACACAAATAAGGCAGTACTTAGCCACACACACTAAGATACTAGTTAGTCACACAACTAAGTCACTAGTGAGCTATATGCCTAAGCAGTAATTAACCATATTGACTAAGTCACTAGGTAGCCACAATTCTAAGTTACTAGTTAGCCACAGTCACTATGTCACTAGTTAGCCACACACAATTTACCACTACTTACCCACACATACTAAGTCACTAGTCAGCCACATATCTAATTCACTAGCTAGGCACAAACACCAAGAAAATAGTCAGCCACACACACTAAATTACACACACATGTAGCGCCCGCGCTACAATCTGTTCCACGAATCCGGCGAAGGCCTAGAGATTGAAATAAAGACAAGACAACGGGTCATTCATTCAATGGCAAAGTCGGAACACCAAATGCCGAATGCCGTTTATTGAGGGGCAAGATCGGGCTTAAATACCGACTTATAGCACAGTGGAAAATTACAGGATTTTTTTTTTGGCTTAGCTCCTCCCTGTGTTATCATGAGGTATGGTTGTCATGGGGTGTGTGTCACAAGGTATGTGTCACAAGATGTGTTGTCACGAGGTGTGTGTCATGGGAAGAGTACCAACAATAGCCTTGGGGCAAGGAGTTCCCGCCAAAAGCTTTGGGCTAGCTCAAGGTGCCTTGGGGTCCTACACACACACACACTAAGATAGTAGTTAACCATTCACCTATGTATTTAGTCAGCTACATACCTAAATCACTAGTTAGCTACATATACTAAGTCACTAGTTATCCACACACCCTAAATCAGTAGTTAGACACACACTATATCACTAGTTAGACACATACTAAGTCACTAGTAAGCTACACACCAAAGTCAGTAGTTAGCCACACTCATCTAGGATACTAGTTAGCCACATACACAAAATCAATAATTAGCCAAACACAGTAAGTTACTACTTAGCCACAGACACTAAGCCACTAGTTAGCCACACACACTAAGTCACTAGATAGCTACACACATTAAATCATGAGTATCCAGGAAAACTAATTCACTTGTTACCTGCCGCAGACCTCTCAGTGGGCAACAGGTCTGCGGGGAGACCAAGACTCTGATGAACAGGCCAGGAGTGGTTTTGGCTTAACAGACACACAAACACACTCAAGGAGCTTTGCAACTGCTGTAATTTTTACTTCAGAGCATCGGGTTTTTATGCAGAAAGTTCAAGGAACTTTGGCCACAGTTTAAAATTTACAGACATACTATAAAAATGTCAGTAATTACTTTAAAGTATGAGATCGTAAATACATCTAAGCAAGTGTGTAGCTGGGAACCACTGTTCATTTTGGTCTGTTTGTGGTCAGCATACCAGTGATTTGATTTACTGAGTTTAGAGAATAATCACTGTCTCTGGTCAGTAAACTTTTAACAACATTGGTAAGAACTCTTGTATTGTTTTATTGATTTAGGGCCCTTACGAGTTCAAGTTAGAGTATTGTAGTAAATCCCACAACAGCTTTGCTGAGGGCAGGCTAATTATAGTCAAGGTCATCTTGTGGGCAGTTTCCTACAGCTTTAGCTATGTTATTTTATTAAGCCTTGGGCTGACACCTGAAATTTCAACCTGCTGAGTGGGACTTGTAGTTGAGGGCACAGAGGATAGCATCCCTCTGCTGGTTGCTGGTCTGTATCTCTTTCAGTTCCTGAAACTATATCTAAGTGTTTTCTGGGCTTCTCTGGATTAACAGTGGAGCTCCAGGCCAAAACACTCATGATCAAAAGCATTATAGCTATCATAGCACAAAATACACAAAGCACCTGTTCCAATCAGCCAGTCAGGCAAGCATGTGCAGGAACCTGGACCACTTTTGCCCTGGACGCATAACCACGTGTGGTGTAAACCTCTGGACAGGTAGCCATTGAGATTTCTCTCAGCCATTGCTACACTGTCTTCACTGGGGCTGGTGTGGCAGTTAAACACACATTAAGTCACTAGTCAGCCAGGTACCTAAGTCACTAGTTAGCCACAAACATAAGTTACTATTTAACCACTCTTACTAAGTCACTAGTTAACCACAAAAACTAAGTTACTAGTCAGCCACACAGCTAAGTCACTAGTTTCCACATACACTAAGTCACTAGTTAGCTACAGTCACTAACACATTAGCTACACACCTCTAGTTAGCCACAGACTTGAGGCACTTTTCAGCCACATACACTAAGTCATTAGTCACAGCCTATATGTCACTAGTTAGCCACTCCTAAGTCACTAGTTAACCACAAACACTATGTCACTAGTAGGCTACACACCTAAGATTCTAGTTTGTCACATGTACATATGCTAAGTCACTAGTCAGTCACATTTAAGTCAGTAGTTAGCCCAACACACTAGTCACTAGTAGACTACACCCTAAGTCAATAGTTTGCCACACAATTAGGTTACTAGTTAGATACACGAACTCACAGGTTAGCCACACACAGTATGTCACTAGTTAGTCACACACACTAGGTCACTAGTCAGATGCATACCTTACTCATTAGTTAGTCATGCATGTAAGTCACTAGCTAGCCACAAACCCAAGCCACTATTTTGTCATAGAGGCAAATATCTTCCCTGACAGAGCAGGGCATAGCTTTCATACCAGCCCAAGGGGATGGAGGCAGATGGAACTGTGTAAGTTCAAGGCCACTCCAGGCTATTGGAGAGAAGGAGAGAGACAGACTGAGAGAGAGGGGAAGAGCAGGAGAAAAAATATCTGTCTAAAAGAAAAATTGCTCACACTAAGGTGATCCCAGAACTTAGGATTTCAGGCCTTTAATAGCAGCAGTAGGGATTTGGAGATAGAGTGACAAGGCTGGACATAAAGAGGAAGGAAAAGGTAGAGGAGACAGAAGAGCATGCAGTGAGATGATTTAGTTTGAGTAGTTAGTCTGAGGGATCAAAGAGATAGCAGTCAATCTGAGGAGGCAGTGTGAGGACAGGAGCACATGACTTGTCTGAGAATAGGTAGAGAAAAGAACTCTAGTAGCCAGATGCTCTGAATCTGTGATCCTTCAGTTTTCACCCACCCACTCCCTATGATTTTTTATTATTAATATCTATTAGAACTTGTGCTGGAAGTTATGTTCTCTCTGGGGAAGTGTGATTTTTCAAAGTCAAAGCTAAAAATTTTAAATTATTAAAATATGTTAACTTTATTTTTTTAAAAAATTACATTGGTATCTGTAAGGTGTATGGTTTTTCCTCCTGCTGCCTGGTCTGGTCCCGCCGCCGCGCCAGCCCCAAATAATGCAGAGACTCTGTATTTGATATTATGATGTTGGCCAGGTGCTAGTTTCTTATCGGCTAGCTCTGTCTTAATTATTAGCCAATTTCTATGTATTTCCACGTGGTCTTACCCAGAGCGGAGGAATGGCAGTTCTGTTCTCTCCAGGCTCTCCATCCTGACTCCTCCTTACTCCTTCCTATTTCCTGCTTGTCTCCTAGGCCCTCCTATCTTCCTTTCCTATTGGCCAACAGTGCTTCATTCATTAACCAGTATGAGATACATATATACATAATGACATCTCCCATCAGGTATTTTTTTTTGTTTTTAATTTTTAAAAAATTTTTATTTTACATATCAAACCACTTCCCTCCACCTCACTCCCACCCTCCTTCTCCCCCTCTCTCCCAACTTCCCAGGCCCCCGGCCACTCTCACCTACCATCCAACCGACACTACACACATAGTGTGATGTCTTCCAGAAGGGGTCATCTAAATCTTTCAAGTCATTTGAAGTAGGGACTAAAAATTCTCTCCTGTCTCAATGTTAATGGAGTATTCCTCCATGGGGATTTTACCCCAAAGTCATTTTTGCAACGGGGATACTTCCTGGTTCCACTGTCTGAAATCCCTTAGGCTGCACAGGCCTTTTAGCTGAGACCCATGTTCATGGGTCTGTGTCACTCTCATGCTGGATTCTCAGCTATCAGTCTGGGCTGCCATTAGCTCCTCATTGTTCAGGTCAGCTGTATCTATGTGTTTCTGCAGTGTGGTCTTATCCTTCCTCTCTGCATCTGAATTCCAGTTTGACAGCTGTGCATGTATGCTTCTGTTTCTGTCAGCTACTAGATGAGGGCTCCATGATGGTGGATAAGTTAGTCATTGATCTCATTGTCGGGGAAGGGAATTTATGGTAGCCTTTACACTGTTGCTCAAATTGTTACTTTGGGTCAGTCTTCTAGGTCTCGGGACATATCTCTAGGTTCAGTTTCCTCTTCTAACATATAATGACTCCCTCTTTTATAGACTCTCTTTCTCTCTTGTCTCCTCTCTTCTCCTCTCCTCTCCTCTTCTCTTATTTTCTCTTCTCTTCTCTTTTTTCTCTTCTCTTCTCAAGTCTATTTCTTCCCTGACCAAATGTTCCTAGACCCACGATCTTTCCTCTCCTGCCCTTTCCTTCTGCTAGTTCCCTCTCCACTAACTACCCCCCAATACCCATATGCTCTGAGGACCCTTTCCTTTTCTGCTTCTGTGAGTGACCTTATATGAAACTCTTAGAACCCTCCTTGTATCTTTGTTTCTCTGGCAGTGTGATTTGTAGGCTGGTATTCCTACAATATGTCTAAAGTCCACATATGAGTGGATACATACCATGTTTCTGTTTATGGGATTGGGATACCTCATTCAGGATTGTTTCTTCAAGTTCCATCCACTTGTCTGTGAGTTTCAAGATTCCATTCTCTTCAATCCCCCACAGAGTAGTATTCCTTGGTGTAAATGGGACACATCTTCTTTATCTATGCTTCAGTTGAGGGGCATCTAAGTTGATTCCAGGTTCTTGCTATTATAAATAAAATTGATATGAACATTTCTAAGCACATGTCTTGGTTGCATGGATGTGGATCATTTGGGTATGTACATAAGAGGGAGATTACCAGGTCCCATGGTAGACTGATTCCCATTATCCTAAGGAACTGCCATGCTATTCTCCAAAATGGCTGTACAAGTTTTCAGTTCCACCTGCAGTGGAGGAATGTACCTCTTTCTGCACATCCTCACAAGCATTTTGTCAAAGGTTTTTTTTTTTTTTACATCTAGGGAGATGATCATATGATTTTTCATATATAGTTTGTTTATATAGTGTTATATTTTTATATTTTTATATGTGAAACCATCCCTGCAACCCAGGGATGATGCCTACTTAAACATGGTAGATGATTTTTCTGATATATTCTTGGATTTGGTTTTCCCATATTTTCTTGAGTATTTTTGCATCAATATCCATGAGGGATATTGGTCTGTAATTTTCTCTCTTAGTTGTTTCTTTGTGTGGATGGGTATCAAGGTGATTTTATCCTCATAAAGAGAGTTTTGTAATGAACCTCCTATTTCTATTGTGTTGAACAATTTCAGGAGTATTAATATTAGCTCTTCCATGAGTTTTTGTAAGAATTCTTCACTGAAGAAAGCATCTGGCTCTGGGATTTTTTATGTTAGAAGGCTTTTAATGATTGCTCCTACTTTGTTAATTTTTATAGGTCAATTTAAGTTGCTTGTCTATTCTTGATTTAATTTTGGTAAGAAATAGTTATCAAGAAATTTGTCCATATCCTTTGAAATTTCAAATTTTGTGGAGTATAGGTTTTCAAAATTGTCTGGATTTCCTCAGTGTCTATTGTTATGTACCCCTTTTTGTTTCTGGTTTTGTTAATTTCCATGTTCTATCTATGCTTTTTGGTTAGTTTGGATAAAGGTTTGTCTACCATGTTAATTTTCTCAAAAAAAATCTCTTTGTCGCATTGATTTTTTTTTGTATTTTTTTCCTGTTTTCTACTTTATTGTTTCCAGCCCCAAAAAAATTGATAATGGGGCTTATCCTGAAGGTTGAGTTTGGTTATTTTTTGTCCTAAGGATTTCAGTTGTGTTGTTAATTCTCTAATGTGTCTCTCCATCATTTTATTCATATGGGCACTTAATGCAATGAACTTCCCTCATAGCATTGCTTTCAAGGTGTCACATAAGTTCGTGTATGTTGTGTCCACAATCTCATTGAGTTTTATGAATTCCTAAATTTCTTTATTTCTTCTTAGACCAAGGTATGGTGAAATTGACCATTATTCAGTTTCCATGAGTTTGTATGGTTTCTGTGAGTTGTTGTTGTTATTGTATTCTAATTTTATAGCATGGTGGTCTGATAAGATACAGGGTAATATTCAAATGTTTTTGTATCAGATGAGGATTTTTATGTTGCCTAGTATATGGTCAATTTCAGAGAATTTTTCATGTGGAGCAGAGAAGAATTTATATTCTCTTTTGTTTGGATTGGACGTTCTATAGATGTTTGTGAAACCCATTTGAGACTTAACTTCTGTTAATTCTTTTGTTTCTTTGTAAAGGTTCTGACTGATGGTCCTGTCTACTGGTGAGAGTGGGGTGTTGAAGTCTCCCACTATAAGTGTTTGTGGTTTTATGTGAGGTTTGAGTTTTAGTAGCGTTTCTTTTACCAATGTGAGTGCTTTTTTATTTGGGGCTTAGAGTTTCGGAATTGAGGTTTTGTGCTTAGGATTTCTCCTGTGACGAATATGAAATGACTGTTTTCATGTCTTTGGTTGATTTTGGTTTGAAGTCTAACTTGTTAGATATTAAGATAGTCAGACCTGCTTGCTTCTTGGGTCCAGTTGATTGGAAGATCTTTTCCCAGTCCTTTACCCTGAGTAATATCTGTCTTTGAAGCTTAGTTGTGTTTCTTGTGTGCATGACAAAGATGGATTCTGTTTCTGTATTCATTCTGCTAGCCTTTGTCTATTTATAGGTGAGTTAAGACCATTAACTTTGAGGGAAAGTAAGGAAAATTGATGATTAATGCTTTTTTTTTGTTTATGATTTGATGTTGGCTGTGTTATTGTGTATATATTTCCCTGCTTTACCCTTGGGTTCTGGTGAGGTGAGATTCCTATGTGTTTTTGAGCTGTGGAAAGGCCAAAGGCAGAGCAAGATCCGGAGCCAGTCCAGGGAGTTTCCAGATTACGGTGTGGGGGGAATTCCATGCAAAAATTTCCCAGACTTACCTCTAGCAGAGTCCTGGCAATGGGAGTCAACGATCCTGGTAGACATGGTTTCAAGATGTCCCTGCATGGATAGACAGATCTAGCCAGGGCCTGGCACTCTCCTCCTGAATCCTTTCTAGCACAGGCCCTGCAATGGGGGGCAAGCATCCAGCAGACATGGACTCAGGATGGTGGAATTCATATGTGGATCTAGCCAGGGCCTGACATTCTCCAACTGAGGCATATTGTCGAGGCTGGTATCTGTTTTCCTAGCTTTTTTTTCTTTTTTTGTTAATTTTTATTTTTTTGAGACCCCATATCTTTATGGCACTGCCTCCTGTCCCACAAATATATCTTGTAGACCAGGGTGGTTTTGAACTCACAGAGACAGGCTTCCATCTGCCTCCAGAGCACAAGCATTAAATGCATGTTCCTCCACCACCCAGCTATTTGTATCTTTTTAAAACTCTTCTTTAAACATATTACTGCTTTTATCTCTATTTTGCTTCTCTCCTATGTTACTTAGATTTTATTTATTTCATTTGTTTCCTCAAGTGATGCTGACTACTGATTTCTGAGTAGAGCAAAGTCTCTTCTAACTTTGGCTTGTCTTATGCTGTGTAATTAAGAATTTTTTTTTTTTTTTTTGAAATCCTCATCCTGCTTCTCCTGCACAGTGCTGGGAAGAAAATCCTACACTTCCTTCCTGTCTGGCCCTTGACTGGTTAGTGAGAATGGAAACAGACCAGAAAATGAGTGAACTCCTAAGATCTCTGATTAGTGTTGGGACTTATAAATGAAGAGGGATTTGTGCAAAAATAGAGTTCATGGCCCACTCTGATACTGGTGGCATCACAGTGCAGAAAGGGAGAGGCAGGAGGGAAGCCGAGATTTCCTCCTTCAACAATACTTGAGGTAATTAGGTCATCATTCCTAGATAATCCATAATTGTCTCAGTGGGCAGTTTCTTGGAATCCACAGATGAGGGCTATCAAGATTCTGGATAGAGGAGAGACCTGGTTATGAATACAATTTGCTATAGTTACAGTATTCAGATAAAACCGGTCTCGGTGTACTCTTGTGGACTATATAACAGGACTGTTATTTTTTTTTTTTTTGAGGGTTTGGATGTACAGTCTGAGAGAAAAGGTTTGAGAAATCCTTGGTGTGCTCTAATTGAAACTCCTAGTCTGTGTAGCACAAGGCCATGAAGCTATTTTCAGCTTTTCAAAATATTTTTTTTAGATCATAACTACATCATATCCACATACTCTTTTCTGCCTACAAGCCCTACCATGATTCCTAAATGTTCTCTAATTCACAGCCTGCTTTTCTTAAACAGGATTTTCACATTAAACACATTGAACATTGGAAGGTGTCATATATTTGCCTGCAGTATTTCCCAGCTATGAGGTCAATAGTTACTAGCCAGGAACAAAAATTGTGTAATTAATTGTGCACACAAAAGACACTGTAATTTTCATAATGAGCTGTTTGACTTCCAGGACAGTAGAAGAACGTATACTAAAACAGAAACTTTCTTGATTGGTCCCCTGCCTGTTCGGTGGGTAGGGCAGAGTTACAAGGACTGTGCAATCTGAGTTATTGTTTTCTGATCTCCTGGTAGGGGGCTTGCAAAATTATAGGCCCAACTGGGTGGTCCCAGGCAATGCTGGACTCTGAGATGGCTCCTTTCCAGGTTTCTCTTTTCCTTCTGCTCTGTTGAGTTGTAAGGAAGTACACAGGTTACACCATTTTGAGTGTAGGGTCTTCAAAGCAAGTCTGCTCAGCTTCCATTTCTGCAAAGATTTGTGTGGACCATGAGACAGACTGTGGTTCCTTTGGTCCATATGTTGCCCTGGGCAGTTGCCCCCCTTGTCCTCTGAGCCTTCCAGTCCATGTGTTTCTTGATTTGGGGGAGACTCTGTAGCCCTGGCATGGGAGGATGTGCTGCTTATTATGTAACTGTCCAGTGTGCACATGCATGCAATGCTTTTGGTGTGCACTGGGGGCTGACACTAGAAAACTGAAGGTCTGATATCTTGAAGTTCTGAATATTCCATTCTTCTTTCAGGTTTGTCTTATAAATATTTTAGAAAATAGTAAAAAATGGTGATGAAGATGTCTCTCAGCAATACAAGATTATGTTTTAAGTCCCTGCTAAAACCAGTTACAAGACTGTGTTAAGTGTAGTTTAATTCCAGGGGACAAAATGAGTATCTGTTCTACAGAGATTTTTCAGGTGTATATGGTTTTGGGTAAGGAGTTAGGTCAGGGTCTTCATCTTGGGCCATAAACCACATGGCATGAAGCAGATTTTAAATTATTCCCCCATGTTGTTTGTGGAGTGGGCATCAGTGTGGCTGGGTTTACCTGAAACCATAAAGGGACATAAAGGTCTGCAGAGCCATAGCAGAATTACAGCTCCTTTTGCATAGAGCTCTAGAGTAGGGACATCCTGTCTTTGGAATAGATATCCATAGCTGCAGGGTCAAAAGTGTTGAAGGGTCACTTTGAGTTGATTTAATCGGGGTGTTGAAGTCTGTGTATATTTAATCTCTGTACACATGGATTTATAGGTATTTGGATAACACTGGTCAAGATCACACTTTTCCTGGCTAACTTTCTTTAGTACTTTATATGAATAGTTGATGATATTTTCTGGCCTTTGTTCTTTGTTTTCTCTATCACTTTTATTCTTTTACAAATATTGTAAATATTTTAATTGCTGTAGCTTTGTGGTGAAAATGAAAGTCATATTATGTCAGTTTGAATACTCTGTTTTCTTAATTCCATTGTGTATTTTGGGTACTTCCAAAAAAAATTGTTAATGTGCCTTTGTGATCAGCATTTTGTTATAAATTATTGCTCATTGTCATTGGATTGTATTCATTTCATGTTGCAAACTTACCATCTATAGGATCTTAATTCTGATGCTTCATGGTCCCAAAGACCATTATTTAGTTCTTTGTTTATTTTGATTTTAGTGTTAATCTATGGAAGAGCTTTGACTCATCAGATAAAACATGTTGTGTATCTTAGCAAGAGACTCAGTACAGCTTTTGGGGAATGACCAGAGGTCAGATACTGACACTCAACTTCACATAATTATCTACATCCCATAACCTGTATACTCATACAAATCATTTTCTCTCATGCTCAAACATACAAAATATAGCAATAAACTTGGTAAATTGGTAAAGATTTATACCATCAATTCTATTACCATCAATTCTAGTCTTGTACACCATAATTCAGCTTTGAAACACTCTACTGGAAATTGTTAGTTTTAATAACCAATAACTGGATTCAGATATGTGGTTAATGATGAGATATGATTGAAGCAGCCAGCTCATCCCTAGGTATTACCTCTACTGAATCCTCAGACCAAAGGGGCAGGAGATGCCAATCCTAGGAGACTTCAGTCAGAAAACAATGAACTTTTGTCTCATTTCCCCTTATATTTTTCTCTCCTCCCAGCCATATCTCCATGAATCTACCTCCCAGGTACAGGGATACAGGATTGAACCACCACCTGTCTCTGTTTTCTTTTAGACTGGATCAATTATTTGTAGCCTGGGGCAACCATGGAATTACAGAGATCCACCTGATTATGTCTCCCAAATGCTGGGATTAAAGGTGTGCTCCACTATGGCCTGTCCTCTATGACTAGCTACTGCCTAGCTCCACAATCTTGTCTTCAGGCAAGTTTCTTTTTGTTTGTTTGTTTAGATTTGTTTTTTGTGTTTTTTTTTTGTTGTTGTTATTCTTTTTCTTTGTTTGGTTTGGTTTGCTTTTTGTTTGTTTGTTGTTGTTTTGAGGCAGTGTTTCTCTGTGCACATTTGTAACTCAGTAGAAGGCACAGGGATTCACCAGCCTCTGCCTTTTTAGGGCTGGAATTAAAGGCATGTGTCATGACTGTCTGGCATGCTTCATTTGCTAAAGCACATATAAAATACAACAACACTTGGAGGAAACCTTTATAGTTTCCACAAATTTAATGCCATGTGGATCCTGCTGAGTCTGTTCCTTTATAGCTTTAAGGCCTATTTCTGTGAAATACTCATGTATACTCAAGACCAGCTGAGACATACACGCCAATAAACCATACAAATACAGAATTTTTCAAATTTTCATTGGTCGGCACCATTGATGTATTAGCTGTCCCAGAGCCTGTGAGAAATTCCAATAAAAACCACTTTCTACAGACACAGAGAGATATGTTATACCAATCCTGTCTGAATAGAGAAAATCGAATAATGCAGCTGGTTCCTTATCTTCCTACTAAGGAACTTATGCTGGTTCACCATAGAGCCCTTACATACAGACTTTTTTCTCAGCCCCAATCTCTTTGAGTATTGAGCTTACCATGCAGATGACACTTTTTATTATTATTCATATCTCAATAATTTGACTCTAATTTCAGGAAAAAAATCCTATACAATGGACCTATATCCCTGGTTTCTGTCAGGAGAAAGATATATCATCTTGTTTGTAATATGGCTCCTGCCTTTCTCTCATGTTTGTCTGAGAGGCCTTTGACAATCAGGTAAAAAGTCACCTCAGGTCTCCTGAGCTGATCAAGATGGCACAGCACAAACATCACATGTGTCCTAGAAAAATTCCTCTAAACTTTTAATAATTTGGGAAGCCTTCCATCTGTTTCATAAGAGAATCATTTTAGTAAGCATTGTGTAATGGTCTGAGCAAGCTCTGTACATTGTGTGGAAGAACAGAGATTGAACCTGTGCACTGCAAGAAGAGAGCTGGGTTTTTATTGGTGACATGGGTAAGCTGTAAGGAGTACGGTTTTTCCTCCCGCCACTGCTGGTCTTGTCCTGCCACTGCGCCTGCCCCAAATAACACACCGAGACTCTGTATTTAATATTATGCTGTTGGACAGTTACTAGTTTCTTATCGGCTAGCTCTGTCTTAATTATTAACCCATTTCTATGTATTTCCACATGGTCTTACCGAAAGTGGAGGAATGGCAGTTCTGTTCTCTCCAGACTCCCCATGCTGACTCCTCCTTACTACTTCCTCTTTCCTCCTTGTCTCCTAGTCCCTCCTATCTTCCTTTCCTATTGGCCAACAGTGCTTTATTCATTAACCAGCATGAGAAACATTTACAGAATGACATCTCCCATCATCTCCTATTTTCTGTCTAAACAAAAAGGGTTTTAATCTTAACATAGCAAAATATATAACATAACAGTTATCAAATAAGAATCACAGTTAACACTATTTAGTCCATTAACATTTAGCAAGATTAAAAAGCTATTCTATCATCTATCCTATATTTGTGAGTCTAAAGTCCTATATGTAACTTATCTTTAAACTTAACTAAGGAAAACTATAACCATAACTATTTGTCTTCAACTCCCTCAAAGACCACAGAAGGATAGTTTATAAACTCTAGAAATGACAGAGACAACTCACTGCGTGGTCACCTGAAGTTCTTTTGTAATATTCCATCTTCAGCCCATAGGCCATAGTGTGTCTGGCAGTCTCTTCATCAAAGCAGGAAACTTTAAACTGTCCTCTTGTATTGGCAGTTTGTCAGTCACTTTCCTCAGTGTACTGCAGACTGTCTGGCAGACTTTTCCATGAAGCAGGAACTCTGTATCAATGTCCATCTTGAATCAGCAATTACTTTTTTGTGGGTCCTGCATGTCCAGTTTATATAGCACAAAGTCAAACAGTCCAGACAAGAGCAGTATCTTGTCCACATGGCTAGTCTTGCCATATTGAAAGTAAACTTCAAAATGAGTTTCTTCAATGTCTATCTCCCTTTCGGGTGCAGGTGGTATTGCCAAGAGCAATTATGTCTCACTGTCACAAAAACCCTAAACCATTTTAAATGCCATATTCTGTAGGTCTTTGAAAGGTTTGAAGAATGCCTATTCATCTCAAATACATCTCTGTATATCTAGAAAACCTAACTAACTTAACTATAAGTTTTGACTATTATAAGTAACTATCTATAATCTGTACTAAATTATACATTACATTTCTAAATGAACTATAAAAACACAATTCCTAAAAAAAAAAGAGAATATACACATCACAAAATTGACCTTAAATTGTATCAATAAATGAAAATCTATTCCAAAACAAAGTTTTCATATCTATACCATAATCCCCTTTTTACCTTTAAAAGGAGATTGGTTATGGTCATTAACCATTTATAACCAAGTCCATTTAAATAAAAACAAACATTTATAAACAATATTTGGGAAAGGGGGCGTCATTCTTTCCAAACTACTTCCTGCTGATAGGGGGCACTGCCATGGGGGATCCTGAGAAGATGCAGAAATCTTGGCTGTAGTCTGCAAGGTTGCTTTGTTCAGCTGTTTTGAATGTAGGATTTCCTGGTACTCTGTTTCAGGGGGTCTGGCTTGACCAAACCACATTAGTCTGGAAGGAATCCACAGCTTTTTATTTTCTGTGGTAACAAAAATAGAAATCCTTTTTCCCCAGTAACTTGTCCTTGAACTTAAATTTTTGAGTCAAAGAATTTTTAAAATATATAAATCGAATTAATCCAGAAGGCAATATTGAAATTCATGTCTGACTATGCAGTGGTGGCTGTTGTCTATGATTCCAGCACTCTGGAAGTAGAGGATGGTGGATTTCTGTGAGCTTGAGGACAGTCTGTTCTACAGAGTAAGTTCCAGGACAACAGGGTCAAACATGGAAACACTGTCTCAAACACCAAATGAAATGAACTGATTAATTAATTAATATTTCATTAATATTAAACATGTAATGAGAAAAAATCTACTATAAAGTAACAACAATAAGATTATTAATAATAATTAGGAAGAAATTGACCAGCACAGTTTATTGAGTGAGTTCTAGGACAACAGGGGCCATACAGGAAAATTCTGTGTCAAAAACAAAACAAAACAAAACAAATAAACAAAGAAAAAAAATAAGTTCCAGTTTGTGCACATCTTTGAAATGTGTAGGTCTGGAGTAGAAGCCAAGGCCAAAGGACGCGCAGGGCTTGCTGTGTATTTAAGAACCTGTAACCCTTAATGATGTGCTCTTGTCACTCAAGCCTCACTAGCCAATCAGGGACATTAAGCAAACCCTCCTGTCTCAGAGTGGAAGGAGACTTCCTGGAGCCATGCTGCATGCTTGGTTTAATATCAGAACAGGCACCAGAGGATTGATTGATGCTCTGTGAGTTCTGCTGTGGGGAATTGTGAGGGGAGCATGGATGAGCACAGAAGCTGCAGCATGGTGAGCAAGGGTACAATAGGGAGGGTGGGATGCGAAGACATGAAAGTCTGTTTGGCAGGCCCTCCAGCAGGAGGCTGGACTGGAATATGCTGCCACATTCAGTGTTCTGTTAGGTTCATTTTGGTCCTAACAGCTTCCCCGACCAGAATGTGGCCTATGACTACGTATCCATATTTGCTGCCTGAGGAAATGAATTCGATCTGGAAGCATGGTGAATAAACTTCTCTGTAGTCAGCTCCATTATGGTTTTGGTGCACAGTGATGACTATCTACCCAAGACTGAGAGGTTCAGTTAGTCCAGTGACTTCCAGAAGTTCTGCTCTTAACAACTAACATTTAGGGGTCACATCCATTCAGAGTTACTATCATTTTCTTTTTTGCCATCAAAGTAACTTTTCTTTTGTTGTTAAAAAAAGAAAGATCTTATTTTACGTATTGATCCCAGTTCCTTCTCCCTACCATCCTCCAATTTCCCCCATCCCATCCCTCATACATTCCTCTGGGTGGCTGAGGTCTTCAAAATCTGTCATGTCATTTGGATTTTGGCATAGCCCTTTCCCTTGCCTCTAGGCTAAGGGAGTATCCATATTTGATTTAATTTTGTGCATGTTCTAAATAGCATTCATTTTCTTTTTTTAAATATATATATATGTGTGTGTGTATATAATATATGCATGTATAATTATAGACACATATACATACTGCCTTTTGAAACAGGGTTTCTCCATGTAGCTTTGCAGCCTGACTTATATTTTTCTCTGTGGAGCAAGCTAGCCAAATCTCATAATGACTTTCCTTACAATTCCTCCCCAGGGAGAGGTTAAAGCAAGTGCTAATAAAGACATGTATAAGTGGCATTCTTGTGTTGGACCACATTCTACCACTGAGTTGTCATGTGCAAGAGTGGAATTGTTAATATAAAGGTTTACAAACTCCTGTTGTACAGTAAGTGTCTCAAAATAAAGTTTACAAGCTGTTCAAGGGTGCATTACTGGGTCACAATGAACATTAGGTCCTTGTGTGCCACAAATTTCCATTTTCTTCTAGAGAAAATCATGGCTCTATCATATGGGCAAGATGAGCCCAGGGTACAACTGTTTGAAAGGAAAAGAGTGATGTGTCGAGGGCAGGACTGAGCAAGCAATTTTTTTTAAGGTCCTTACTCATGGAGAAGGAACATAACTACTTCTGAAACCAAGGAAAGTGCTTGGCAGAGCAAATAATAGCCTGGGGGGTAGCCTTAGGTATTTTCAATCAGGCTTTGAGCTATTGAGAATAAAATAGAGCTTTGAAGCAAGGAAGATGTTTGGAGATAATACAATTGTCTGGGTCTAGGTCCTATGTGGAGGGGTTGCTTAAGATCCTGAGAACACAACTCTTCCACCACCTGGAGCTGTATTTATTGGTCCCATTGCCACTGTGGGCATTCTCAGTAAAGTTCTTGGGATTCCCTGTGTTCCCCTTGTACTGCACTGTTTTAGTAGCCTTCTCCAGAGCTTTTCTCATTGAATGGTAACTCCTGCTGACTACCTAGAAGTCCCTGTTTCCTTTCACTTCTCAATGGAAGTAGTATACAAGACCCTATTCCTCATAAGAATCTTATTTAGAGTAATCATAGCTTCATCAAAACCTCCCTGTGCAAGCTTTCATCTGTTCTTTGTCCCGCCTTCCCTATCTTTCTCATCTTCTGGCACCTCTACCTCAGGACCTGTCAGTAAAATGTGACCTGCTGTTTCTTTCATATTACTCACGTACTATTATGAAATAATTATGCTACTATCTTTTTTGTTGAAGTCTTGCCTTACTGACCCAACTTGCAGTTTCCTGTCACAATTTATATTCCTGAAATTATAAACTGGAGACTGACCCTTGGAAAAAAAAAAAGAAACCATAAAAATAGCAACATATGTGGAATGCAAAATCTCTTGCCTGAGCCATGTGGTGGTGGTGGTGGTGGTCGTCATCGTCCAAATCTTTAATCCCAGCACTCAGGACCACATACAAACAGATTGCTGTGAGTTCAAGTCCCACATGGACTACAGAGATTTTACTGGGAAAACTAATGCTATTGCACAGGGAAACTCTGTCTCAAAAAAAAAAAAAAAAAAAAAAAAAAAAAACTACCAAAAACAATAACAAAAATATCTCAATTAAATGTTTTCTTTTTAAGTGATGCCATGGTCCATTGTGTCTCTTAACAGCAATGAAAACCTACCAAAGACAGATGTTGGTTCCAGGGACCGGGGTATTTCAGTGATAGTCTGTCCTGATAGTATAATTTATTTCTAATATGTTCTCAGTAGTGTTGTTCTTGTAGCTTTCCTCTCCCTTTATATCTATTATTGAGATTTATTTCTCGGGGCTATATGCTACTTAACTGGCCACGAAATGGTGCATATGGATCTCCTATTCAGATTACTTCTAATATGACTGGGTGCATTATAATGTCCATGTATTAAATAAGCCAGGGAAGCACCAGAATTGTATGACTATTTTGTCAAAGAAGTTTAACTTTACAAAGTATTGTATCTCTTTGTCACATATATGTGCCATTTTAGGATGCAGTGACTTATGGTGATGTGCACATCCACTTCACTCAGGAAGAGTGGGCTTTTAAAAATCCTTCTCAGAAGTGTCTCTACACAGATGTGATGCTGGACACGTACAGGAACCTCACTGCTACAGGTAAGACCGGATTTCCTTCATGTTTTAAAATATGGGAATAAATGTTTCTTGGTTACTGATATGATTCTGTAATTTTGATTGAGAATAGGGAATATTGGATGAATGAGGCATGGTAGTAAACTTCATTGAATTTACTTACTTAAATTTTGTACAATGTACATCAATATACATCATATATTTTCTGTTATTTCAGGCTACATTTGGGATGACCAAAAATGGAAGATCATTGTCTAAATTCTAGATGTCATAGAACGTAAATCTTCATGTGCAAATTTATGTAAATATGGATCTGAAGATATTTTACTGTATCCTGGAAATTTTACTGAAGAGACACATTTAAAATTTAAACAAATTAAGAAGAGCAACAATGAAAATAAACACAACTTAAAGTATAGTGATGTTTCTAATTTCCTAACAAATTCATGTACCCCATTGAAAGGTCACTCTTCTGTGTTTGCAAGGCATTCATGTAAAAAGAGAAGGAAATAATGCTTTTACAGATACCACCCTTTGAATTATACCAAATGGAGATCTATGGTGCAGATTTGCCAGTCTGTTTAGTTTCATACTATTCAGATATTTGAAACAGTATGCATGTTGCACAGGTAATAAGTATATGTCCCAGAACTTCTATGAAGGCATTTGTGACTTTGCTATGTATATTGAAAGATTCAGTTTATGAGTGTCAAGGTTGTTAAGGAGAAACATCAATCCCTATAACACATGTCTGTTAGAAAAAGAGGTCTAATATGTGTGGGTGATATGTGTAAACCTTTTTTTGGGGGGGTTAATCTTAATTCAATAAGTATAACATATGTTGAGTTAGGTAGTTTATGCTCATGCCTTTAATTCCAGCACTCATGACAAAGAGGAACATGGATCCCCTATGTTTGGAACCAGTCTCATCTACCAAATGAGTTCCAGTCTACCCAGGTCTACATAGAGATATTCTGTATCAGAAAACCTAGAAAAAAACAATATATGTTACACTAAATGCAAGCTGGGTGAACATAGATTATGGAAAGAAGCAATGTACTTCTCTCTCTCTTAGGACAGTGAGAAGAAATGAAAGATATTTAGTAGTCTCCACTTTGAGGATATTTTTTGAGTATGAAACAACTTTAAAATTTATCAGTATTCCAAAGTCTTCTGAAAGATACCAACAAAGTTACACTGCCATAAATACTTATGAAAACTGGAATGTGTGAATGCTTCCATTTGTACTGGTATATTTGGCCAATGTAGTATGATTTGTATTATGGCAATACTGATAAATACAATAAATATGGCAAAGCCCTAAGTTTGTCTAGTTCTTCTTAATTATGTGAGAACTCTCATGTAAACAGATGCCATAAAAATGGGCCATGAAATATAGGCTGTTACTGTGAATCACAGGTATCTTCAATAGAAACAATATCTCATGAGGGAAGCATTACGAATGTAAAACTCATGATCTGATTCTTGTTTACAATTAGACCAAATTATAAATTTATTTCATACATGTAATAAATTTCTTTAGTATCATATATGTGGTAAAATTTTTCATATGCTAAATATCTTTGCAGAAATGATAGAAGGTATAATGGAATGAACCTTGTGAATATACATACTGAATGTTTGAAATCCTTTTTATGTTACAGGCATCTTCAAAGGCATGTAAAAATTAAAACTGGAGATAAACCTTATGGAAGTCTACAGTGTGGAGAATTCTTTGCATGTCAAAATTCATCCAACTCCGTGAAAGAACACACATGATAGAGAAAACCTATGAATGTAGTCAGTGTGGTAAAGCATTTGCAAGACATACTATGCATAAAAGACATATTAGATCACATACTGGAAAGAAAACACAAGACTGTAATTAATGTGGTAATGTCTTTTCAATATGCAATCATCTCAAAAAACATAAAAGAACACATACTGGAAAAAACCACTATGAATGTAGTGTATGTGGTAAAGCTCTTTCACAACACTGGTGTCCCTTAATTCATAAAAGAAAACATACTGGAGAGAGACCCTATGAATGTAATCAATGTGGTAAAGTATTTGCATGTAATGGTCAGCCTAAAAGACATGTAAGAACACATACTTTAGAGAAATCCTATGTATGTAATCAATGTGGTAAAGCATTTGAATTCAAAGGTCATCTTAAGAGACATATAAGAACACATACTGGAAAGAAATCTTATGTATGTAATCAATGTGGTAGAGCATTTGCAAGCAATAGTGATCTTAAAAGACATATAAGATCACATACTGGAGAGAAACCCTATGTATGTAATCAATGTGGAAGAGCATTTTCATTTTTCAGTACTCTACAATCTCATCATAGAACACATACTGGAAAGAAATCCTATGGATGTAATCAATGTGGTAAAGTTTTTTCACAACACAGCCATCTGGTATTTCATAAAAGATCTCATACTGGAGAGAGACCCTGTGAATGTAATATATGTAGTAAAGCTTTCACAAAACATGATGTGCTTAAAAGACAGATAACAACACATACTGGAGAGAAACCCTATGTATGTAATCAATGTGGAAGAGCATTTTCATTTTCCAATACTCTACAATCTCATCATAGAACACATACTGGAAAGAAATCCTATGGATGTAATCAATGTTGTAGTGCATTTTCTTGTGTCAGTACTCTCCAGTCTCATCATAGATCACATATTGGAGAGAAACCCTATTGATGTAATCAATGTGGTAAAGCATTTGCAACTAACGGTCAACTAAAATGCCATATAAGAACACATACTAGAGAGCAAACCTATGGATGTAATCAATGTGGTAAAGCTAATTCACAGCACAAAAATCTGGTATTTCATAACAGAACACATACTGGAGAGAGACCCTAAGAATGCAATCAGTGTTATAAAGCTTTCATAACACATGATGTGCTTAAAAGTCTTATAGGAACACATACTGGAGAGAATCCGTATGAATGCCATCAATGTGTTAAAGCTCTTGCACATCCCGTAAGTCATATAAGTATATACACTTGGAAGACAATGAATGTAACCAATGTGGTAAAACCTTTCTATGTACCATTAGTGTTTATAATCACAAAAACATCATAGTGCATAGAAACCCTCTACATGTAATCAGTGTGGTAAAGTTGTGCATATTGCTTACTTCAATAATCTTTGAGGGACTAAGAAAACTTACCAAAAGGAATCTTACTAAAAAGGATGTGGTATGATCTTCATCCAACACACATTGAGTTACATAGGATCCTGGCGAGAAAAATACCTGACAAGTGTGAACAATCAGTTCAAGCATTACAATGTCTCTGTTTTGATCTCACATGCAAAGTCATGTGGAAAAATGTTTATGAATTTACTGATAAGGGAACCCTGTTTCATCATAACACTTGTCTTTATTTACATAAAAACCTCATTCAGATGGATTGTTTTCTTTAAGCCCAATCCTTCATTCTTGCTTTCTTTTACATGAAGTAATTTATGTTGTAGGAAAACTTTGAAGACTGTAACACTCTCAAAAAATGGGTTACATGAATGAGTGCTCATTAGAGAAAATATTCACATATGGAAATCTGTTTAGAGATTTGATTTAATTTTAATTATGTGGTGTCAGTTTGTGAGTTTTTGACTGTTCATGGTTTTTCAAAAGAAGGTTACACCCCTGAGAATTCCTGTAGGGGGAACAGTATGTTCTCAGAAAAATGAAATAGGTCATGGCAATGAAATTTTCATAATTTTCTTTATCCAAATCTCTAACCCTGTACATATTTTTAAATACTTTTTTATCATCTTCATATCTGGTAATAGGGAAGAAATCATGGAAGACAAACCCACATCATGTAAACAATTTTGTGAACATGTTAGACATTATACTTGACTTTAGTATTAATAAATACAGTTGATTCATGTGGAGATGGTGTGTAACTAAGTAACTAGACCCAAGAAAAATGATAAATGAGATATTATTGGGGAACAACTTACACAGATGGTAATAAAGATCTGTGGAGTTATTCCAGCTCAGGAGGATATAGTCCCTGCTCTTCTGATTTGATCTGCAATGTTGGAGAGAGAAGAGAGAGACAGAGAGATGGGAAGGGAGTAAGAAATGGAGGGAGGGGGAGTGAGAGAGTTACAGACAGATTACAAATGAAATAGGGTTCACCAAAGGCTTCTCCACCTTCTGCTCATGAACACAGAAGCAAAGGAACTACACAAGAAATAACTTCTGACTTCTTTATGAGATTATATGAACAGAAAGCTAGGAATGAGGAGAACCACCCCCTAAATGGTGGGAACACTAGAGACTCTGAATGGTTCTTACAGGCTAAGTGACAGGACCAGTTGAGCAGAAAATACACAGCCACTTGAAAATGGGATTTTGAATAGGGCAACCAAATAATCATACCATTTGTATACACATAGAATCCAGCAGGGCTTCCAGCTAAACAACCCTGAGACCCTGGGTGTTGGGGCATTTGTCTGAGTCTGGCTTCTTTCTGCTGGCAAGGGACAGTGTTTGGTGGGGGAGAGAGGTGTTGGTGGACTTAGCAGGAGGTGTGGGTAGAGAACTTTTCCCTTAACTGCCAGTGTGGAGATCTCAGGCATCTGTTCCTGGAGTAGGTGGAGAAGGAGGGTTCAGTGAAGCTTCAGCCATAACAGTGAGTTGCAGGTAGCACCATTCCATTCCCAACCTCTGGGTACCTAAAGCAAGACCTTCTCTGAATTCACCTCAGTTCAGACTCTGCCCTTAAAAAGCTGCCAGTAGTGGTGAGACCTGAGTGCAGAGCAGGTGCAAAAGCATCCACTTTTAGTTCCACCATCTGATCCCTTATTTTCTATTCTCTGGGGCCACCCAGGACTTTTATGCTCATATTAAATATGGATTCATTATTTCAGTATTATTGGAGCATTGCATCAGAAACTCTGCGTTTCAATTTTCCTTTCCACTCACCAGGATGTTTAAGTGAACAGGGAGGCTTTTCTGTTGTGCTCCTGCCAACACACCAGAATCAGTACAGAATTCCTGCTACTCCCTGTGTTATTTGACCTCACATTTCACCCCAATCATGTAGTCTAGCCCTCCAGATCTGAGAGAGTTTTCCCCTTGTGTTGTAGTTTAGGATTGATTTTCTTACTTCTTTCAACTAATCATTCAATCTCTCCTGCTCTAAAAAGCATACATCTTTGGGGGTGCGTACCTGCCTCAATTCCTCGGGAGTATACTCCCTGAAACTGCTGTAAAGCACTTTATCAAAGTGCTCCATAATGTAGGAGTGAGCTTCTGAGTCAGACGATGGGTTTCAGCTTGCATCTCTCTCACTGTTATCAAAAGGAGACCCAGCTGACAGAATGAACTCCCCACACAGCAGGTGCTGCTATCAGTTTAGGACTAAAGTTTGTACCTATTTTGTAGCCTCTTTGTTGTTTGACTTGGGATCCTTATACCTCGAGAGGAGCAATGACTAATTTTCTTTTCTAGATGCAACAGCTTGTTCGCCACTAATGAACCTGTAAGACTCAGGATTATGGTAGCCTGGCACTATCCCATGGCAGAATGCAAACAAGAATACCCTCTGCTCAGCCCAGGGTTCCATGAGTACTAGTCTGCCCATAGGTGCAAAGGATCCCTTTAAAAGTGAGACCTCACCCACTTATACTCCCTGCCTCTTCTCTCTTCCAGGCTTTTTGCTCTCTTGCTGCTATGGCTGCTCTCTCCCCTGTCTTCTCTTTCTGCTCCTGTGTTCCTCTTTTCTCCTGTCACCTCTCTGTGTGTCTTTTTCTGTTTCCTCCCCTCTCTTTTTCCCCTTTCAAATAAAACTTCTCATTGAAGCTCTGGCTGCCTGGCATGTATTTACCCCAACTTGGTCACCCTCACCTGCCATGGAATGTGCCATGGCCCCCATGTAGTACAACCTTTCAGGTTTATCCTAACCTTGATCAAAGAACAACATTGCATTGAGATATCCACCCAATCTTTACCCAATATATCTGAGTAGACATCACTGAATTTAAGCATGGGAGGCTTAGCTGTAAAGTTGGGTAACAGTTCTCTTATTTATCTGTGTCTGTCAAAAGGCAATTGTGAGTAGACTGAGGATATGGTGATTCACCTTTTGCCTGACATCCAAAGTGCTTACCTGAATTTTAAGTTTTCTGTTTGTTCTTGTGTTAATCCCATGTCTGGTCTGCAACACCTACCTATAAGGTAGACTATTACTACCTTAGACTGTGGTACGTACGATTGCTGGATTTTACCCAATTTTAAACTGTACTTGTAGAGAAAGGATGACACGTTTCATATACATGTCAGTGTTAAGGATTGATTTTTTTCAACAATTTAGAGGATTTCTCTGTGTATGAGGGTGTATGTATCTTCCATATAATTTTCTTACTGTTTAAAGATGCCCTTGCACCTTTTTGTTTAGTCTGAAAATAGTTTCCAAATTGATATATCTTTATTTTTCCAAAATATTTAGGTTACTGCTTGCTAAACTTTGATGTCTAAGTATAAGTATCAAAGATAATAAGGTTTTGATTTGTTTTGTTTTGGTTTGCGGTTTTTGTGCCTGTCTGTGTGTGCATTTTCATTGTACACATAATTTCATGGAGTGAACACTCAACTTGAGCTCTTTCTTAGCAAAAGAGGACCTTGCAGGCCTGATTCTCCTGCCTCTACTTCTACATCCTAAGTGCTGGATTGCAAGCATGTGTCACTGTGTCTCTCGTGTTTTTTTGTTCTTTTATTTTGTTTTTGTTTTTTGAGAGACTTTCTATGTTGCTTAGATTGGCCTCAAACTTTCTGTGTCTCCCCACATTAGCCTTCTGAGTACTGGAGTTACAGGAAATTCAAGCTGGGTCTACCAGATCCCCCAGATGGCCATGTTATTAAACTAGGCATCACAGAGGAAGTGGTTCAGTGACCTCCAGTATAGACAAAGATGCTTAACATTTGCCCTCTGTAACTTTACTGAAGCTACTTAATTGGGGGATTTCTTTTTAATCATCAGGAAAGGAAATGAACTTAAAAAAATGAATTTAGAAGCCAGGCATTGCTGGCCTTCACTTTGAATCCCAGCACTTGGGAGGTAGACCCAGTTGGGTCTCTGTCATTTTGAGGTCAGACTGGTGTACACAGAGAATTTCTTGACAGATTCCAAAGCCACAGAAAACTCTGCATCAAAAATAACAAAAACAAATCAAACAAACAGAAAAAAAATTAGCCAAGCAATGGTGGTTCAAGCCTTTAAACTCAGCACTTTGGATACATAGGTGGGTGGATCTGTGATTTGAAGAACAACAGGGACTACAAAGAGAAAATCTGTCTGTCTGTCTGTCTGTCTGTCTCTCTCTCTCTCTCTCTCTATATATATATATATATATATATATATATATATGTGTGTGTGTGTGTGTGTGTGTGTGTGTGTGTGTGTGTGTGTGACCCTGAATTGTGCATACATATGTACATACATATCCAAGTATCCATGGAGATCAGCAGAAATCATCTCTAGGAGCTGTATTTACTTGTGGTATTGAAACACCAGTTTTGGGGGTTAGAAATAGAACTCCAGTTCTCTGGAAGATGAAGAAGTGTTCTTAACCCGAAGTATCTTGCTAACACAAGAGATTCACTACATGCAGTTAGTTCTTCTGCAGATTATTAATTTTATTAATTGTTCATGCCATTCTTTGCTGCAGCTTTGAGTGATGAAACTATCCAACAAACTCAACGCACCTACAAGAGTTTGTTGGGAGTGAATGAAGGGAGAGAGAATTTGCAGGAGGTGCTTGCTTCTAAATAGGAAGGGAACAGTTTAGAACCAGGCTCTGCAGTTGGGGTCATTGAAACTGGAGTCAGGGAGGTTCCATTGACCCAGCTCCTCATGGCGTCTGCATCACGCACTTTATGCAGTCAATTAATGAATGCACAGCTTAGCCATCCAACCTTTGAGAACCGTTGAGATGTCAATGTAGAGTGGTCATCTCTGAATGACATATCCAGGAGGGAAAGGAAGGTCACTGGCAAGCAGAGAAGAACGACTGCAGTGCATAGAAGGAACCTGAGCATTAGAGTGGCATGTGACCTGAAAAAGTAAGAAGAAAACACAGGCCCTGGAGAGGACTTGTGTGGAGTGACAGTCAGGTGCTGAGGGGAAACCACCAGGGCAGGAGAAGGTGTGTTTGGGAGCAGGAACAAGGCTAGGTTGCCCACAACCCTGCGGGAGGTAAAACCCAATAATTCAATTATTATTTTTAGGTAGCCCATACTTTTCTGTGTGCTATTATTTCCCTTGTTAATTACAAAACATTCAAATTATAAAAAGTTACAAAGGACACTAGCTGTAAGTGAAGTGACTCAGGCCTTTTAATTCCAGCAACCAGGAGGCAGAGGAAAATCTTTCTATTTGAGGCTAGTTGGGTCTACAAAATGATCTCCAGGACAGCCAGGGATTCACAGATAACCCAAGTCTGGAAAAGCAAACGAAAGACCCCTGCAGCAAATATGTTTTCATTTGTCCCTCAAAATGATAAATAAAATACCCCATGTGACCTAATCGTCTTCCTACACTTCGAGCCTTGCCCTAAGGGAATTCGTTTGCAATTTTTCTCAGGGGAAAACTTGTCTTTCATGTACAACAATTTTGGGATGGACTTTTCTCTTTTCTGACTGGTGATTCTTTTCTCCAACAAGGAGTACTTGTGGTGCACAGTGTTATTAAACTTTAATAAACAACAGTCAAGGTTTTTTCAGCTTGTTGGGTTATTCACACCCCCAGAGGCTGTGATTGTGTGTGTGTGAGAGTGTGTATGTGTGTGTGTGTGTGATTGTGTGTTTGTTTGTGTGTGTATTTGTAGAACAGAAGACAACATTTAGGGCCTATCCTCTCCTCCATGAATCTCAGACATTTAACTCAGGTCCTCTAGACTGGCTCTGACAATTATTTTATCCCCATTACCTTTCAAACCTTGCCTGATTGTATCTTGATACTTTGTTGAGTTCAATTTTTAATAACTTTTTAATACAAATATGTGAATTTTGTATATAATGCATGTGACTGCATGCAGCAGCCATAAAAGAGCACTGGATTACATGGAGCTGGAGGTATAGGAGTTTATAAGCCACTAACAAGGCATGGATTCTGGGAAGTGAACACAGGTATTTGACAATAGCAGTAAATACTCTTTGCCTCTGATCTAGCTCTACTGCTCTTAATTTAAATTTTTAATTAAAAGATTTTTTCCTTCTGTAGTTTAATTACATGTGTTTTTTTTTTTTTTTCCTGTGATCAAGCGCATGCCTGTGAACATGTGCTATCATAGAGATTTTAACAATCCAAAAAAACTCTGAGGAGTTGGTTCTAGCTTCTTTTACTTTGGTCACTGGAATTTAATTCAGTTTGTCCAATTTGGTATAAAGTTCCACTTCGCAATGAGGTAGATCTACCTCAATGACCATTAATTTTAAATTTTAGTTTCACTTTAAATACAGAGTATTGGGTTTCATCGTGGAATCTTTATATACTTGTGATTATGTGCTTTCCTTGTTTATTTTCTTCCCACACTACTCTCTCATTTCACCCTCCCCATATCTAGCTGATTCCATTTCTTTTAGCATTTAGTTCTAAAATGTATTTACTAGTCTTTACAAGTAAGCTTCTTTGAGCATTTTTCATATCTACCAATATAGGATTCAAAGAAAAATTAATTAAAAGAAATGGGGAAGAACAATCCATATTCAAAGGAAAATACCAATATGACATGTTAATTCTTAATATCTATGCCCCAAACACATGATGAGAAAACATACCAAAGAGGATTAGACAGGAAGATACAATTGAATCATGGTTAAAATTAACAAACTAGAAATAAAGTAAAATAAACTTATTGAGTGAAAAACATATTTGATTTTTGTGAGAAAAACAACCAGACAGACAAAATATTATCAAAACTAAGAGACAGAAAGAATATAACAATTAATAAAATCAGAATTGAAAAGGAGACATAGCAATAATCAACAAGGAAAACCACAGAACAATATGAAATACTTTAAAAACACTTCATTCACCGAAATTGGGAATATTAAAGATATATATACATATACATGTATATATATCTTGATATGTACCACTTACCAAAGTTCAATTAACACCACATGAGCAATTTGAATATAGACCTATCAACCATAGTGAAATAAAATGAATCATTACAAGCCTCACAACCAAAAATAAGTACGTACATAAATAAATAAATAAATAAATAAATAAATAAATAAAATCTGAGTGCAAGATTGTTTTACCATTGGAATTTACCAGACTTTCAAAGAAGTGTTGGAAATGTTACTTGTCAACTTATTCCATGATATTAAAAACACAAGGAACTTTACCCAATATATTTTTATGATGCCACAGGTACACAGATATCCATACATTCAGGCTTTTTTTTCAAATAATCATACATATTTTATGTCAGATGCTACTACATCATATACCTTTAACCAGATACAGGGTACAGTGGAAATTTGGGTTTCTGGCTCTTAACTATCTGGCTATTGCAACAGGTTGACAGACTCTGAGGATTCCAATTTCAAGAATTCAATAGATCATAACCACTCTGCTTGATGACCTTGAGATCATTATCCTTACACAACATGGATTTCCAGTGTTGTTGGTATTATAAACAGAATTAGAGACAAATTTTTCATATAAATATATGTGAACAAATTCTCAATAAAATCCTAGGAAACAGATTCCAAAACAGGACCAAAGATCATCCAAACCAATAAAGGAGGCCCCATTGCACAGAGGGAGTAATACTACAATGCAAAAAATCAAGATATATAATGCACAATAAAAAATAAACTTTAAAAAACATAAGTATTTCTTTTATTTTACATATTGATGCCACTTCCCTCTCCCTCCCTCCTTCTCTCTTCCACCCTCTCATTCCCCATGACCACCCAGCCCAGCCCTCCTACCACTCCATACTCCACATGTAGGGGGATGCCTTCCAGGAGGGTTCATGTAAATCTTTCAAGTCATTTGGAGTAGGGACTAAGAAATTTCTCCTGTATCTATGTTAAGGGAGTATCCCTCAATGGGGGATGTGATCCCAAAAAGTCCTTGTGTGCACCAGGGTTATATCTGGTTCCACTCCCCAAGGTCACTTACACTGTCTGGGCCTTCTATCTTAGACACATATTTAGTGGATCCGAGTCAGTCCCATGAAGGATTCCCAGCTTTCCCTCTGGTGGCCCATTAGCTCCTCTTTGTTCAGATAAGCTATCGCTGCGTGTTACTGCAGGCTGGACTTGTCCTTTCTGTATCTGGATTGAAGTTATGCTAAGTGTTTAGTTGTGGGTGTTTCCTTGTGTTTCCATCAGCTACTAGATGAGGGCTCTATTATGGTGAATAAGTTACTCATATATCTCATTATAAGGGAAGGCCATTTATACTAGCCTTTACACTATTCCTCAAGTTGTTAGTTGGGGTCAGTCTTGTAGATCTCTGGACATGTCTCTAGGTTCAGTTTTCTCTTTAAAACTATAATGGCTCACTCTTTTATGGTTTCTGTCTCCCATTCTTGCTCTCTTCCTCTCTCTCTCTCTCTCTCTCTCTCTCTCTCTCTCTCTCTTCTCTCATCTATTCCTTCCCTGACTTAATCTTCTCACGGGTTTCCCTTTCCTCCTCTTCTCGTTCTCCTAGGTCCCTCTCTACTCATTGTCCCCACCAACTCCCCACATGCTCAGGAGATCTTGTCCCTTTATTATTCTGTGAGAGACCTTATATGGACCTCTTAGAATCCTCCTTGTATCCTAATTTCCCTGGTGAAGTGAATTATACACTGATGATTCTTTGCACTATGTCTAAAATCCATATATGTGTGAGTACATACCATGATGCCTTTTTTTCTGACTGGATTACCTCACTCAGGATGGTTTCTTCAAGTTCCATCCATTTGCCTGTGGATTTCAAGATTTCATGGTGAGTTTCCCCCTCCCCCGCAGCATAGTATTCCATTGTTGAAATGTGCCCCATCTTCTTTATCCATTCTTCAGTTGAGAGGCAATTAGGTTACTTCAATGTTCTTGCTATTACAAATAATGCTGCTCTGAACATAGGTGAACTCATGTCTTTGTTGCATGGATGTGGATTATTTGGCTATATTCCTAAGAGGGGGGGATTTCTAGGACCTATGGTAGAGTGATTCCCATTTTACTGAGGAAATGACATACTGATCTCCAAAAGGGTACAGGTTTGCATTCCCACGTGCAGTGATGAAATATCCCCCCTTTCCCCACATCCTCTCTAGCATAAATTGTCATTGGTGTTTCTAATTTTAGCCATTCTGGGTGGAGTAAGATACCTCAGAGTTGTTTTGATTTTCATTTCCCTTATTGCTAAGGATGTTGAGCACTTCTTTAGGCATCTTTCAGCCATTTTTGGATTCCTCTATTGAGAATTCTCTCTTCAGGTTTTTATCCGACTTTTAATAAGTTTATTTGGTTTGTTAATGACTAGTTACTTGAGTTATCTGTATATTTTGGAGATAAGCTCTCTGTCAGATGTATGGTTGGTACTGTTTGATTTTTGTCCACTAAATTGTGTTAATTGAACCAAAAACCTGATATTTTTTTTAACATCCCATTACATGATGATAAATCCTTTGACAAAAATCAAACATCATAAAACTATTAGACATATGAGATGCATATATACGCATAATTAATAATATTTACAGCAAGCCTTTAGACAACATAAAGTAAAACAGAGAGAAACTCAAAGTAAGTCCGATAAAATCTGGAAAACAATACAAGGGTGTAAACTCTATATCTCCTCAACATATAACTTGAAGTAATAGTTAGACCAATAAATCAACTTAAAGATATCAATGGAGTATAATTTGGAAAGGGAGATATTGAACTCTTCTTGCCTGTAGGTACACATCAATGATATTAAAAAACTCATCAAGGGAAGAACAGGTGATAAACACTTTCAGTAAAGTCACTGGGTGGTAGAGTAAGAAGAAACCAAAAACCAAGCAAACAAACAAACATTAGTCTTTCTCTATAAAACAGCAAAGAGACTGAAGAAGAAATAAAGAAAACAGCACTCATCATACCATCCTCACGCAATATAACATATGTTCAAGAAATTCTTAACAAAAAAGTGAATCAATGTATGATAAAAACATTTAAGTATAGGAAGAGTTTGAAGAAGATATGAGCAGATGGAAAGATTTCCAATACACATGATCAGTAGTAGCATTAACCCAGTCAAAAGGACATCCCTCTAACAACAATTTATAATTCACCACAATACCAATAAAAATTACAACGCACTTCATCAAAGACTTAGAAAGAACAGTTTGCAATTCCATTTGAATAAAAATAATATATGTAAAACAACAGTTAAAGAATACCATGACACTGGCAGGAAAACAGACATGTTCAACAATGGAATGAAATTAAAGACTTGAATATCAATCAAAACACAGGTACACACTTGATTTCTGATAAGGAAATTCAGAAATACAAAATGGGGAAAAAAACCTTGCACCTTCAACAAATTGTACCATTGAAACTGAATTTTTGCATGCAGAATTGAAATAGATTCATATAGATCCCCCCGCACAACACTTAAGTCAAGCATGTGAAAGTTCCCAACAGAAAATCAAACACACTGAAGCAGAAACAAGACCAAGTGTGGAAAAGCCTTGAATACACTGGCACAGGGGACAACTTTCTGAATAGAAAAACAGTTAATAAAAGGGACCCCATGAAACTGCAAGGATTGTGTAAGACCAACGAAACTCAATGAGGCAAAGGGTCAGCTTAAGAAATGGGGAAAAATTTTTAACAACTCCACATCCAGTACAGGTCAAATTAAAAGTATATAAAGAACTAAAAAAAATCTAGATGTTGTATGCTGTGGAAAAAATCTTCTGTATAATATGAATTTGTTTCACTCTCAGTCGTTAAAACCAAGCTCAAAATACTATTGCAGGGCATGAAGAGTTTGGTGGCAGGACCAAACTAGGATAATTCAGTGAAAAAGGGTGGAGTCAGTGAAGTCATGAACCAGACAGAATGGTAGCAAGAGAAGATGAATAGGCTAATGTCACGAACACTGGGCAGCATATAAACTAATAGAAATGGGTTAATTTAAGTTAGTACAGCAAGTTGGTAACAAACCAGAGCCATTTATAATTAATATAAGCCTCAGTGTCTTAATTGGAGAGCTGTAGGTAGAATAAAACACCTGCCTACATTTAAAAACCTAAATAATCCAAATAAAAACTGGGATATGGACATAAGCCAAGATTTCTCAGCAGATATATGACAAGTAGCTAAGAAACACTTAAATGAATGTTTGACACAATTAGCCATCATAGAATTCCAAATGAAAACTACTTTTTAATTCCATCTTAGAACTTTGAGAATGACATCTCATTCTGGTAAGGAAGGTGAGCAGGAAGAACATGCCTCCACTCCTTGTAATAGTGCAATTTAATACAGCCTTTATGGACATAAGTATAATTATTATTCAGAAAACTAAGAGTATATCTATGTCAATGCCCAGCTATACCACGCTTCATCATAAACCCAAAGGTTGTTCCATTCTACCACAATGATCACCAACGTTTTATCCATTATAACTGTAAACTGGAAAGAGCAAAGAATTCCCTGAACTGGAGAACTGATATTAAAAGAAATGGGTTATATTTACCCAATATATTTACTCAACTGTAAAACCTCTGGCAGGAAAAAAAAAAAAAAGATTGCCTCATTTCTCAGTGCTAATGTCAACTACCATAAAAAGAGGGAATCAGAACTCCTTCTTACCCCCCCTTTTTGTTCTGTGATCACCACTGCCTTACAGTTGTTCAGTGAACTCCATTCATAAACAGGTCCTTCTTCATGGGTAAGTCCAACATAAAAGCTGGAGGTATTGGAAGAAACAGGTAAACTGTGGTATTTTTTCTTTTCATAGAGTAATCAAAGTCCTGCCTGGACACAATACAAACTGTCTTCCCAGGACTAAGCAGCTGTATAAAATTACAAACAACTCCTCATTTAAGTAGTGTGAGGCAAGCCTGAACCCTAGGATTCATTAATCTAAACCACTGGTTCCCAAGGTTCCTAATGCTGTGTCACTGTATTGCAGTTAGTTCTTCCTGTTCTGGCAACCTAACAGCTATAAAATAGCTTTCACTACTACCTCATAACTATAATTTTGTTACTGTTATGAATCATAAATATCTGTGTTTTATGATTCTAAACATCAATACAGGAGACCACCCTAATTGGAAACTACAAGACTGCCACCAACTAACAATTTGAGCTTCTGTGGAAAGGCTACTATAAATGCCCTTCCCGGAGAGTGAGAACAACAACTAACTTATCCATGGAGCCCTCAACTAATGTCTGTTGGAAACAGGAGCAAACACCCATACATAAACACTAAGTCGAAGTAGAACCCAGATGCAGATAGAGAGGACAAGACCATGTGGCAGAAACACATACAGACAGCTTACCTGAACAAGGAGGAGCTAATGGGCCACCAGACTGATAGCTGGGAAGCTAGCATGGGACTGACTCAGGCACCCCTGAATATGGGTCTCAGCCAGAAGCACAGAGCAGACTAAGAGACCTCAGACAATGGAGCCAGATACACCAGGTGTATCCCTGGTGCACAAAAGGACCTTGCTAACACATCACCCATGGAGGGATAACTGCCTTTATCTAGAGACAGGAGAGAAGCCCTAGTCCCTACTTCACATTACCTGTTAGATCTACATGACCCCAACTCTATGGCATAACCCTACATATGGAATTGGGGTGGAGGGCTGGGAGGGGAGTGGTTAGGGTGCATGTGAGAGGGCAGAGAGGGTAAAAGGGAGGGAGGGAGGGAGGGAGAGGGAACTGGGATCAACCATTGCAAATATATCCAACAATTTCTCTTAAATTATCTAGTACAAATCATTTATTCAATTTTAATAGGAATTTGGCGGGTTAATGGATTGTCTTATGCATAGTGTAATTAATTTTTTAATTGAAACTTTAAAGGAATTTCAAATTAAAAAAGCATTGTGCAGTGAGTTAACTTGGCTCAAACCATATTAAAAAGGCATTTCAAATTAAATAAAGAAGTCTCTTGCATTCTAAACATGTCTTTTCTAGTGCCTCACACCCTTCATTTATAGAGAACAGAATATGTACTTTGCTTATCCTGAATTCCCATTGACTTTTAGTTAGCCAGTATGTGGAGCCATCACATGCCTAAAACAGAAATCATAATGCAAATGTCATCTGTCCTCAGAGCCCAAGTTTTTTTTTGTTTCTTCACTAAAGTCTATAAATAAAGGAAATAAAACCTTCAAAAAGAAAAAAGAAAAAGAAATTTACTGAAATCAAAGCAAAAATATCTGTTATATATGTGTGTCTGTAATGTAACTTCAGGTTTTCAGACAATGGCATTTGTCTGTAGACCGGACATCAACTTTGTGGGATCTATTTTAGTCTGCAACAAGTGAAACACAGGAATCATGAAATTCTAATTTCCTCAAGAACCTCATTGTGGGAAAAGACTCAAATCTTCCAAGTGAGAACGTCTGAATTAAAGAAAAATTGACTACTTATCGGACCACATTACAGTAGAAACAGGAACTGAGAATGTGGGAGAGTTTTAAATATGGGGGATATTCAATGTTTGGCTTACTGAGATTATATAGTTCTGCATATATTTGCCTTCTTTCAAAGTTTGTTTGGACACCTTGGGTGCATTATTAAACATATATTTTCTTTATTGTTCCAAATTAGTCAAACCAAATAAATATGTTTTAAGATTTAGTATTTTGTCATTTTCCTCTTTATAATATTTTTTCTCTTCTTTTTAGGAATAGTGTTACTGTGACTCCCTGCATGGCCCAGAACTCAACAATATAGACAAAGTTGTCACAGAACATCAGAGAGATCTGTTGATCTTGATTCCAGAGTGCATGTCACTAGATAAGTTGATTCAATTAATTGGCTTACTGAGGATGAGTGACTGGCCCTAGCCAGTTAGGGTAACCAGGACAAAGGCTCTGGTGGTTATTCCAGCATCAGAAGAAATTTCTCATCAAATACATCCTTTTTGTCTCAAAGTCACCTAATTTCAAAACATGAAAAATATTATGTTCCTCATCATTGTGTCTGTGTTAACTCATCAAAGAACCTGGGAAGAATACTGCCTTATCCTGCACAAGGTGAATCCATGGCTGACAGAAATAAATGGATTTTGAATATTGTTAAGTGTAATTCCTCATCTTATCATTCCAACACCTCACTAAGGGAAGCTGAAGCCACCTAAACCAAGCATGGTTGCGGAGGCCTGTAATCAATTTACTTAGAAATTGGAGGTGTGTTTTTTCAGGATTTGAAAGTCATCTAAGATGAAAATGGTGCATGGGTTCTGGTGGGAGGACCAAAGTACAAAGAGGGACTATGCTTGGTTCAGGACAGTGTCCATAATCTTCCCCCAAAGCTCTAGGAATTCAGGGCATTGTCACCAGCGATTGTTAGATAAGATATTTACCACCCATCTTTTTTTTTTAATTCTTGTTAATGTTTCCTGACTAAGGTAGCACAGAACATTTTGTGTCCAGATGTGTAGTGCTCAAAGAGAGGAGTTATCCTGAATTCAGAAGAATTACCCACAGGCAAGGATGAGCTCCCTAATTGCATATGCAATACCACATTTTCAGTCCTTAAACCATATATACATAACCAAGAGAAGTTTACTCGATTGTTTTATTTGTATGTTTGTGCATACATATTCACAAGTGCTTAACAAGAAAGGAATTTAAAGGGAATAATATGGGAAGGGATGAAGAAAAGGCAGGAAGGAGTAAATTGGTGAAATACATTTTAAATAAAAGTTATGAGAATACATTTTAAATAATGAGGATGACTAGAAATATAGCTTAGCACTCAAGAGCACTGGGTGTTATTACAAAGGACACAAGTACCATTCCCAGAAACCATAACAGATAGCCATCTTCTGTAACTTGACTTCCAAGGGAGATGCTATCCTATCCCTAACTTTGCAGGTACTGTGCCCAGGTGGCTGTAGGCAAACAGAAATATACATTAAAAAACAAAAATAAAAAAGTGAATTCTCTACAGTGGTGTCACAGCCCTGTCATAGACATCAGGTAGACGTAGTTAAGTTGAACTTCTGGTCCTCATGGAAGCAACCATGACCTTACTGTGAGGGATTATGCTCAGAGATTAAAATCAGCCATATTCTGAGGTTAAAATAGCTCAAAAGGACTGTTTGTCTACGAAGAGCCTCCAGGGTGCAGGTGTGTGAATTGTCCTTGATATTTTCTGTATTTGTGTCTTCTGTCCATTGTATGTGTGAGATTCATAGACTCTGATACATCTTTAAAAAATATTGAGAAATTTTATACTGTAGGTTATAATTTCTGGTCTAAAAGATAGATTTTTCTCTGTAACTCTTCATGTGTTTTAGTGGCTGCACTTGCATTCTGCTCTCCCTAATTAAATTGCTTGAAATATGTGCTCGGGCCTGATCCTAGAAGAGACTTATACATGGGAGGCAAAATCTGTTTTAAACTTTCTTCTTGTAGATATTTGCAATCTGGTCTTTTGGGCATGTTCCCCACCCTGCTCCCAAATAAATCACACACAGGGGGTTATTCTTATTTGTGAATACCTGCCCGTCCTTAACTTGGCTTGTTTCCTGATAGTTTTTCTTATTTTTTAAATTACACCATCTACCTTTAGCCTCTAGAATTGTTCCATTCCTTACTTCTGTGCATCTTACTTTCACTCTTGCTCTGATTTAGTATACCTGGATTTTCTTGCTCCTTCATCTCCCCAGTTGGATATCTCATATTTACTCTCCCTGCCTTCCAGCCCTGCCTATCCTTTCTTCTGCCTTGCTATTGGTTAGTCAGCACTTTATTAAAACATCAGGTGCTCTAAACATGCAAGCTACCACAACTTCACAAAGCTAAACAAACTCCACAGAAAAGAATGCAAATCATCTTTCCCATAATCATTTAATATATGTTGCATAGCATAAACAAAATAATATATCTTAAAATAAATTTCCACATCACCTCTTTGAGATTAGCTAGAGTTTCATGCACACATTTCTTAAAGGTATTTCAGTTTATTAATCATTTAAATATGTGGAATGAGTTCTTCCTGGGAAGACATATTAAGGCTATAACAGTTATATCTCTACAATTACAGAAAGTATTTCTGTGACAGCACTCTTCTGTTCACTCAGGTGTGTTTAGTTCCTAGCCTTATGTTTCCCAGGTTAATAAACTTTCTGTCCTTTTAATGTGCAAATTACACTCTTAAATTAATGGGTTATACCAACTCTGAGTTTCCAAATTGCAATATTTAGTCCTGTCATCAACTACCCATTGCAGTTACCAGAAAAGGAATTCTGGTGGAGCATGTCTCAAGGATTTGAATCCAAATAGGAAGAATAATTTCTTGTGTACACTACAGGCAGAAATGGTAGGCAATCAGCTGCCGGAATTACCATGATGGTAAAGGTCCAGAATGTGGCAGGGTTAGTAATTTCATGATGTCCCAAGATTGAGATTTTGGTTGTCATTCCTAAAGGCCCTATGGATTTTGTTCACAACGTTCTTGAGTTACACTGTATTCCTGTTGTGCATTATTTTCTGATTAGCCTCCTTCAACATTTGTATACTTCCTTTAATAACCAAATCCATTGGTATACATTAGCAAGGGACTTGCTGTTGAATATGGCATAATTCTGCAACCAAGCTGGGATAAATCTCTTCTTCACTTGGAAGACGGGACTTTGACTCATGGTATCTTATACTTTGTGCTCACCATTTTCTGTCCCTCATGTCTACTTAGCCAATCAGACTCAGCAAGATCTGTTTAACTGAAGGGAGGATTATTCTATGAGCCTGGGTTCTGCCTTAGTTCTACTTGTGAGGAATTTGAAACTTGTGTTGTGTGCAATTTTCTTTGAGCTCTGCTTTGGCTTGAGTGCTTGAAAGCCCCCACAACCTCCCCTGGTAGTATAGGGCCTGCTTTTTCCAGAAGGGAAGGAATGGCTTGGGAAGGTGTGTGTGATTTCAATATTCCCAGATTGAGAGGTGCAGCAGCTGATGCTGAGCACTGTTAGCTGTTCCTCTACCAAATAGGTGGGAACCATCAGTCAAAAACTGGTTGAGCTTGCTTCTTGCCAGGTGGTGTGTATCCTATATCTGCTTGTCCTATTTCTTCCTTGCAGTTCTAGTGGGCAGGGCAGCAGGCTTTGATCACATCACATTGTGGGATTTGCCTGTTGATAGTGTCATTGCAGAGCATCTGGAGCCAGACTGTGCTTAGAATAATCCTGATTTTAGCATTCCTTTAAGCTGATACCTGTTGTTGGATTGTCATCATGGAAGACATAGGTGCCAAATTCAGATAGCCCTTGTCTCTCTAGTATGTTCAGAAGTTCTGCTCTTTTAATATTTAACATTTAGGTTCAGGATTTATCTGGAGTTAATTGTATAGAGCTTGTAAATGTAATCTCATGTGTACAGTAGTAATCCACTACTAAAGTGTTTTGTAGAGAATATAACTGTAGTCATAAAACCATATATTAGGAGACATTACGTCACACAAAGTAGAATTTAGCTACGTTAAGTCTGATTCTGAATAGCCCAGATTTATTTTACCTATATGCTAACAATACCTGTTAGAAATTGATATGGTAAGATGTAAATCTTTGTTCATCAGGATTAGCAGCATTTAAGCTGCATCTCCATAAAGAAAGGCAAAATCCAGATTTTACCACCAGTGAAATGCTGACCGAACATAAAAGAACACTCAGTCCTCTAAAGTGTTGTTCAAGGTTAATAACAGGGTAAACAAACAATAAATCCTGGTGTACATTAAAGGTATATTTATTCTAGAACAGTTTCTCCCCAGCTTTTTTGAAAACTGGATTTGAGGAAAGTTCAGGTATGTTGAATGAGGTAACTTGAACCTTGTCTGTAGCATAACAGGACCTTGCCCTCATTATCTTCATGAACAAACAACCACAATTCTTGGATTGCAAGTCTACATCTCTGCAGAGTTCTAGAATTACAAGTCTATGCCACATAAGGATGTGTCCCAGGCACTGACATAAATATAAATAAAATAAAAAAGGATTTGCATGTGGAGCATGGCTTCTCACTTCAGATTCTAAGAGGAGTAACAGTGCACTGTATACACTTCAGGGAAAAACACTCTGGGCAATGGTGAGACTACAACTTGTAGTTTAAGGCAGGTGAGATCCATGGGTCTCCATCAAATAAGGGCATGATGGTGCAGGTTGAGTGGCTTTCTGTGTTATTTTCCCACATGTATTCATTCCTTCCATGTGAATGAAATCAAAATATTGGTGTGTGTACAGTGTAGGGAAGGAAGCTTGAACTACTCAGTGTTCAGTTTCCAATTAGGGTGGTCTCCTGTATACATGTTTAGAATCAGAAAACACAGATATTTATGATTCATAACAGTAACAAAATTATACTTATGAGTAAGTAGTGAAAGCAACTTTATATTTGTGAGGTCTCCAAAACAGGAAGAACTAAGACATTACAATGACATAGCATTAGGAACTTGGGAACCAGTTGTTTGGATTAATGAGTCCTAGGTCTCAGGCTTTCCTCACATTATTTAAATGAGGAATTGTTTGTAGTTTTATTTAGCTGCTTAGTTCTGGGAAGAGAGTTTTGCATTGCATCCAGGCAGGACATTGAT
Source organism: Phodopus roborovskii (assembly GCF_943737965.1). Lineage (NCBI taxonomy): Eukaryota > Metazoa > Chordata > Mammalia > Rodentia > Cricetidae > Phodopus > Phodopus roborovskii. The sequence goes on from NW_026126724.1 coordinate 744,302, forward strand.
TATACTGTGAAAAGAAGAAATACCACAGTGAATGTGTTTCTTACAATCCCTCCAGCTTTTATGGTGGACTTACCCATGAAGAGGGACCTGTGTATGAATGGAGTTCACTGACCAACTATAAGGCACTGGTTGTCACAGAAGAAAAAGGAAGGGGCACGAAGGAATTCCATTCCCTGCTTTTATGGTAGATGACATTAACACTGAGAACTGAGGTAATCATTTTTTTTTCATGCCAGAGCTTTTACAGTTGAGTAAATATCACATTGTGTAAATGCACCCCATTTCTTTTAAAATCAATTCTCCAGCCGCCTATCTCTGGGGGTCCACTCTGAGTTCCTGCCGGCAAGATCCTTGACCCCCAAAGCAGGGCCTCTGCTAAAGAAAGAGGCCTCAGCTGGAGAGTCCCAGTTTCCAGTGAGATCCCACTATGCAAAACCTTCCCAAGGTTCAGCTCAGACTTTGACCTCTTCTGCCAGCTATTGGCCAGAGATGAGTCTGGGCCCATTCGGAGTGGCCTCTCCCCTACAACCACTCTCCCCCCAAACTACCTGGGTTGGCCCCTGATCCTGCTGCTCCAGTGTCCTTGCCCCATTGAGAGAATCCTTGGTGCTCTGATACACCCCCACCCATCCCCACCATGAGCCTGCCCCCACACCCTGTGCCCTATCCAGGTCATTGTCCCACCACTCTGGTTGAGCACTGGGACAGAGGGTGGAGCCAACAATCCACTCTACTATGGATACTTCTCCTAGCAACTCTAAACAAAAGAGACCTGCCTATCCACACCTACATACCACCTGTAATTTCCACCTGCTTGGTCTCTGACCCCACCTTCAGACCTCTGCTGGAGTCCCTGGACCCTCCCAGGGATCAGCCTATCTCTGCGGGTCCACTCTGAGTACCCTCCCCCCGGCAAGAACCTTGACCCCCCCAAAGCAGGATTACTGTTAATGAAAGAGGCCTCAGCTGGAGAGTGCCAGTTTCCAGTGAGATCAGACTATCCTGCAAAATCTTCCCAAGTTTCAGCTCAAACTTTGTCCTCTTCTGCCATCCATTGGCTAGAGCCATTGCCTAGTGGAATCTTCTACTGGATCCTCAGCACTGACCCCATCCCTGTGTCCCTCTCTGTGGAGAGACCTCCCTTAGAGCTTGGACTGCACAGAGCTAAAGATATTGAATCTATGATCCACATAAGTCCACCAGGGACGTACCATAGAGAGAGGGGGAGACCCCAACAACACCGACTGGAAGAAGTTATGGGAAGACGGCAATGCAAGAAAACACCAAACAACAGAAAGACAAGCATGACATCGCCAGAATCTAGGGAATCTACAACAACTAGAACAGAGCACAACAACAAAGCAGAGGAAGCAGTGGGAATGACTTAAAAATCACCATAATAAAAATGATAGAGACCCTCAAAGAAGATGTGAAAAAATCCCTTAAAGAAATGGAGGGAAAAAACAAACAAAAAAGTGGAAGAAATGAACAAATTCCTTAAGGAAAGCAAAGAAATTACAGAAAGACAAGAAAAAACAATTAAGCAGGTGAAGGAAACAGTTCAAGACTTGAAAACTGAAATAGAGAAAATAATGGCAACACAAACTGAAGGAATGCTGGAAATAGAAAAACTGGGCAAAAAAATTGGGAAATACAGACGCAAGCATAACCAACAGAATTCAAGAGATGGAAGAGAGAATCTCAGGCACAGAAGATAAACTAGAAGAAATAGATTCATCGACCAAAGAAAATCATAAATCCAACAAATCCTTAACACAAAACATCCAGGAAATGTGGGACACAGTGAAAAGACCAAACCTAAGAATAATAGGCATAGAGGAAGGTGAGGAAGCCCAGCTCAAAGGTGCTGAAAACATATTCAACAAAATATTCGAGGAAAACTTTCCAAATCTGAAGGACATGCTCATGAAAGTACAAGAAGCATACCAAACCACCAATTAGGCTGGACCAAAGAAAAAGACCCCTCAACATATAATAATCAAAACAACTAGCATACAGAATAAAGAAAGATTATGAAGAGCAGCCAAGGAAAAAGGACAGGTAACATATAAAGGCAGACCTATCGAAATTACCTGACTTCTCAATGGAAACCCTCAAGGCCAGAAGGTCCTGTATAGATGTTCTAAAAGTATTAAGAAAACATGGATACCAGCCTAGGCTACTATATCCAGCAAAACTCTCAATCACTATAGATGGAGAGAACAAGATATTTAATGACAAAGCCAGATTTTCCCAATACGTATCTACAAATCCAACCCTACAGAAAGGAAGGAAAACTCCAACCCAAGGAAGGTAACTAAGCCCCCCAAAATGTAGGTAACAGATAATCCAACTACACCAGAAACCAAGGGCAAAGCAGAAATGATATATTCACTATACCACTGCCAAAAACAAACCTAAATCAAACAAGCATCAACAATCAATGGTCCTTACTCAACCTCAACATTAATGGTCTTAATTCCCTATAAAAAGACACAGGCTAACAGAATGGATACGAAGACAGAATCCATCCTTTAGCTGCATACAAGAAACACATCTAAGCTTCAAAGATAGACATTACCTCAGGGTAAAGGGTTGAGAAAAGATTTTACAATCAAATGGAACCGAGAAGCAAGCAGGCGTGGCTATCCTAATATCTAATAAGTTAGACTTCAAAATTAATCAAAAGAGATGAAGCTGGCCATTTTGTATTCATCGTAGGAGAAATCCATCAACACAAAATTTCAGTTCTGAACATCTATGCCCCTAATACAAAGGCACCCACATTCGTAAAAGAAACACTACTAAAACTCAAAGCTCATATAAAACCTCACACACTTATAGTGGGAGATTTCAATACACCACTCTCAACACTGGACAGGACCAAAAATCAGAAACTCAACAAAGAAACAAAAGAACTAACAAAAGTTATGTCTCAACTGGGGTTAACAGAAATGTATAGAACATTCCATCCAAGACAAAAGAATATACCTTCTTCTCTGCTCCACATGGAACCTTCTCTAAAATCGACCACATACTAGGTGGCATAACAAACCTCAACAGATACAAGAGAATAGGAATAGTCCCTGGTATCTTATCAGAGCACCATGCTTTAAAATTCTAATTCAACAACAACACAAATAGCAGAAAACCTGCAAACTCATGGAAACTGAACAATGTGCAATTGCACCACACCTGGGTCAAAGAAGAAATAAAGAAAGAAATTAAGGACTTTCTAATATTCAACGAGAATGAGGACACAACATACCTGAACTTATGGGACACCTTAAAAGCAGTGCTATGAGGGAAGTTCATTGCAATAAGTGCCCATATGAAGAAAACAGAGGATAGACACATAAGACAATTAAGAGTGCAACTGAAAGCCTTAGAACAGAGAAAAGTGAACTCACCCTGTAGGAGTAGGTGCTAAGAAATTATCAACTTGATGGCTGAAATCAAAAGAATAGAAACCAGGCAAACAATACAAAAAAATCAATGCAATGAATAGTTAGGTTTTTTGAGAAAATCAACAAGATAGACAAACCTTTATCCAAATTAACAAAAAAGCAGAGAGAGAACATGCAAATTAACAAAATCAGAAATGAAACGGGGAACATAACAACAGACCAATATCCCCTGATGAACATCCATGCAAAAATACTCAATAAAATACTGGCAAAACAAATTCAAGAATACATAAGAGAAATCATCCACCATGACCAAGTAGGCTTCATCCCTGGATTCCAGGGATGGTTTAACATACGAAAAACTATGAACTTCATCCACCATATAAACAAACTGAAAAAGAAAAACCATATGATTATCTCCCTAGATGCTGAAAAAGCCTTCGACATAATTCAACACCCTTTCATGATAAAGGTCTTGGAGAGGTCATGGATAACAGGAACATACCTAAACATAATAAGAACAATATACAGCAAACCAACTGCCAACATCAAACAGAATGGAGAGAAACTTAAGCCAATTCCTCTAAATTCAAGAACAAGACAAGGCTGTCCTCTCTCTCCATATCTCTTGAATATCGTACTAGAAGTTCTAGCTAATGCTATTACATAACAAAAGGAGAGCAAGGGGATCCAAATTGGAAAGGAAGAAGTCAAACTGTCTCTATTTGCAGAAGATATGATAGTTTACATAACTGACCCAATAAACTCTACCAGGGCACTCCTACATCTGATAAACAACTTCAACAAATTAGCAGGATACAGGATAAATTCAAAAAAATCAGTAACCTTACTTTTTTTCAGTAGACAAAGAGATAGAGAAGGAAATCAGAGAATCTTCACCCTTTACAATAGCCACAAGGAACATAAAGTATCTTGGTGTAATGCTTACCAAACAAGTAAAAGACCTCTATAATAAGAAATTTGTGACTCTAAAGAAAGAAATGAAAGAAGATACCAGAAAATGGAAAGATCTCCCATGCTCTTGGATAGGTAGGATTAACATAATAAAAATGGCAATCTTACCAAAAGCAATCTACAGATTCAATGCAATCCCCAATAAAATCCCACCACAATTCTTCACCGACCTTGAAAGGATAATAATCAACTTTATATGGAAAAACAAAAGACCCAAGATAGCCAAAACAACCCTATACAATAAAAGAACATCAGGAGGCATCACCATTTCTGACTTTAAGCTCTACAATAGAGCTATAGTTCTGAAACCAGCCTCCTATTGGCATAAATATAGACAGGTAGACCAATAGAATCAAACTGAAAATCATGACTTTAACCCACACACCTATATACACCTGATTTTCGACAAAACAGCTAAAATTATACAATGGGGTGAGGACAGCATCTTCAACAAACGGTGCTGGCACAATTGGATGAGGGTGTGTAGAAGACTGCAGATAGACCCATGTCTGTTGCCATGCACAAAACTCAAGTCCAAATGGATCAAAGACCTGAACATCAATCCAGCCACATTGAACCTCTTAGAAGAGAAAGTAGGAGATACCCTTGAACAACTTGGTATAGGAGACCGCTTCTTGAACATAACTCCAGGGGCACAGACACTGAAAGAAACAATTAATAAATGGGACCTCTTCAAACTTAGAAGCTTCTGTAAGGCAAAGGACACAGTCAAAAAGACCAAACGGCAGCCCACAGACTGGGAAAGATTTTCACCAATCCTATATCTGACAAAGTGCTTATCTCCAAAATATACAAAGAACTCAAGAAAGTAGTCAACAATACACCAAAAAACCCTGTTAAAAAATTGGGTAGAGAACTGAAGAAAGAATTCTCAATAGAGGAATTCAAAAAGGCTGAAAGACACCTATGAAAATGCTCCACATCCTTAGCTATCAGGGAAATGCAAATCAAAAGAACTTTGAAATACCATCTTACCCCTGCCTCAATGGTTAAAAGTAGAAACACTAGTGATGACTTATGTTGGAGAGGATGTGGAGAAAGTGGAACACTCCTCCACTGCTGGTGGGAGTGCAAACTCATACAGTCATTTTGGAGATCAGTATGGCGGTTGCTCAGGGAAATGGGAATTAGTTTACCACAGGACCTGGCAATCCCCCTCTTAGGCATATACCCAAATGATGCACATACATGCACCCAAGACATCTGTTTAACTATATTCATAGCAGCACTATTTGTAATAGCAAGAATGTGGAATCAACCTAGATGCCCCTCAATTGAAGAATGGTTAATGAAGATGTGGCACATCTATACAATGGAATACTACTCTGCAGAAAAAAACAATGGTATCTTGAAATTCACAGGCAAGTGGATGGCACTTGAAGAAACCATCCTGAATGAGGTAACCCAATCACAAAATGAGGAAGACAGTATGTAGTCACTCATACGTGGATATTAGACTTATAGCAGAGGATCACCAGCCTATAATTCACACCAACGGAGGAACTAGGATACAAAGTGTATTGTAAGAGATTCATATAAAGTCCCTCACGAAAGGGGGATCAGATAAGTCCCCCAGAGCACAGGGGAAGGGGGGGCAGTGAATGAAGAGAGAAGTAGGACAAAACCAGGGGGAGGAAAGGAAATCATGTGCGACCAGGAAAATTGAGCCTGGTTAGGAATAGAAGACAAGAGAGAGAGAGAGAGAGAGAGAGAGAGAGAGAGAGAGAGAGAGAGAGAGAGAACATAAAAGAGGGAGCCAATATTGGTTTGAAGATAAAATTAAACACAAAGAAAGGTCTAGAGACCTACAAGACTGCCGCCAAATAATAATTTGAGCATCCGTGGAAAGGCTATCATAAATGCCCTTCCTGGATAGTATGATCAACAACTAACTTATCCATGGAGCCCTCAACTAATGCCTGTTGGGAAAGGAGCAAACACCCATACATAAACACTGAGTCGAAGTAGAACCCAGATGCAGATGGAGAGGACAATACCTGGCTGCCGAAACACTTAGAGACAGCTTACCTGAAAAAGAAGTAGCTAATGGGACACCATTATGGGAAGCCAGCATGGGACTGACTCAGGCCCCCCAAATATGGATCTCAGGCAGAACAACTGAGCTGTCTAAGGGACCTCAGACAGTGGAGCAAGGACGTATCCCTGGTGCACAAAATGACCTTGCAAACACATTCCCCATGGAGAGATAACTTCCTTAATATAGAGACAGGAGAGAAGCCCTAGTCCCTACTTCATATGAACTGTCAGACCTACATGACCCCAACTGGATGGCATTCCCGTACATATGGAATAGTGGTTGGGGGGTGGGAGGGGAGGGTGGTTAAACTGCATTGAGAGGGCAGAGAGTGTAAAAGGGAGGGAAGGAGGGAGGGAGGGAGGGAGAGGGAACTGGGATCTGCATGTAAAATAATAAATTAAATAAAAAAAAAATTGCTCTGACTCCAAAATTTAAGTTCAAGGACAAGTTACTGGGGAAAAGGTTTTCTATTTTTGTTTCCACAGATAATGAAAAGCTGTGGATTCCTTCCCGACTGATATGGTTTGATCAAGCCTCACCACCTGAAACAGTACCAGGTGATCCTACATTCAAAACAGCTGGACAAAGCAGCCTTACAGACTACAGCCAGGTTTTCTGCATCTTCTTAAAATCCCCCATGACAGCGCCCCTTACCATCGGGAAGTAGTTTGGAAAGAACGACTTCCACATTACCAAACATTGCCTGTAAATATTTGTTTTCATTTAAATGGACTTGGTTATATAAAATAAATACATTAAAAAAATAATTTCCCCGGTTCAGGGAATTCTTGGCTCTTTCCAATTTATGGTTATAATGAATAAAGCCTTGATGATCACTGTGGTAGAATGGAACAACCTTTGGTTTTATGACTAAGGGTGGTATAGCTGGGCATTGACATAGATAGACTCTCAGTTTTCTGAAGAATGACTATACTTATGTCCATAAAGGCTGTATTAAATTGTACTTTTACAAGGAGTGAGGTGTGTTCTCCTTGCTTCCCTTACTTACCAGCATGAGTTGACACATGTTTACTAATTGCCATTCTCAAAGTTCTAAGATGGAATCAAAAAGTAATTTTCATTTGGATTTCTCTGGTGGCTAATGTTGTCACCACTCCTTTAAGTGTTTCTCAGCTATTTGACACATATCTGCTGAGAAATCTTGGCTTATATCCATTCCCCATTTTTTATTTGGATTTTCATTTGTTTAGATTTTCAAATACAGGTAAGTAATTTGTTTTACCTGCAGCTCTCCAATAAACACACTGAGGTTTATATTAATTATAAATGCTAAATCAATTGCTTTTGTTTATTACTAACTAGCTCTTACAACTTAAAATGACCAATTTCTATTAGTTTATGTGTTGCCCAAGGTTTCTGACATTAGCCAATTCATCTTTTCTTCCTACATTTCTGTCTGGTTCATGACTTCACTGATTCCACCCTTTCTCCCTGAATTATCCTGGTTTGGTCTGGCCACCCAATTCTACATGTACTGGTATAGTATTTTCAGCTCTTTTTTAACCAATGAGAGTAAAATATATTGATATTATACAGAAGAATTTTTCCACAGTATGCAATATCGAGATTGTTTTAGTTCTTTATATACTTTCAATTTAATTTGTCCTCTATTGATGTGGAGTTGTTAAAAAAAATTCTTTCCCCATTTCTTAAGCTGGCTCTTTGCCTGATTGACAGTGTCCTTGGTCTTACACAATCCTTGCAGTTTCATGGGGTCCCATTTATTAATTGTTTTTCTTTTCAGGACGTTGTCCCCTGTGCCAGTCTATTCAAGGCTTTTACACACTTGGTCTTGTTTCTGCTTCAGTGTGTCTGACTTTCTGTTGGGGACTTTGACACACTGGACTTCAGTGTTGTGCATTGGGATGTATATGAATCTATTTCAATTCTTCATGCAAAAATTCAGTTTCACTGGAACCATTTGTTGAAGTTGCTGTGTTTTTCCCATTTTGTATTCATGAATTTCCTTATCAGAAATCAAGTGTCACAGTATTTTGATTGATGTCCACATCTTTAATTTCATTCCATTGTTGAACATGTCTGTTTTCCTGCCAGTGCCATGTTATTCTTTTACTGTTGAGTTGTTTTACCTATCTTCTTTTGTTATTAATGTGAAGGTGCAAACTGTACTTTCTAAGTCTTTGATGAATGTGTTGTAATTCTTATGGGTATTTTGATGAATCTGTAAATTTTTGTTAAAAGGATGGCCTTTTGAATGGGCTAATGCTCTTGATCATGAGTATTGGAAATCTTTCCATCTGGTCATATCTTCTTCAAACTCTTTCTTCCTATAATTAAAAGTTTTTAGGATGCATTGTCTTACTTGTTTGTTAAGAATTACTTTAACATATTTTATAATGCTTGAGGATGTTGTGATGAGTACTGTTTTCTTTAATTCTTTCTCAGTCTGTTTGTTGTTTTTATATAGAAAGACTACTGTTTGTTTGTTTGCTTGGTTGGTTTCATGTTACTCTATTACCCAGTCACTTTATTGAATGTGATTATCACCTGTTCTTCTCTAGCTGAGTTTTTAATATCATTGATGTGTACCTACAAGTAACAATAGTTCAATATCTTCCTTTCCAAAATATAGTCCATTGATATCTTTCAGTTTGTTTATTGTTCTGACTAGTACTTCAAGTACTATGTCTTGTTTTCCAGATTTTATCAGGCTTAACTTGAGGTTTTCCCTTTATAGTTTATGTTGTCTATAGGCTTGCTGTAAATATTATTCAATATGTGTATATATGCATCTCATATCTCTAATCTCTTCAAGACTTTTATGATGTTTGATTCTGTCAAAGGCTTTTTCACCATGTAATGGGATGAATAAAAAAAAATGTCAGGTTTTTGGTTCAGTTAACACATCTTAGTGGACAAGAGCAAACAGCACCAAAAATACATCTGACAGGGCACTTATCTCCAAAATATACAGAGAACTCAAGTAACTAGTCACCACCAAACCAAATAAACCTGTTAAAAGTTGGATAAAAAACTGAAGAGAGAATTCTCTATAGAGGAATCCAAAATGGCTGAAATACACTTAAGAAAGTGCTCTACATACTTAGCTATAAGGGGAATGCAACTCAAAACAACTCTGAGATATCTTACTCCAACCAGAATGGCTGAAATTAGAAACACCAATGACAACTTATGCTGGAGAGGATGTGGGGAAAGGGTAACACTCCTCCACTGCAAGTGGGAGTGCAAACTTGTACACCCATTTTAGAGATCAGTATGACAGCTCCTCAGGAAAATGGGAATCACTCTACCACAGGACCTGGCAATCCCCTTCTTAGGAATATAGCCAAATAATCCTCACCCATGCAACAAAGACATGTATTCACCTATGTTCAGAGAAGCATTATTTGTAATAGCAAGAACTTCAAAGCAACCTAAATGCCCTTAGACAAAGAATGGATGAAGACGATGTGAGACATTTCCACAATGGAATACTATGCTGCAGAAACACACACACACACACACACACACACACACACACACACACACACACATACACACACTCACGAGAATCTTGAAATTCGCAGGCAAATGGGTGGAACTTGAAGAAACCATCTTGAGTGAGGTAACCCAGTCAGAAAAAGGGGAACATGGTATGTAGTCACTAACATAAGGATTTTGGACACAGTACAAAAGATCACCAGTGTATAGTTCACTGCACCAGATAAACTAGGTTACAAGGAGTATTCTAAGTGGTTCAAATAAGTTCCCTCACAGAATGGAAAAGCGATAAGATCTCCAGAGCAATTGGAGAGTTGGTCGGGATAATGAGTAGAGAGGGATCTAGAGGAAAGAGAAGAGGAGAGGAAAGCATGTGGGAAGATTGAATAAGGGAAGGAACAGATGAGAGAAAAGAGAGAGACACAGACAGAGACAGAATGAGAGAGAGAGAGAGACCATAAAAAGGGAGCCATTATAGGTTTGAAGAGAAAACTAAACATAGAGAAATGTCCTGAGACTTACAAGACTGATCCCATCTAACAATTTGAGCAACAGTGGAAAGGCTACCATAAATGGCCTTCCCTGATAATGATATTGACAAGTAACTTATTCACCATCATAGAGTCCTGATCTAATAACTCATGGAAACAGATGCAAATACCCACAACTAAACACTTACCATAACTGGAATTCAGATGCAGAGAGGGAGAACATGTCCAGGCTGCAATAACATATAGAGACAGTGTATCTGAACAAAGAGGAACTAATGGGCCAGCAGACTGATAGCTGGGAATCCATCATGGGATTGACTTGGATCCACTAACTATGGGTCTAATATAGAAGGCCTGAGCAGTCTAAGCGACCTTGGAGAGTGGAACCAAGATGTATCCCTGGTGCACACAAGGACTTTGGGATGACATCCCCCATTGAGCAATACTCCTGTAACATAGATACAGGAGAAAAATCCTAATCCCTACTCCAAATGACTTGAAAGATTTAGATGACCCCTCCTGGAAGGCATCACCCTTCATCTGGAGTGGGGAGGGGTAGGAGGGGAGGGTGGTCAAGGTGCATGAGAGTGTGGAAGAGAGAATGAGTGCCGCAGATCTTTCAGTGAGCAATGGGTCTGAGGGGAACCAAGACTCAGATGAACAGGTCAGGAGTGGCTTCGGCTTGACAGACAGACACAAACACACTTGAGGAGGTTTGCGACTGCTGCGATTTTTACTTCAGAGCATCAGGTTTTTATGCAGAAAGTTCAAGAAACAGATCTTTGGCCACAGTTTAAAATTTACAGACATACTATAGAAATGTCAGCAATTGTTTTGGAGCATGAGATTGTAAATACATCTCATGTTTATTTTGGCCTGCTTGTGGTCAGCTTACCAGGGATTTGATTTACTGAGTATAGAGAATAATCATTGTCTCTGGTCAGTAAACTTTTAACAACATTGATAAGAACTCTTGTACTGTTTTATTGATTTAGGGGCCCTAAAAACTCAGTAGTAAATCCCACAACAGCTTTGCTGCAAGCAGGCTAATTAGGCATGGTCATCTTGTTGGCAAATTCCTATAGCTTTAGATATGTTAATTTATTAGGCCCTGGGCTGACACATGAAGTCACAACTGGTGCCCTGGGATTTGTAGCTGATTGCTGGTCTGTATCTCTTTCAGTCCCTGAAACTATATCTAAGTGTTTTCTGGGCTTCTCTGAATTAACAGTGGAGCTACAGGCCAAAGCACCCATGATCAAAAGCATTATAGCTATCATAGCACAACATACACCTAGCACCCATTCCAGACTGTCAGTCAGGCAATCACCTGCAGGGTCCTGAACCATTTTTCCCCAGGAGGCATAACAACGTGTGGTGTGAACCTCTGGACAGATAGCCATTGAGATTTCTCAGCCATTGCTACACTGTCTCCACTGGGTCTGGTGTGGCACATGAGGGAGGGAGTAAGGGAAGGAGAGGGAACAAGCATTAATATGTAAAATAAAAAGAAAAGAAATACTTATGGTTTTTAAAGCTTATTTATATTGTTCGTTATATATGTTGATTTTGTTGGGTTGTATTATCACTCCCTCAGTGCAATGAGGCCTCTTTATTGGTTTGATCTTTTTCTTCTGTTTTGGAATCTGTTTCTGTTCACCTATATTCATAAGAAAATTTGGTCTCCAATTCTCTTTATATTACCCACAACACTGGAAATCTGTGTTGAGAAAGGTTAATGATCTCAAGGTCCTCAGGCAGAGTGCCTATGATACATTGGATTCTTGAAAATGGAATCCCAAGAGTCTGTCTACCTGGTTGCAATATCCAGATTGCTCAGGGCTATCCAGAAACCAAAATTTCTACTGGACCTTGTATCAGGTTAAAAGTATATGATGTAGTAGCATCTGACATGAATTATTTATAATTATTTGAAAAAAAAGCCTGAATGCATGGATATCTATGTACCTGTGGCATCATAAAATAAATTGGGTAAATTTCCTTGTGTTTTTATATCGTGGAAAAGTTGACAAATATTATTTGCAACTCTTCTTTGAAAGTCTGTTAAAATCCAATGGTAAAACAATCTTGTACTCATACTTTATTTATTTATTTAATTATTTGTTTACTTACATATTTTTGGTTGTGAGGCTGATAATGATTCATTTGGTTTCACTATGGGTGATAGGTCTATATTCAAATAAATTGTTCATGTGGTATTGATTGAACTTTGGTAAGTGGTACCTATCAAGAATATATATATATATATATATATATATATATATATATATATATATTCACAATTTGAGTGAATGGAGTGTGTTTAAAGTATTTCTTATGGCTCTATGGTTTTCCTTGTTAATTATAGTTATGTCCCCTTTTGATTTCTGATTTTATTAATTGTTATCCTCTGTCTGTGTCTCTTAGGTAGCTTTGATAGTGTTTTGTCCGTATAGTTGATTTTCTCACAAAAGCCAAATATGTTTTTTCATTGAATAATTTTATTTTTCTTTGTTTCTAGTTTGCTAATTTTAACCGTGATTCAATATTTTCTTCCTGACTAATCCTCTTGGGTATGTTTCCTCATCATGTGTTTGGGGCACAGATATTAAGAATTGACATGTCATATTGGTGTTTTCCTTTGAATATGGATTGTTCTTCCCCATTAATTTTTGTTTGAACCCTATTTTGTTAGATACAAAAATCGCTAAAGAAGCTTACTTGCAAAGACTAGTAAATACATTTTGAAACTAAATGTTACAAGAAATGGAATCAGCTAGACATGGGGAGGGTCAAATGGGAGAGTAGTGTTGTGGGAAGAAATCAAACAAGGAAAGCACATAATCACAAGTATATAAAGATGCCACTATGTAACCCAATACCATGTATTTAAACTAAAACTAAAATTTAAAATTAATTGTTATTGATATCATTGGGAAGTGGAACTTTGTAACGAATTGGACAACCTGAGTTATTTCCAGTGACACAAAGTGAAAGAAGCTAGAACCAAATCCTCAGAGTTTCCTTGAATTGTTAAAGTCTGTGTGGTAACACATGTGTACAGGTATGTGCATGATCACAAAAACAAAACACAAAACAAAACAAAAAACATGTAATGAAAACTACACAAGAAAAAAAACTTTTAAATAAAAATATAAATTAGGAGCTTTAGAGCTAGATCAGAGGCAAAGAGTAGTTAATGCTATTGTCAAGTACCTGTGTTCACTTCCCAGTATCCATGCCTAGTGGCTTATAATGGACTATAACTCCAGCTCCATGTAATCCTGTGCTTTTTTATGGCTCTTCAAGCAGTCACAAGCATTGTATACATTCACACAGACCTATTAACATAATGAAAGCAAATATTTGTATTAAAAAGTTATTAAGTGGGAGCCAACAGTCCACCCTACTTCGGAGACTTCTCGGAGCAACTCTGAACAAAGGAGACCTGACTATCCACGCAGGACCACCCATAATTTCCACCAGCTTGGTCTATGCCTGCTGGAGTCCCGGGCCCCTCCCAGAGATCCGCCTATCTCTGCGGGTCCACTTGGAGTTCCTGCTGGCAATATCCTTTACCCCAAAATCCTGGCCTCTGCCAAAGAACGAGGTCTCAGCTAGAGAGTGCCAGTTTCCAGTGAGATCCCACTATCCTGCAAAACCTTCTCAAGTTCCAGCTCAGCCCTCATCCTCTTCCACCGGCTATTGGCCAGAGGTGAGTCTGGGCCCAATTGGGGCTGCCTGTCCCCTACAATCTCTTCCCTCCCTCCCCTGCCCGAACTCACTGGGTTGGCCCCTGAACCTGCTGCTCCTGTCTCCAGTCCCCATCGAGAGCACCCATAGATTTCTGATACACCCCCACCCATCCCTACCGCCACTGCATCCTGAGTACTGGAATTGAAAAGGCCTTCACCTACAGCTAGTGTCCATTGTAAATTTTTTATAATTTTAAAGTTTGTAATTAACAAGGGAAATAATAGCACACAGAAAAGGATGTGTGACCTAATAATAATAATTGAATTATTGGATTTTACCTCCCGTGGTGTTGTGGGCAACCTGGCCCTGTTCCTGTTCCCTCCTCCTTCTGCCCTCATGGTTTCTCCTCAGCACCTGAGTGTCACTGAACACAATTTCTCTCCAGGGCCTGTGCTTTCTTCTTTGGGAAACTTTGCAGGTCACAGGCCCCTCTAATGCTCAGGTTCCTTCCATGCACTGGAGTCAATTTTCTCTGCTTTACACAGGTGACCTTCCCTTCCCACTAGATCTGTCTTTCACAGGTGATCACTTTACACTGACATCTCAAAGGTTATCAAAGGTTGGATGGCTAAGCCATGCACTCATTAAGAGAATTCATAAGACTGTTCATGCAGAGGCCACAAGGAGCTGGGCCGATGGGACCTCCATGACTCCAGTTTCAATGGCCCTAACTGCAGATCCTTGTTCTAAACTGCTCCCTTCCTCTTTATAAGCAAGCACCTCCTGCCAATTCTCTCTCTGTCTCTTTCTGTTTCTGCACCCAATTAGTTAACAATTAACCCTTTCTTCACTGTCTTTCCCAATAATCTCCTGGAGGTTTGTTGAGTTTTTTGGATCCAGCTTTATCACTCAACACTGTAACAAAGTATGACAAGAACAATTAATAATAATAATAATCAGCAGAATAATTGTAAGTAGGTACTCTTTTGGGCTAGCATAATGATTTAGGTCAAGAGGACTTCCTATTCCAGTGGACTGGAGTTCTATTTCTAACACCCAACCCTGGTGTCTCTAAAACAGCTGTAAATGCAGCTCAGAGAGTAGAAGATTTCTCCTGATCTCCATGGTTACTTGCATATGTATGTACATATGTATACAGAATTAAAAGTAACACACACACACACACACATACACACACACACACACACAAACACACACACACATATATATATATATATATATATTCTCTTTGTAGCCCTTGATGTTCTTAAACTCAGAGATCCACCCACCTCTGTATCAGGAGCGCTTAATTTAAAGGCTTGAACAACTACTTCTTGGATAAATTTTTTGTTTTGTGTTGTTTTTGTTCTTGAAACAGGGTTTCCTTTTGGCTTTGGAGCCTGTCCACTAATTTTATCTATAGACCAGGCTTGCCTCAAACTAACAAATACCCAATGGCCTCTGTCTTCCAAGTGCTGGGATTGAAGACAAGGGAAATCAATGCCTGCCTGCTGCTTTTTTTTTAAGTTCATTAGTTTTCCTGTTGATTAAAAAGAAATCCACAAATTAAGTAACTTCAGTAAAGTTTCAGAGTGCATTGGTTAAGCATCTTTGTCTAGACTGTGTAGGTCACTGTCACACTCCTCTGTGATTCTTAGTTTAAAAACATAGCCATTCATGAATTCTGGTAGCTCAAGCTCAAACTGCCTGTAACTCCTTCACTCAGATGGCTAATATGGTGAGACAGCCAGAGTTTTTGGCCAGGCTCAGCAAAATAGAAAGGCTCTTAAAAAAACAAACACTTAAAAAACATGATGAGATTGAGAGGCTAAGTGACACACACTTGCCTCCCAGCACTTAGGAGATAGAGGCAGGATTATCAGGCCTTAAAGGCTGAAAGGTTTTCTTTTGCTAATAGAGAGGGCAAGATGAGTGTTCATTATAAGAAATATTGTGTATGGAAGGAAAATACCCACAGATAGGCACAAACATTGCAAAAAAAAAAAAAAAAAAAAAAAACCAGAACAAATCATTACCTTATCATCTCTGATACCTATTATTAGAAACTAGAGTTTAGTAAGCAGTAACCTACATACTTTGAAAACATAAAAATATTTTAAATTGGGGGGTATTTTCTGACTGAATAAATGAAGCTGCAAGGGCATCTTTAAAGAAAAACAAAAGCATATGTGAGATACATACACATTCATATAAAGGAAAATCATCTAAAATGTTTAAGAGAAAAATGAAACCCTAACCCAGACATGTATGTGACAAATTTCTTCCTTTGTCTACAAGTTCAGATTACAACTGGGTAGTGGGGTACCTATAATCATGATCCAGCAATCCCAGTTACATTATTAAGATAAACATAAATGGTTGTCCTGCATGGAGGGCCATTGCAGATTCCATGGAAGGAGTGGGTGACCAAGGTGTGGTACAAACATGCTAGACAGCCAGAACTTGAGTGATAAGATTTATTAGAAAGGGAAAAGAAAGGGAATCAAAGAGAAAAAGAGATAAAGAGAAACAGACACATAGAGAGGTTACAGAAAAAAACAGGGAGACAGGAGCACAAAGAGATGGAAAGGGAGGGAGCAGAAATTGCAACAAGAGAACAAAGAGCCTGAAAGAGAGAAGAGGGAGCAGCATGTAAGTGGGTGAGGTCTCACTTTTAAAGGGGTCCTTTGCACCTATGGGCAGACTAGTACTCATGGAACCCTGGGCTGAGCAGAGGGAATTCTTGTTTGCATTCTGCCATGTGACAGTGCCAGCCTACCATAATCCTGAGTCTTACAGGTTCATTAGCAGCTAACAAGCTGTTGCATCTAGAAAAGAAAATTAGTCATTGATCCTCCCGAGGTGTAAGGATCCGAAGTCAAACAACAAAGAGGCTACAAAATAGGTAAAAACTTTATTCCTAAACTGACAGCAGCACCTGCTGTGTGGGGAGTTCATTCTGTCAGCTGGGTCTCCTTTTGATAACAGTGAGAGAGATGCAAGCTGAAAGCAATCACCTGACTCAGCAGCTCAATCCTACATTATGGAGCACTTTGATGAAGTGTTTCACAGCAGTATCTGGGAGTATGTTCCAGAGAGTACTGGTGGAAAGGTATTGAGACAGGTAGGCACCTCCAAAGATGTAAGCTTTGTAGAACAGGAGAGATTATGAGTGACTAGTTGAAAGAAGTAAGAAAATCAATCCTAAAGTACAACACAAGGGAAAACCTCTCTCAGATCTGGAGGGCTAGACTACAGGATTGGGGTGAAATGTGAGGTCAAATAATACAAGGAGCAACAGGAATTCTGTACTGATTCTGATGTGTTGGCAGGAGCACAATAGAAAAGCCTCCCTGTTCACTTAAACATCCTGGTGAGTGGAAACGAAAACTGAAACCCAGAGTTTCCGATGCAATGCTTCAATAATACTGAAATAATGAATCCATATTTAATCTTAGTGTAACAGTCCTGGGTGGCCGCAGAGAATAGAAAATAAGGGATCAGATGGTGGATCTAAAGTGGATACTTTTGCATCCACTCTATGCCCAGTTCTAACCTCTATTGGCAGCTTTTTAAGGGCAGAGTCTGAACTGAGGTGAATTCAGAGGAGGGCTTGCTTTATGTACCGTAAGGTTGGGAATGGAATGGTTCTACCTGTAACTCACTGTTATGGTTGATGCTTCACACAACCCTACTTCTCTACCTACTCCAGGAACAGATGCCTGAGATCTCCAGACTGGCAGGAAAGGGAAAAGGTGTCTACCCACGCCTCCTGCTGAGTCCACCAACACCTGACCCTCCCACCAAACATTGTCCTTTGACAGCAGTAATAAGCCAGACTCAGACCAATGACCAACACCCAGGGTCTCAGGGTGGTTTAGCTGGAAGCCCTGCTGGCTTCTATGTGTATACAAATGGTAAGATTATTTGGTTAACCTATTCAAAATCCCATTTTCAACTGGCTGTGTGTTTTCTGCTCACCTGGTCCTGTCACTTAGCCTGTAAGAACCATTCAGAGTCTCTAGTGTTCCCACCATTTAGGGCTGGTTCTTGTCAATCCAAGCTTTCTGCTCAGATAATCTCATGAAGAAGTCAGAAGTTATTTCTTGTGTAGTTCCTTTGCTTCTGTGTACATGAGCAGAAGGTGGAGAAGCCTTTGGTGAACCCTATTTCATTTGTAATCTGTCTGTAACTCACTCACTCCCCTCCCTCCATTTCTTACTCCCTTCCCATCTCTCTGTCTCTCTCTTCTCTCTCCTACGTTGCAGATCAAATTAGAAGAGCAGGGACTGTATCCTCCTGAGCTGGAATAACTCCACAGATATTTATTATGATCTGTGTAAGTTGTTCCCCAATAATATCTCATTTATCATTTTTCTTGGGTCTAGTTACTTAGTAACACACCATCTCCACATGAATCAACTTATTTATTAATATTAAAGTCAAGTATGAGGTCTAACATGTTCACAAAATTGTTTACATGATGTGGGTTTGTCTTCCATGATTTCTTCCCTATTACCAGATGTGAGGATGATAAAAAAGATTTAAAATATGTACAGGGTTAGAGATATGGATAAACAAAATTATGAAAATTTCATTGCCATGACCTATTTCATTTTTCTGAGAACATACTGTTCCTCCTACAGGAATTCTCAGGGGTGTAACCTTCTTTTGAAAAACCATGAACAGTCAACTCACAAACTGACACCACATAATTAAAATTAAATCAAATCTCTAAACAGATTTCCATATGTGAATATTTTCTCTAATGAGCACTCATTCATGTAACCCATGTTTTGAGGGTCTTATAGTCTTCAAACTTTTCCTATAACATGAATTACTTCATGTAAAAGAAAGCAAACATGAAGGATTGGGCTTCGAGAAAACAATCCATCTGAATGAGGTTTTTATGTAAATAAAGACAAGTGTTATGATGAAACAGGGTTCCCTTATCAGTAAATTCATAAACATTTTTCCACATGACTTTGCATGTGAGATCAAAACAGAGACATGCTTGAACTGATTGTTCACATTTGTCAGATATTTTTCTCGCCAGGATCTTATGTAACTCAATGTGTGTTGGATGAAGATCATACCACATCCTTTCTAGTAAGATTCCTTTTGGTAAGTTTTCTTAGTCCCTCAAAGATTATTGTAGTAAGCCAAGTGCACAACTTTACCACACTCATTACATGTACAGGGTTTCTATGTACTATGATATTTTTGTAATTATAAAGACTAATGGTACATAGAAAGGCTTTATCACATGGGTTACATTCATTGTCTTTCAAGTATATATACTTTTATGACTTTGGGATGTGCAAGGGCTTTAACACATTGATGGCATTCATACGGTTTCTCTCCAGTATGTGTTCCTATAAGACTTTTAAGCACATCATGTGTTATGAAAGCTTTATAACATTGATTGCATTCTTAGGGTCTCTCTCCAGTATGTATTCTTTTATGACATACCAGATTGTTGTGCTGTGAAAAAGCTTTACAACATTGATTACATACATAGGGTTTCTCTCCAGTATGTGTTCTTATATGGCTTTTAAGATTACTATTACTTGCAAATGCTTTCCCACATTGATTACATTCAAAGGGTTTCTCTCCAGTATGCGTTCTTATATGTCTTTTAAGCACATCATGTTTTGTGAAACGTTTACTACGTTTATTACATTCATAGGGTCTCTCTCCAATATGTGATCTTTTATGACATACCAGATGGCTGTGTCGTGAAAAAGCTTTACCACATTGATTACATCCATAGGGTTTCTCTCCAGTATGTGTTCTATGATGAGATTGGAGAGTACTGAAAAATGAAAACAGTCTTCCACATTGATTACATTCATAGGGTTTCTCTCCAGTATGTGTTCTTGTATATCTTTTAAGCTCACCATTGCTTGCAAATGCTCTACCACATTGATTACATACATAAGGTTTCTCTCCAGTATGTGTTCTTATATGTCTCTTAAGATGACCATTACATGCAAATGCTTTACCACATTGATTACATACATAAGGTTTCTCTAAAGTATGTGTTCTTACATGTCTTTTAAGCTGAGCAGTACTTGAAAATGCTTTACCACATTGACTACATTCATAGGGTTTCTCTCCAGTATGTGTTCTTATATGTCTTTTAAGCTCACCATTGCTTGCAAATGCTCTACCACATTGATTACATACAAAAGGATTCTCTCCAGTATGTGTTCTTATATGTCTCTTAAGATGAACATTACTTGCAAATGCTTTACCACATTGATCACATTCATAGGGTTTCTCTCCAGTATATGTTCTTTTATGATTTTTGAGATGATTGCATAGTGAAAAGACTTTACCACATTGATTACAGTTTTGTGTTTTCTTTCCAGTATGTGTTCTAATATGTCTTTTAAGAATAGTATGTCTTGCAAATGCTTTACCACACTGACTACATTCATAGGTTTTCTCTATCATGTGTGTTCTTTCACGGAGTTGGACGAAATTGTGATGTGCAAAGAATTCTCCATACTGAAGACTTCCATAAGGTTTCTCTGCAGTTTTAATTTTTACATGCCTTTGAAGATGCCTGTAACATACAAAGGATTGCAAACATTCATTGTGTATATTCACAAGGTTCATTCCATTATAGCTTCTTTCATTTCTGCAAAAATAATTAACGTATGAAAAACTTTACCATAAGCATGATACTAAATAAACTCATTACATGCATAAAATAAATTTATAATTTGACCTAATTGTAAACAAGAATCAGAACATGAGTTTTACATTCATAATGCTTCCCTCATGATGTATTGTTGTTTCTATTGAAGATACCTGTGATTCACATTAACACATTAACATTGCACACTTTTATGGCATCTGTTTACACGAGATTTCTCACATAATTATGAAGAACTAGAACAACTCGGGACTTTGTCATATTTATTGCATTTATCAGTATTCCCATAATATAAATCATACTACATTAGCCAAATATACCCGTACAAATGGTAGCATTCACACATTCCAATTGTCATAAGTATTTATGGCAGTGTAAGTTTGTTGGTATCTTTCAGAAGACTTTGGTATACTGATAAATTTTAAAGTTGTTTCATACTCAACAAATATCCTCAAAGTGGGAACTACTAAGTATCTTTCATTTATTCTCACTGTCCTAAAAGGGAGAAGTACCTTGCTTCTTTCCATAATCTATGTTCACCCGGCTTGCATTTAGTGTAACATATATTGTTTTTTTTTTTTCTAGGTTTTCTGATACAGGATATCTCTGTGTAGACCTGGCTAGCCTGGAACTCATTTGGTAGATGAGACTGGTCACAAACTTAAGGGATCCATGTTCCTCTTTGTCATGAGTGCTGGAATTAAAGGCATGGGCAACAACTACCTGACTCAACATATGTTATACTTATTAAAATAAGATTAACCAAAAAAAAATGTTTACACATATCACCCACACATTTTAGGCCTCTTTTCCTAACAGACCTGTTGTTATAGGGATTGAGGTTTGTCCTCTACAACATTGACACTCATAAACTGACTCTTTCAATATACACAGCAAAGTCACTAATGCCTTCTTAAGTATAGACTTTTTTCTTAGAAGGTCTTGAACATATACTTATCACCTATGCAACATGTATCCTGTTTCAAATATCTGAATAGTATGAAGCTAAACAGACTGGCAAATATACACCACAGATCTCCAGGTGGTATAATTAAAAGTGTGCTATCTGTAAAGGCATTATTTCCTTCTCTTTTTACATGAATGCCTTGCAAACACAGAAGAGCAACCATTCAATGAGGTACATGAATTTGTTAGGAAATGAGAAACATCACTATACTTTAAGCTGCGTTTATTTTACACTGTTGCTCTTCATAATTTGTTTAATTTTTTAAGTGTGGTTTTTGAATAAAATTTTCAGCATACCTTAAAAAATTTTCAGAGCCATATTTACATAAACTTGCACATGAAAATTTACCTTCTATGACGTCTAGAATTTTGACAATGATCTTCCATTTTATGGTCATCCCAAATGTAGCCTGAAATAACAGAAAATATATGATGTATATTGATGTACATTGTACAAAATTTAAGTTAGTAAATTCATTGAAGTTTAGAACCATGCCTTTTCTCAATCAAAATTACAGAATAGTATCAATAACCAAGAAACATTCGGTCCCATATTTTAAAACATGAAGGAAATTCCAGTCTTACCTTTCGCAGTGAGTTTCCTGTAGGTGTCCAGCATCACATCTCTGTAGAGACACTTCTGAGAAAAAATTAGCAAAGCCCACTCTTCCTGAGTGAAGTGGATGTGCACATCGCCATAAGTCACTGCATTCTAAAATAGCACATATATGTGTGACAAAGAGGTATAATACATTGTACAGGTAAACTTCTTTGAAGACACAGACATACAATTCTGGTGCTTCTCTGGCTTATTTTATACATGGACATCATAATGCATTCACCCAGTCATATTAGAAGTAATCAGAATAGGAGATCCACATGCAACATTTCTTGGCCATTTAAGTAGCATATAGCCCCGAGAAATAAATCTCAATAAATACATATAATGAGAGAGGAAAGCTACTAGAAGAATACTACTGAGAACACATCAGAAATAAATTGTACAATCAGGACAGACTAATACAGAAATACCCCAGTCCATGGAACCAACATCTGTTTTTGTTAGGTTTTCATTGCTGTTAAGAGACACAATGGACCATGGAATCACTTAAAAAGAAAACATTTAATTGAGGTATCACACTTAACATTTCAGAGGTTCTGTTATATCAGGGGGTATGTCAGCATGTAGGCTGCTGTGGTCCTCAAGGATAGAGAATTTACAGTATGATTCAGAGGCAATAAGGAGTTGTCTGACACACTTGGCAGCATTTTGAGAATAAGAAACCTCATGCCTGATCCTACAGTAATGTGCTTCCTCTAACACATGAAGCCCACATTATCAAAGCCACACCACATCTGCTATTACCAGTGGAAACACATAGAGTATAGACTGACAGCTGTGGGACCTTCATGTCAACAAACTAGACCCTTTGAATGTGTTGAAACTAAGGTGACTTGATCTGTTAGGGGGCTCCTGGTGAAGAAACTAGGACTCATCCCAATTGTTTGACCTGTTTTTGGATCCCACAACTTATAGTGGGATACCTTACTCACTCTTGATAAATGACAGAGTGGCTTGGTCCTTCCTCAGCTTTGTATGGAAGATTTTGTTGACTCCTGAAAGAGGGCATCATCCCTCTGATTATTGAAACAGAGATGGGATGTTGGAGAGTTAGGGGAAGAAAATGGAGAGGCAGGGAAATTGGGGTTGGTATGTAAAATGAAAACAAATATTTTAAAGGAAAGCAGGTATTTTAGAATCATGCACTCAAAGTGATAGGTTTTGCTCTCATTGTTATTTCAGTAACACGGATTTTGAAAACAAGGTCATTCCTAATATTTTGCATATTCTGATTCTGTGTGAGAGAGGTTTCCCATGTGTTCTTTTTATATACCATAGTAGAGGATTTCAAATACCCTGCATCTGGAGTGGAGATTGTTATGAGCCTAGATATTTGGGTGTTGGGATGTGAACTCAGGTCATTCCAAAATAGAGTATGAGCTCAGTCACATGGCAAGACTCATAGTACTTACTAGGCAAAACAGTAAACATGCTTCCCAGGTTAAAAGCAAGTATAAAAGAAAGTACATGAACAGAAAAGTAAAAAAAAAAAAAAAAAAAAAAAAAATCATTGAGAACTTGGGACTTGGAGCATTAGTATGCTTATATTGTATGATAAATTTGAAAAAAAAAATGCATAGAATAGAATGCAAAGGAAATTCCCAACACCTTATAACAGGATATCTGATTCTAAAGATTTACACAAATGGAAAGCAGTAAGAATCTCAAGAGAATTATGAAATAAATAGAGCACATGTTAAGACAGCATTACTTATATCCCTACAACGAACATGGAGTGAACGAGATGTGCTCAATATTTGGGAAAGAACAAAGCGGAAACAGAAATAAATAAAAGAACAAACAGAGGTAAATACAGTCAACATTTTGTTAAAAGATAAAGGGAAACGCATCAAGGTAAACTGAGATCTTGAGCAATGTTACACAATTACCATGATTCCATGTGTTCAGAACTTAAATAAACAGGGTCTGACAAAAATAAACTCAAAAGGATGCTTAATCTGTTCCGCTTCTGACCCTCCAACTACTGATATTTGTTCCAAACACAGACACCCCACTGTCTAGAGCTCTCTATACAAATGGGGCCAATCTCCTGCTATGGATCAGAGAATTATACTTAAATTTAATGAAGAGTATTAAAAATTAAAGACTTCTGTTTATTAAATATCTCTGGGAAAATAACTGGTATCCACAAGTAAGGTGTTTAAGAGACTTGGTCCAAAAAAACCCAATGAGGTGACACAGTCACTTAGTTTAAGAAGGGATAATCAAGAGGACAGAAGGACATTGCCCTAGAAAGCAACAAAATGCAATCAAAACCATCTATGTCACCATGAGAGACACTATCCCCAAAAACTTTATCTACAATGCTGGAATTGCAATTGTTCTAGAATTTGCCTTTATAATGAGAAATAACTCCACTGACTTAATTGATAATTAAAGAAAAATCTCTGTAATGATAGTTTGTGTTCATTTCCAGCTAACGCTCAAAGAGGAGAGCACCTACAAGAGATATTATTGTTATTGTTTTTTTGTTAGTTTTTTTTTTGTTTTGTTGTTTTTTTGAGACAGAGTTTCCCTGCACAATGGCCTTTGTTGTCCTAGTAATATCTCTGTAGTCCATGTGGGACTTGAACTCACAGCAATCTGCTTGTATGTGGTCCTGAGTGCTGGGATTAAAGATTTGGACCACTACCACCACATGGCTCAGGCAAGAGATTTCCCATTCCACATATGTTGCCATCTTTATGGTCCCCCCCCCCCGCCAGGGTCAGTCTCCAGTTTATAACTTCAGGAATATAAATTGTGACAGGAAATTGCAAGTTGGGTCAGTAAGGCAAGACTTCAACAAAAAAGATAGTAGCATAATTATTTCATAATAGTACGTGAGTAATATGAAAGAAACAGCAGGTCACATTTTACTGACAGGTCCTGAGGTAGAGGTGCCAGAAGATGAGAAAGATAGGGAAGGCGGGACAAAGAACAGATGAAAGCTTGCACAGGGAAGATTTGATGAAACTATGATTACTCTAAATAAGATTCTTATGAGGAATAGTGTCTGGTATACTACTTCCATTGAGAAGTGAAAGGAAACAGGGACTTGTAGCAGGAGTTACCATTCAATGAGAAAAACGCTGGAGAAGGCTACTAAAATGGTGCTGTACAAGGGGAACACAGGGAATCCCAAGAACTTTACTGAGAATGCCCACAGTGGCAATGGGACCAATAATTATAGCTCCAGGTGGTGGGAAGTGTTGTATTCTCAGGATCTTAAGCAACCCCTCCACACAGGACCTGGACCGAGACAATTGCATTCTCTCCAAAGCATCTTCCTTGTTTCAAATGATGAGCTCTATTTGGTTCTCAATAGCTCAAAGCCTGATAGAAAACACCTAAGACTACCCCCCCCCAGGCTATTATTTGCTCTGCCAAGCACTTTCCTTGGTTTCAGAAGAAGTTATGCTACTTCTCCATGAGTAAGGACCTAAAAAAAAAATTTGCTTGCTCAGTCCTGCACTCAACACATCACTGTTTTCCTTTTCAACAGTTGTACCCTGGGCACATCTTCCCCATATGACAGAGCCATGATATTTTCTAGAAGAAAATGGATATTTGTGGCACACAAAGATCTAATGTCCATTGTGACCCAGTAATGCACACTTGAACAGCTTGGAAAAGCCATACTCCATGGTATGGAAATGGACATTGGGGCTGTTTGTAAATCAGTGGTTAATCCATTGCCAAAGATTAGAGACAAATGTCTGGACTAACCTGGTAAACAATTGTATATTTCACCAGCCTAATTTCTAACATGACAGGTTAGCATACTACTCATGTTTTGTTTGTTTGTTTTCTTTTGTTTCTTTATGCTTTTTTCTTTTATTTTAGGGGCAGCACTCAGTCAGCTAAACTCTCTTTTGAGAGACTTACTGTCCACCAAGAATTGGTAAATCTTTATATCAACAATTCCACTCTTCCACATAACAGCTCAATTGTGGAGTGTGGTCCAACACAAGAATATCATTTATACATGTCTTTATTAGCACTTGCTTTAACCTCGCCCTTGGGAGGCATTGTAAGAAAGGTCACTATGAGATTTGGCTAGCTTGCTCCACAAAGAAAAATCCAAGTCAGGCTTCAAAGGTACATGGAGAAACCCTGTTTCAAAAAGCAATATGTATGTGTGTCTATATGTACACGTTTATATTATACACTCACACACACATGCATATATATATGTGTATATATATATATATATATATGTATATATATATATTTAAAAAAGAAAATGAATTCTATTTACAACATGCACAAAATTAAATCAAATATGGATACTCCCTTAGCCTAGAGAGAAGGGGGAGGGCTGAGCAAAAATTTTGAGGATCTCTCCTAAAGACCTCAGCCACCCAGAGGAATGTATAGGGAATGGAAGGGGGAAGTCACTGGGGGAAATTGGAGGATGGGAGGGAGAAGGAACTAGGATTGATATGTAAAATAAGATCTTTCTGTTTTTTGGTTTTTTTAAACATCAGAAGAAAAATTATTTTGATGGCAAAAAAAAAAGAAAGAAAGAAAGAAAGGCAGAAAGAAAGAAAGAAAGAGAGAAAGAAAGAAAGAAAGAAAATTATAGAAACTCTGAATGGATGTGACCCCTAAATGTTAGATGTTAAGAGCAGAACTTCTGGAAGGCACTGAACTAACTGAAACTCTCCTTCTTTGGTAAATAGCACCAAAACCATAATGGATCTGACTACAAAGAAGTTTATTCACCTTGCTACCTGATCGAATTCCTTTCCTCAGGCAGCTGATATGGATGAGTATTCATAGGCAGAACTCTGGTTGGGAAAGCTGCTAGGACCAAAATGGGCCTAAGAGAACAGCACATTCCAGTCCAGCCTCCTGCTGGAGGGCCTGCCAAACAGACTTTCATGACTTTCCATTCCACCCTCTCTACCCCCTCATTCACCTTGCTGCAGCTTCTGTACTTATCCATGCTCCCCTCACAATTCCCCACAGCAGCACTAACAAAGCAGCAATCAATCCTCTGGTGCCTGTTCTGATATTAAACCAAGCCTTCAGTATGGCTCCAGGAAGTCTCCTTCCAGTCTGAGATGGGAGGGTTTGCTCCATGTCCCTGATTGGCTAGTGAGGCTTCAGTGACAAGAGCACATGCTTAAGGGTTAGAGTGTTAAAGACACAACAAGCCCCACACCTCCTTTGGCCCTGGCTTCTACTCCAGACCTAGACATTTCAAAGATGTGCACAAACAGGAACTTATTTGGGTTTTTTTTTTTGTTTTTTGTTTTTTGTTTGTTTTTGAGACAGAATTTCCCTGTATGTCCCCTGTTGTCCTAGAACTCACTCAATAAACTGTGCTGGTAAATTCCTTCCTAATTATTATTAATAATCTTGCTGTTGTTACTTTATAGTAGATTTTTTCTCATTACATGTTTAATATTAATGAAATATTAATTAATTAATCAGTTCATTTCATTTGGTG
Source organism: Phodopus roborovskii (assembly GCF_943737965.1). Lineage (NCBI taxonomy): Eukaryota > Metazoa > Chordata > Mammalia > Rodentia > Cricetidae > Phodopus > Phodopus roborovskii. The sequence goes on from NW_026126724.1 coordinate 772,123, forward strand.
TTTGAGACAGAGTTTCCCTGTGTGGTTCTGCTCTCCTGGAACTTACTCAGTAGACCAGGCTGTCCTCAAACTTACAGAAATCCACTTGCCTCTAATTCCTGAGTGCTGAAATCAGAGACAACAGCCAACACTGCATAAGTCAGACATGGATTTCAATGTCCCTTACCCATGTCACCAATAAACAACCCAGCTCTCTTCTTGCAGTGTACAGGTTCAAAATCTCTTTCTTCCTCCACACAATGTGCAGAGCTTGCTCAGACCATTACACAATGCTGACTGAAATAATTCTATTATTAAACAGATGGAAGTCTTCCCAGAATATTAAAAGTAAAGAGAAATTTTTTTAGGACACAACTGACGTTTGTTTAGTGCCATCTTGCTGCGGTTAGGAGACTGGAGGGGACTATTTACCTGGTTGTCAACGACCTCTCAGACAACCATGAGAGAAAGGCAGGAGCCATATTACAAACAAGAAGATATATCTTTCTCCTGACAGAAGCCAGGGATATAGGTCCATTGTATAGGAGTTTTATTCCTGAAATTAGAGTCAAATTATTGAGATATGAATAATAATAAAAAGTGTCATTGCATTGTAACCTGAATACTCAAAGAGAGTGGGGCTGAGAAAAATGCCTCTATCTATGAGCACTATGGTGAACCAGCACAGGTTCCTCAGTAGGAAGATAAGGAACCAGCTCATTATTCAATTTTCTCTGTTCAAACAGGATTGGTGTAACATATCTCTCTGTGTCTGTAGAAGGTGGTTTTTATTGGAATGTCTCACAGGCTCTGCGCCAGCTAGTATTTCAATTGTGCCGACCAATGAAAATTTGAAGAATTCTATATATGTATGGTTTATGGGCGTGTATGTCTTAGCTGGTCTTCAGTATACATGAGTATTTCAAGGAAATAGGCCTTAAAGCTATAAAGGAATAGACTCAGCAGAATCCACATGGCATTAAATTTGTGGAAACTATAAAGGGTTGCTCCAACTGTTGTTGTAATTTGTTCGTGCTTTAGCAAATGAATGCCTGCCTGATGGTTATGGCACATTCCTTTAAATCCAGCCCTCGAAAGGCAGAGGCTGGTGAATCTCTGTGTCTTCTATTGAGTTACAAATGTACACAGAGAAAACCTGTCTCAAAACAAAAACAAACAAACAAAAAAACAAACCAAAACAAACAAAGAAAATGAACAAACAAACAAAAAACAAATCTAAACAAACAAGGAAAAAGAAACTTGCCTGAAGTTGAGAGTGTGGAGCTAGGAAGTATTTAGTCATAGAGGGCAGACCATGGTGGAGCACACCTTTAATCCCAGCACTTGGGAGACATACAAGTACACTAACTGACATAATATGACTTTCATATTCACCACAAAGTGACAACAATCAATATATGTACAATATTTGTAAAAGAATAAAAGTGATAGAATAACCCAAGAACAAAGGCCAGAAAATATCATCAATTATTCATATAAAGTACAAAAGAAAGTTAGACAGGAAAAGTGTGATATTGACCAGGATATTTTGACCCTTCAGGTATGGATATCTATTCCAAAGACAGGAGGTCCCTGCTCTAGATCTCTCTATGCAAATGAAGCCAATTTCGTGCTGTGGCTCTGTAGACCTTTATGCACCTTTATGGTTCCAGGTAAATCCAGCCACACTGTTGCCCATTCCCAATAACACAAGAAAGAATAATTTAAAATTTGCTTCCTGCCACATGGTTTATGGCCCAAGATGAGGAACATGACCTAACTACTACGCAAAACCATAAACACCTGAGAAATCTCTGCAGAACAGATACTTATTTTGTCCCCTGGAATTAAACTTCACTTAACACCGTCTTGTAACTGGTGGTAGCAGAGAATTAAAAACATTATAATCTTGTATTGCTGAGAGACATCTGCATCACCATATTTTACTATTTTCTAAAATATTTATAAGACAAACCTGAAAGAAGAATGGAATATTCAGAACTTCAAGAAATCAAACCTTCAGTTTTCTAGTGTCAACCCCCAGTGCACAACAAAAGCATTGCATACATGTGCACACTGGACAGTTATATAATAAGCAGTACATCCTCCCATGCCTGGGCTGCAGAGTGTCCCCCAAACCAAGAAACACATGGACTGGAAGGCTCAGAGGACAAGGGGGGCAACTGCCCAGGGCAACATATGGACCAAAGGAACCACAGTCTGTCTCATCGTCCACACAAATCTTTGCAGAAATGGAAGCTGAGCAGACCTGCTTTAAGGACCCTACACTCACATTGGTGTAACCTGTGTACTTCCTTACAACTTGATAGAGCAGAACAAAAAGAGAAATTTGGAAAGAAGCCACCTCAGGGTCCCGCATTGGCTGAGACCACGCAGTTAGGCCTATAATTTTGCAGGCTCCCTATGAGGAGAGCAGAAGACAATAACTCAGATTGCACAGTCCTTGTAGCTCTGCACTACCCACCCAGCAGACAGGGGCCCAATCAAGAAAGTTTCTGTTTTAGTAAGCATTCTTCTACTGTCCTAGAAGTCAAACTGCTCATTATGAAAATCACAGTGTCTTTTGTGTGCACAATTAATCACACACTCATTGTCCCTGGCTAGTAACCATTGTCCTCATAGCTTGGAAATATTGCAGCCAAATGTATGACACCCTCCAATGTTCACTGTGTTTAATGTGAAATTCCTGTTTAAGAAAAGCAGGCTGTGAATTAGAGAACATTGAGGAATCATGGTAGGGCTTGAAGGCATAAAAGAGTATGTGGATATGATGTAGTTATGATCTAAAAAAAAAAAAATATTTTGAAAAGCTGAAAATAGCTTCATGGCCATGTGATCCAGAGACTAGGGGTTTGAATTAGAGCACACCAAGGATTTCTCAAATGTTTTCTCTCAGAATGTACATCCAAAACCACAAAAAATAACAGTCCTGTTACATACTCAACAATAGTTCACTCAGACCTGTTTTGGCTGAATACTGTAACTATAGCAATTTGTATTCCTGCAAGGTTTCAAGGTCTTTCCTTAATCCAGAATTATATATATATATATATATATATATATATATATATATATATATATATATATATATTTCTGAATCATGGAATATCAAGTAAGAATTTATTTTGTTTGCCAAATATGCTTTTTATTTTATTTATTTTATTAAATTTATTACTCTACATGTTGACCACAGTTCCTTCTAACTCCCTTCCCCCCTCCCTCCCTCACTTTTATCCACTCTGCCCTCTCACATGCACCCTAACCACCCTCCCCCTCCCATATGAAGGGGAATGCCATCCAGGTGGGGTCATGTAGATCTGACAGGTAATGTGAAGTAGGGACTAGGACTTTTCTCCTGTCTCTAGATTAAGGCAGTTATCCCTCCATGGGGGATGTGTTAGCAAGGTCCTTTTGTGCACTAGGGATACATCCTGGCTCCACTGTCTGAAGTCCCTTAGACTGCTCAGTCCTACTGGCTGAGACCCATATTCAGGGGGGGCCTGAGTCAGTCCCATCCTGGCTTCCCAGCTATCAGTCTGGTGGCCTGTTAACTCCTCCTTGTTCACGTAACCTGTCTCTATGTGTTACTGCAGCCTGGTCTTGTCCTCTCCTTCTGCATCTGGGTTCTACTTCAACTCAGTGATTATGTATGGGTGTTTGCTCCTGTTTCCAACAAGTATTAGATAAGGGCTCCATGGATAAGTTAGTTGTTGATCTCACTCTCTGGGAAGGGCATTTATGGTAGCCTTTCCACGGAAGCTCAAATGGTTAGTTGGCAGCAGTCTTGTAGTTCTCTAGACATTTCTTTGTGTTCAATTTTATCTTCAAACTAATATTGGCTCACTCTTTTATGTTCTCCCTGTCTCTCTCTTTCTCTTTCTCTCTCCTGTCTTCTATTCCTAATGGGGCTCAGTCTTCCTAGACGCACATGTTTTCCTTTCCTCCCCCATGCTTTCTCCTACTTCTCTCTCCATTCCCTGCCTCCCCCACTTCCCCTGTACTCTTGGGGACTTGTCCCTTCCCGGTTCTGTGAGGGACTTTATATGAATCTCTTAGAATACACCTTGTATCCTAGTTCCTTTGGTGGTGTGAACTATAAGCTTGAGATCCTTTGCTCTAGGTCTAAAATCCAAATATGAGACTAGCATGGCAGTTTCAGGATAATGGGAATCAATCTACCATGGGACCTGGTATTGTCCCTCTTGTGCACGTACCCAAATGATACACATCCATGCAACCAAGAGTTGTGCCCCACATATGTTCATAGCAATATTATTTATATTAGCAAGAACCTGGAATAATCTTAGATGCACATCAAATGAAGTATAGATATAGAAGATGTGCCACATTTACACAACGGAATGCTAGTCTCCAGGGTGTGTGGGGGGGCAATGGAATCTTGAAACTCACAGACAAGTGGATGTAACTTGAAGAAAACATCCTGAATGAGAACCACAGAAAGAGAAACATCGTATGTATTCGCTCATATGTGGATTTAGACATATTGCAAAGGATAAACAGCCTACAAATCACACTGCCAGAGAAACTAGAATACAAGGAGGATTCTAAGAATTTCATATAAGGTCACTCACAGAAGCAGGAAGGAACAAGATCCTCAGAGCATATGGTTATTGGTGTGTAGTTAGTGGAGAGACAACTAGCAGAATGAAAAGGGTAGGAGAGGAAAGATTGTGGGTCTAAGACCATTTGGTCAGGGGAGAAGTAGATTTGAGCAGAGAAGAGAAGAGAAGAGGAGAAGAGAGGAGAGAAGAACAGAAGCAAGAAGAGAGAGAGACTATAAAACAGGGAGCCATTATAGTTTAGAAGAGGAAACTGAACCTATAGAAATGTCCAGAGACCTTCAAGACTGACCCAAACTAACAATTTGAGCAACAGTGTAAAGGCTAACATAAATTCCCTTCCCGGACAATAAGATCAAAGACTAACTTATTCACCAACATGGAGCCCTCATCTAGTATCTGACAGAAACAGAAGCATATATGCACAAGTAAATAATGAGTCGAACTGGAATCCAGATGTAGAGAGGAAGGACAAGACCACCTGAACAAGGAGTAGCTAATGGGGCCCCAGACTTACAGCTGGGAATCCAGCATGGTACTGACACAGACCCCTGAATATGGGTCTAAGTTAAAAGGCCTGTGCAATCAAGGGACTTCAGGCAGTGGAACCAGGAAGTATCCCTGTTGCAAAAGCAAATTTGGGAGGAAATCCCCAAGGAGGGATAATCCATTAACCTTGAGAAAGGAGAGAAACTTTAGTCCCTACTTCAAATGACTTGAAAAATTTAGATGACCCCTCCTGGAAGGCATCACCCTACGTGTATAGTGTCAGGTGGATGGGAGGGGAAAGTGCCAGGAGTGTGGGAAGTTGGGAGATAGGGGAAGAAGGAGGGTGGGAGTAAGGTGGAGGGAACTGGTTTGATATGTAAAATAAATTTTTTTAAATAATTAAAAACATTAAAAAGATAATGTAAGTTTTCAAAAAAATAAAGTTAACATGTTTTAATAATTTAAAATTTTTACCTCTATTGACTTTGAAATATCACACTTCCACAGAGAGAACATCACTTCCAGCACAACATCTAATACATCTTAATAATAGAAACTCACAGTAATCTATCAAAGAGGGGAGGGTGAAAACTGAAGGATCACAGATTCAGAGCATCTGGCTACTAGAGTTCTTTTCTCTACCTATTCTCAGACAAGCCATGTGCTCCTGTCCTCACACTGCCTCCTCAGATTTACTGCTATCTCTTTGATCCCTCAGACTAATTGCTCAAACAAAATCATCTCACTGCATGCTCTTCTGTCTCCTCTACCTTATCTTCCTCTCTCTATCCAGCCATGTCACTCCTATCTCCATATCCCTACTGCTGGGATTAAAGGCCTGATTCCCAAGTACTGGGACTACCTTAGGGTGAGCTCTTTTTCTTTTAGACAGACTTAGTATGTGTCTAACTAGCAACATAGTGTGTGTGTCTAACTACTGATTTAGTGTGTGTGGATAACTAGTGACTTAGTGTTTGTAGCTAACTAGTGACTTAGGTGTTCAGCCGACTAAATACATAGAAATACATAGGTGGATGGCTAACTACTATCTTAGTGTGTATGTGGCTGACTATTGTCTTGGTGTTTGTGGCTAGGTAGTGAATTAGATGTGTGGCTGACTACTGACTTAGTATGGGTGGGTAAATAGTGATATATTGTGTTTGGCTAACTAGAGACATAGTGACTATTGCTAACTAGATAGCTTTGTGGCTATCTAGTTACTTAGTCAATGTGGTCAATTACTGCTTAGGCATGTAGCTAAAAAGTAAATTAGGTGTGTGATTACCTACTGTCTTAGTGTGTGTGGCTAAGTACTGCTTTATTTGTGTGATTGACTCATGGCTTAGTTTTTGTGGCTAAGTAGTGATTTAGGTATGGGGCTGACTATTGATTTAGGTGTTTGTCTAACTAGTGACTTCATGTGTGTGGCTAACTAGTGAGTTATGTATGTGACCAACAAGTGGCATGGTGTGTGTGGGTTATTAGTGAGCTAGTATGTGTGGCTAACTAGTAGGTTAGTTTGTGGCTAATTAGTGACTTACACTTAAATACATGTGTAGCTAAATAGTGACTCCTCTTAGTAATCTGATATTTAGAAATTTGATAGATCACAAACAAAATATCAGAACAGTAATTAAGAAGAGACAAACTGATGCTGCCCATATGTTGTTATTTTGGATTAAGCTCTGTAATCTGGCATGTAGTTACAGTCAATGACCTGCTTCCCAAACCTCTGAGCTGACATTATACTGTGTCATGCAGGATTGAACATATCTGCAAACAGAGAGTTACCTAATGGCAAAACCAATATTCATTGGCTCAGAACAACCTTCTAAAACTGTACATCTACATACTCTGGTCTGTGTTCAAACACATGAGATAGATTAAAACATGCTGGGAAATTACAAAATTACTCCCCCTACCACAGTCATGTACTTTTTTCATAGTGGTGACTTCAGCACCTGATTGCTTACCCTGAATCCTCCTGCAGTGTAAACAATTTTCCTTATTCTGGTCTGAAGGCAGAAGCAATGCTCCATATGCAAATCCTTTTCCTGTGACTGCACTGGATAGTTGGCTACCTGACTCTAATGGAAAATTTAAATCTCTGAGGTATTACAGTAATTTAAGAATTTGGAAGGTATAGTACAGAAGAGAGCAAGGCCATTGCTTTGAAGAGGAACAGAATGCAACTAATGCCTCCTGCATCAACATAAGAGCTTGCCTCATAAACATTCTTCTAACATGATTAAAATGCATCTGTTCTAGCATTAATATGCCTTCCCAGGGAGAAACCACTTCACCCACAGAGGAGATACATAAAGACCAATATTTCTCACATAACATGTATCTATCTCTGGAAAATACTCAGAGAGGAGCCAGCCTAGACATAGTTTGTATTTCATATATGCTATCCTTCTTAAATGGCTTTTAAGTTCAAGCTCCATTTTACCCATTGAACAATTTCAGTAGGAACTGGAGACAGCATGTCTAGCTACTTAGGGAGATAGGAGGATTACACAGCAAATGTGTTCCCAGTTTAGTTCCTAAAGGCCACCAGATACCTGAAACTGAAGGACCTGATCCACATATATTATCCTGAGGTGAAGGTGATGGGGAATGAGATAGATAGGAAACATAGATAGAAGGTAGAAAAGATTTTTTACAAAGCTGGGATGGGGACATGTGTCCCATGACAAGCTTCTTAAGGAGAATAGACTCTTGTATACTATTTCCACAGAGGAAATGGAAGCAAAGGGGACACTTACATGAAGTCAGTAGAAACCCATTCAATGGGACAAACTCAGGAGAACACCACTAAAACAATGCAGTGATAGGGAAATACATGGTATCTCATGATCATTGCTGACTAAGCCCACAGTGGCCTTGGGACTGAGAACCATAGCTCTATGTAGTTTATATCTACAGATCTGAAGCAACCTGTCCACAAAGGCATTGTTCCATACAATTACCAGCTCTCCCATGTGAATACCTGGTTTTTGACAAGGTTCTTTGTTTTATAGTAAATACACCAGGCCCTTAGGAAAAGTTTTCAAGGCCTAGTCCCTAGGCTGTTACTATCTCTTCTAAGAATGTTTCTCATCCCTGCATGAGGAACTAAGTGAAAGCTTTGCTTTCTCAGGAAACTCATATATCATTCATTTACTTTTTAAAATCTGGTATCCTATTGTAACTCTGTTAGAACTACACATTTCTGGAGAAGAAAACTGCAACTATATGATATAATAAATTTTAAGGTTGCTTGTGACACTGTAATATCTCTCTGAGCAGCTTGTTATGGGGCATTTCTATAAGGGTAAGGGACTAGATGCTGTTGTAAAACAGGAATAACTTCTGTGTAATGGTTTGGAGTCAAAGGTCTAGAAAATCATGGTGAACAAATGTGTATCTAGGATTCAAAATTCAAACAGGACTGGTCAGTGTACTCATATCTTTGTGTGCTTTACAGGCAGTACTACCTTAGTTAATTTCTACTTTAAGAGACATAATATCTCCAAAGCATTTTGTAAATCCTTTGTGTTACAAATTCTACTCCTGTGCATCTCAATAGTGAAGTGCTACCTTTACATGAGATACCTTTTACAATCTGCAGAAAATTAACAATACACAGATCTTACACATAAAATTAAAGTGCAAAGTGCTGAATTTCTAAAATGTACTTAACTATAAGGCCTGTGGAAGTTTGTTGGATGCTTTCAGTGCCCCTGAAGTATGAAGAAGTTGACTTAAAAGAGGTTTGTATACACACCTCCCTGCTTCCAGTGCTCAAAGCATATACAGCCCACAGAGTAGTTATTTGGAGGCCTGCCTCTACCTTCTGGGAATTTCAAGGACTGCATGAGAACTCAGTGGACATGAAGTCTGGGTGCAGCTTCCAATGCATATCCAGGGAATACTCACCACACTGGATCCATCACCTCACCATCTCCCACTACACATCTGAGGACGGCAGCCCCTCACTCACCATGCTGTGGTTTTCCAGTTTGCCCTTCCTCAACGAACAGCACACAAAACCACTGGCTCCAGTTTCTCTTCAAATCCAGACCAGAAGGGCCCTGCACTTCTTTTGACAGGCAGGTCACAAAGGGGCCTGATTGGCTAGTAAGGCCTGAGTGATAAAAAAATCTCCCAGGTGGTTGCAGAGTGCTTAAGTACAAATTGCCATGTCTTTTCTACATCAGCAGTGATGTGCATTTTTATAGCAATTGTCCTATAGCTGACCCGTGTTATCTTTCTGTAGTATACAGGCATTTTCCTTTCTTCCTCCTAGACAGTGTGGCTAGATAACTATACTTACTTAAATGGATTGAGTGATTCTAGGTGAAAAAGTTGGAAGGGAGCTCCAAATATTCATTAACTACCACACAGTGATTAGGGAAACAAAAAAAGTGTTATTTCTTAATTGGTTTAACACTGAGTTTAGTTGAACTAAATTTGCCTTTTACCTGTTTGTCAAAGGAATTTCAGACAATCAGGAAAGAAAAGCAGGGACCAGATCTCAAAAAAAGATAGATGATCTTTCTCATGGCAGAATGCCAAGTGATCGCTTCATGGATGTACAATTTTATCCCTGAAACTCAGAGCAAACACTTTGCAAAGGCATAATAATGATAAAAGTAGTCTTCATGGAAAATTGAATATGTACAGAGGAATTGAACTAGGAAGTATGTATTTGTGAGCAATATTGTTAGCCAATACATCTTCAGTGATCAGATTAAAAACAAAGCAAAACAAAAACCAACTGCAGTAATCAAGGTTCTCTACATAAAAAAGAATGTAGGATGAATCTCACCATATATGTAGAAAGTGGATTAGGATGTCTCATAAGCTGTGATGTAGTTAGTCCAACAAAGGTTGCCTACCAATGGGAATCTGAAGAGTACAGCAATGTTTTAGTTCATCAGGATGGATTTCTCAGCTGCTCATTATACATCAAAATTCCAAAAAAGTAGGCTCTAATGGTAGTAAAGGAATAAACTTGGTACACAGAGCTAGGGTAAGCAGCCAAAGAGGGAAAGCTTCCTCCTTCAATACCATTTATACATGTAGGCTACCATTAGAAGGCTGATCTGATTTTTCCTTTATGTGATTTCGTTTTGTTTTTTGTTTTCAAAACAGGGATTATCTGTTCAGGACTTATACTCATTCTGTGGATTTGGCTGGCCTCAACCTAAGCAAAAGCACGCTGCCTCCTTTGTCCTGGGATTAAACATGTGCACTGCTACCAAGCAGTTAAAGGTAGATCTCATCATCTGTTTGCATACAAGGCTTCTGTATGGCTGTGGCAGTCCTGGAATATATTCTGCCAGTCTGAAGTTTCTCAAACCCTAAATGGGAATCCATTCCAACTTGCTATGAGTTCAAAGTGCTCCACTAACTCCTATTGTCCTTAAGACATAATCTTTCCTGCTACAGGACACCTGTGCCTTGATGATGAATATCTCCTATCTAAATAGGAATGATTTGGGAGTAGACAGGTTAACCACCCTGAAGGGAGTAATTGTAGCAATAGGGTGCCTGAAGGCACATAGTATGTGCAATTATGTAGTGAATTTAGCATTAGTGGACACAATTTCTGTTTTACCTTTATATATTTTAATAGAAGTCACCTTCCATTGCCGCACCTTTGTTTGACTACTTAATTTTGGTGTATGATAAAATGGAGCTTTCAGTATTGACTCAATCTGCCTGCCTGACATCATATTATGTCTCTGTCTTCTTTTCATCAATGATAGCTTGTCTTCCACTTGTCCACACTCACTGACTGAGAAATGGACATGGTACTGAGATGCTGTTTCTGATTACAGTCCTATGAACTCCAGTCCACAACACTTTGCTCCACACTTGCTGGAGAATTGTGTTTGATCTGCAACTTAAAAATGCTGTAACTCACTCAGGCACCATCAGTAACACCGTGGCACATGACATTACTCCACAATATAGCTTATTGCGCTGTGGATATGAATATAAGTAATTAGTACTTCAAATTCCACGCTTCTTCATGTCCTCACTATTTGCCCATGGGTACTTCAAATTGAAGTACTGCCTTCAACATGGATTATGCAAAGATGCTATAAAATACCATGGCAAAGAAATTTTTACCAAAACAGAAACACAACAAATTCTGTTGTATGTGTGTGTCTGTAAATTGATTACCGGTTTTTAGACCATGACATTTGTGTGGAGATCATGAGTCCAATTTGTGGGGTCCACTTTTGGCCTACCACCAGGGCAAGTGTAGACTCATAAAATTCTCATTTTCCAGGGAGTCACATTGTAGAAAAAGTCTTGAGTCTTTCAAATGAAAATGTCTCTATGAAAGAAACATTGACTTCTTACATATGACCACCTTGTAGCAGAAACAGGAACCAAGTATAAGGGAGTGTTTTAGAGATGGAGAAAATTCCATATTTAGCTTTGTTATTTTGTTTTGCAAAATATTTGCACTCTAAGTCTATTAAGACCCTTGGTATAGATTATTTACTGTTTTCTTTTTTGTTTTCATAAGTGCTCAAACTGAATTAATATGCTTTAAATTTTCATCAATTTTACTTTTGTATTTTTTCTCTTCTTTTTAAGTATAGTATTACTGTGACATCCTGTCTTAAATAGAACTCACATTATAGATTAGTCTGTCCTAGGACATGAGAGATATCTGTCCACCTTGAATTCAGAGTGCTGGCATTGTAGTTTGGCTTGTCAACAGAGAAGTTTGTTCATTAGCTTGGCTCACTTATGATGAATGACTGAGCCTGGTTGTTAGTGTAGCCAGACAACAGGCTCTGGTCCTAACTCCAGTAACAGAAGATGGTACTGAACAAATACCGATTTACTGCCTCAAAGTCCATTGTCTTCCAAATACGGGAAATATTATTTTAAATTATAATTTAGTCTGTTAAAACTCACCAAATGCCTTGGAAGGGTTCTGTCTATTACTGCTAATAGTGACAGCCAGTTTTACAGAGTTAAGAGGTTTTTTATACAGTTAAGTGTAATACTTCATGTTATTCATCCCATCATTCTAATGTAAGGAAACATGAAGCTATGAAGGCTGTCATGGTGGCAGATGCCTTTAGTAATGGTTCTTAGAGAGCGGAGGTAGGAATTTCAGGATTTCATAGTCACCCAAGATGAAAGTGGATGCTGGGGTATGATGTTCATAACACAGTCAAAGTTAGTCTGTGACTGCTTCAGGACAGTGTCCATAAACTTGCCCAAAGCTCTGGGTCTTCAGGGACATGGCACCAGCAAATATTAGCTAATGTACTGACTCCACCTTATTTCCAGTTCTTACTTTTAATGAATTCTGTTAAAATAGAATCAAAATTATTTTACATATCCATCTTTGTTCCCACTCGATCTCATGTCTGCAGCAACCCCAAAGCCATTTGGCGCAGGGACAAGGCCCACCACATGTGTCTAGGCTGAGTGAGTATATGTCCATGGGGAATGGTCTCCTGAAGTCTTTCATATATCTTTCATATATCATATCATATATATCATACATCCTGATCCCACTGCCAGAGGTCCCTTAGAGTTACCAGGCCTTCTAAATGAGATGCATTTTCAGGGGTTTTAGGTCAGTCATATTATGTTTTCCCGACTAACAGACTGGGGTGCATGAGCTCCACATTGTTTTGCTTAGGTGATTCTGTGGGTATCTCAAACCTGGTTGTCCCCTGTACTTATCACTCCTCCCTCTCTGTAACTTGATTCCAGGAGTTCCACTTAGTGCTTACCTGAGTATGTCTGCTTCTGTTTCTGTCTACTCCTGGATGAAAGCTCTAGAATATCCTATAAGGTAGATATCAACCTAATTATAGGGAAGGGCATTTAAGGTAGCCTCTCCACTATTGCTTATATTCTTATTTGGGGTCATCCTTGTAGATCTCTGGACATTTTCTTAGGGCCAGATTTCTCTTACCACCTATTATATCTCCATCTAGTATGGTATCTCTTTTGTTGACCTCCTCTATTGTTTCCAAAACTCAGTCTTGTTAATGCCTCTTGTTCTCCTCTCCCATTCCCTCTCCCCTTCTCTTTGTCCTAACTCTCCCTCCCCTCAACCAATGCTCCCAATTTTCTCAGGATACCTTGTCCCTTTCCACTACTCTGGGGACACAATGGGAGGCCATTCAAGGGTAAAGTCTGAAGTGAGGTGAATCCAGGGTAGCCCACCCCCTTGACAACCTGAGTGCAGGGCTTGAAACAATGCTACCAAACACTGCCAGGACTCGAACCATCTTCTCTCCAACTGCAGCTCAATGTTAAGACTGAAGCTTTACACAACCTGCTTTGTCCGTCTCTCAAGGAACAGATGTCGAGGTTCTACAGGCTGGCACCTAATAGAAATCTTGTAAAGTACACTTCCTGATAAAAGTGATCCCACCAACTCCAGAATCCTTTCTCTCCATATCATCCCTGGCAAGAAGGAAGAAGCCATACTTAAACTAATATCTGCATACCCATGGAGGCTGGGTTGTTGCGTGGGAACCCTAATGGCTTCTTTATCTATACAAAGTGTTTAGAATGTTTGGTAGTCCTGATCCAAACCTGCCCTCAAGTTCTGTGTCTTTTCTGCTCATTTAGTCCTGTAATTCAGGCTTCAGTAGCCAATCAGAGCTTCAAGCATAGCCACCAATCATAGGGGAGGTTTCTTCTCCAGTATTATATGCTGTGCCTTTGGTACAGAGTACGAAACCAGAAGGTGGAGAAACTTGGGTGGACATCTCCGTTTCTCCCATTATCTCTCTTTTCCCTCTCTCTCTCCTCATGCTGTCTTTAGTCTCTCTGTGTCTTTGTCTCTCTGTCTGTCTGTCTCTCTCTATGTCTCTCTATTGGGTTGCAGATTACATCAGAAGGGCTGACCAGTTTGTCATTTATCTTGGGTGTAGATATCTTAGTAAGAACCATGCTCCACAAAAAAAAAAAAAAAAAAAAAAAAAAAAAAAAAAAACAAAAAAAAAAAAAAAGATTTGTTTATTGAAATTAAAGAAAAGTATGATGGCTAAAATCTTCACCAAATTGTTTGCATGATTTTGATTTCCTCTTTCATGAGCTCTTCCCTATCACTTCATATCAAGATGATAGAGAAAGGATAGAGGCAGGGTTAGAGATATGGACGAGAAAAATTATGGAACATTCATTGCCAGGACCTATGTCAGGATTTTGACAAAATTCTGTAGTTCCTGCTGAAGAATCACTCAAGAGGCCAACATTCTTGGGAACAAGTCTAAGCAAACACAAGTACATGCACTGCCATTCCATAATTAAAATTAAATGAAAACTTTAACCAAACATATTTTCACCTGTGAATATACAATATCATGAATACTCATTCCTGTAACCCAGGTACTTATGTGTTAAAAGTCTTAACAGTTTCCTCCCATATGAATTACTTCATGTAATACGAAGCAAATGTGTAGGATTAGATTTAGAGAAATTAACCTTTTCAATGAGGCTTTTTATAGTGTTAAAGTAATGAGTGAAAGGGCCCTCATTGCAGGGCCTCTGCTAAGGAGACATCAGATAGAGAGTGCTAGGTCCCAGCTAGATAGGCCAATCAGTGAAGAAACATCCAGAGTATCAGCCCAGTATTTGTTGTCCATTGCCAGGCCTAGGCTAGAGTCCTCTAATGGATTTTCAGGCCCCTCCCTGAGAATCACCTGTGTCCATGGGACGACTCTAAGTTCCTGCAGGGTGGATACTTGACCACCATTGTAGGGCCTCTGCCAAAGAGGCCTCAGCTGGAGAGTGCCAGGCCCAGGCTAGATCTGCCTATCAGCTTAAGGAACATCCTGGGTACCAGCCTTCAAAATCTTTGACTTGCATTGCCAGTTTTCAGCTGGAATCTGAACTTATAACCCCATTGTGGAGAGACCTCCTAGAGAGCTTGGACCACCCAGAGCTACAGACATCAAACTTCTGACCCACCAAAACACACTGGGAAGAAGCTATGGGAAGATGGAAATACAATAAAACACCTAACAAAAGAATGACAAGAACAACAGCACCGGAATCTATGGAATCTATACCAAATAGACCAGTAAACAACAAAGCAGATGAAGTAGAAGAGAACAAATTAAAAATTATTGCCATAAGAAATGATAGAGTCCCTCAAAGAAGATGGCACAAAAAACCTTAAAGAAATGGAAGAAAAAAACAAACAAAAAATGGAAAAAATGAACAAATTTCTTGAAGACAGAACAGAAAGCCAGAAAAAACAATTAAGCAAGTGAAGGAAATGGTTCAAGACTTGAAAACGGAAATGGAGACAATAAATAAAACGTAAACCGAAGGAATGCTGGAAATAGAAAAACTGGGCAAATGATCAGGAACTATAGATGCAAGCATAACCAACAGAATTCAAGAGATGGAAGAGAGAATCTCAGGCACAGAAGATAAAGTAGAGGAAATAAGTTCATCGACCAAACAACATCATAAATCCAACAAATACTTACATCTAACATACAAATAAAGAAATTACATTAAGAACAGCGAAGGAAAAATTACAGGTAACATATAAAGGCAGACCAATGAAAATTACACCTGACTACTCCATGGAAAGTCTCAAGGCGAGAAGGTCCTGGACAGATGTTCTACAAGTACAAAGAGTCCACAGATGCTAGCCCAGGCTACTATACCCAGCAAAACTCTCCATCAGTATAGATGAAGAAAACAAGATATGTAATGACAAAGCCAGATTTCACAATATGTATCTACAAATCCAGCAATACAGAAAGATTTGGAAGGAATACTCCCACTGAAGGAAGTTAATTATGCTCACAATGATGTAGGCAAAAGATAATGCACTTCACCACAAATCAAGGGTAAAGCAGGACTAATAAATTCACAATACCACTGCCAACAACAAATCTAAAACAAACAAGCATTAACAATCCATGGTCCTTACTCTCCCTCAACATTAGTGGCCTTAACTTGCTTGTAAAAAGACACAGGCTAACAGAGTGGATATGCACACAGAATCCATCTCACTGCTGCATACAAGAAATACATCTAAGCTTCAAAGATAGACATTACCTCAGGCTAAGAAAAGATCTTCCAGTAAAATGGACCCAAGAAGCAAGCAGGTGTGGCTATCATAAAATCTAACAAGTTAGACTTCCAACCAAAATTAATCAAAAGAGAAGAAAACAGTCATTCCGTATTCATCACAGGAGAAATTCATCAATACAAAGTCTCAATTCTGAACAACTATGATCCAAATACAAAGGCAACCACATTCATAAAAGAAACACTACTAAAATTCAAACCTCACATAAAACCTCACACACTTATATTGGGAGACTTCAAAACACCATTGTCACCACTAGACAGGACAACAAGTCAGAAACTTAACAAAGTAACAAAAGAATTAACAGAAGTTTCGTCTCAGTTGGGTTTCACAGACATCTATAGAACGTTCCATGCAAACAGAAAAGAATATAACTTCTCTGCTCCACAAGAAACCTTCTCTAAAATCAACCAAATAGTAGGAGACAAAACAAACCTCAACAGATACAAGAGAAATGGAACAGTCCCCTGTATCTTATATGACCAGCATGCTTTAAAATTGGAATACAACAACACAAATCACAGAAACCCTACAAACTCATGGAAACTGAACAATGTTCAATTGCACTATACTTGCATCAAAGAAGAAATAAAGCAATTAAGGACTTTCTAATATTCAACAAGAATGAGGACACAACATACCCAAACTAATGGGACACCTTGAAAGCAGTGCTACCAGAGAAGTTCATTGCACTATGTTCCCATATGAAAATAAACAGAGGATAGTCACAATAGAGAATTAACACCCCAAATGAAAGCGTTAGGACAAAAAGAAGCAAACTCAGCCTGGAGGAGTAGACACCAGAAAATAATAAATTTGAGGGCTGAAATCAATAAAACAGAAACCAGGGAAATAATGCAAAAAAACCAATATAACAAAGGGTTGGTTTTTCAAGAAAATGAACAAAATAGACAAAACTTTATCCAATCTAAAGAAAAAGCAGAGAGAAAGCATGCAAATTCACAAAATCAGAAACGAAAATGGGGACATAAAAATGGACACAGAAAAAAATCCCAGAAACATTCAGGTCATACTTTGACATACTGTGACTTTTATATTTACAACAAATGTATGGTGATCAAGAAGGTATACAATATTTGGGAAAGGATAAAGGGGAGATGCAGAGACAAAGACAAGAACAAACGATGGAAAATATAATCAACTTTTTATCAAAACACCAGAGAAACTCAGCCAGGGAAACCAAGATATTGACAATTGTTAACCCCCATTTTTAGAGAGCACTCTATCTTTCTATGCTTCTGCAAACTCTAATGGCTTCTTGTGGTTTAAGGCAAAACCAGCCCCATTATACCCACACAAAAATTATTACAGAATGATTTAATTTCTGCTTCTGACCACATGTATAATGCCATGGCATGTGGAAACTGCCCTGTCCACACACTAAACACCATGAACACTTGAGAAAAGAGCAGATAAGAAATTCCTTTTTGCCCAGGAACTCAACTTTCCTAAAACATGCTATGGTAGCTAGTGAGTATGGAAATTTAAAAAACTTGTGATCATGTATTGCTAAAAGATGATTCAGCAATCACGGCAATTTTTATGACGGATAAACCAACTGACATACACCCTGGTTCTCCTTGCAGTGCATGCAATAATCTATTCTTTCTATTCTGGTCTGAAGGCAGCATTCATGCTCCACATGCAAATCTTTTTGCTGTAAGTGCAATGGACAGTCAACTTCATGACTCATATGGACAATTTTAAAACACAGGGGTCTTTTTTATCTTGTTGTCATTGAGATCATTTGTGATGTAGAGGTGGATTATATTTTAAATCAATGTGCAGTGTTTCAAATTAATGAGTTCTGTTCATTAAATATCTCCTTAAAAGTAATTAGTATCCTCAAATTAGGTGTTTAAGATGCTTGGTACAAAAAAAAAAAAAAAAAAAAAAAAAAAGCCAAACCAAACCAAAACAAAAAAAAAATATTCCTTCTACCTTCTGAGGGTAACCAGTCGATTAATTTAATGAGGTCTGTTTAAGATGAAAGAATACATTGCACTGGAAAGCAACATACTGGGATGAAAGCAACCATTGTCAATGAGAAAGCATGACTCACAAAATTAATTTTAAAATGCTGGGAGTAAAGCAGTTCTAGAATTTGCCTTTCCAGTGAGAAATGACTCCATAGCATAGACTAAAGAGGTTAAAAAAAAAAAAAAGAAAAGTGAAAAAAAAAAATCTCTGAAATGATAGCATGCAAAACTCCATAGACTAAAGAGGTTAAAAAGAAAAGAAAAAAAATTCTCTGTAATGATAGCATGCAACCTTCTCTCATTAATATTCCAAGAGGAGAAAGCCTACAACAGATAATTTTTTGACACAGGGTTTCTCGGTTACCTGAGCTATAGCCTTAGTTGTAGTGGGGCAAACTCTATAGAGCACACTAGTCTCAAACTCACAGAAATCTGACTGCATGGGCCATCTGAGGGCTGGCATTAAAGGCATTCATCATCACTGTCTGGCTCCTAAAAGATATTTTGCATTCCACAATTGCTGCCACTTTTAAGTTCTTCCAGGGTCAGATGCCAGCTAACAATTTGAAGAATTTAAATAGGATCACGAAACTATAAGTCGGGCCAGTAAGGCAATGAAAGACTACAACAGGAAAGATAGTACCATAATGATTTCATAGTACACCAGTGACATGCAACAGCAGGTCAACACTTTAACGACAGTTTCGGACACAGATGTGCCAGAAAATGAGGAAGATAGGAAAGGTATAACAAAGAGAAGATAAAACCTGGGCCAGAGAAGTCTTGCTTAACTTATGTCTTATTCTATGTAAACTTCTTATGAAGAATTGCCAACTCAGTTATTGTGGCCTCATAAAAAGAGTTTGGCAATGAACATTCTGTTTCTACCTTGTGGAACAGTTTGAGGAGTAGTGGTATTAGTTCTTCCTTGAATGTCTGGTAGAATTCTGCACTGTATCCATCTGGCCCTGGACTTTTTTTAGTTGGAAGGCTTTCAATGACTGCTTCTATTTCATTGCAGGTTATAGGTCTATTTAAGTTGTTTGTCTGTTCTTGATTTAATTTTGGTAAGTGATAATTATCCAGAAATTTGTCCATTTCCTTTGAATTTTCAATTTTTATGGAATATAGATTTTCAAAATATGACATGATAATTGTCTATATTTCCTCTTTGTCTGTTGTTATGTTCCCCTTTTTGTATCTGATTTTGTTAATTTGCATGTTCTGTCTCTGCTTTTTCATTAATTTGGATAAAGGTTTGTCTATCTTGTTGATTTTCTCAAAAAACCAATTCTTGGTTGCATTAATTTTTTGTATTGTTTTCCTGGTTTCTATTTTGTTGATTTCAGCCCTCAAGTTGATTATTTTCTGGCATCTACTCCTGCGGGGTGAATTCGCTTCTCTCTGTTCTAAGGCTTTCAGTTGTGCTGTTAATTCTCTTATGTGACTATCCTCTATTTTCTTCATATGGGCACTTAGTGCAATGAACTTCCCTGGTAGCACTGCTTGCAAGGTGTCCCATAAGTTCGGGTATGTTGTATCCTCATTCTTGTTGAATAATAGAAAGTATAAGAATGTCCATAATTTCTTTCTTTCTTTCTTCTTTGACCCAGGAGTGGTGCAATTACACATTGTTCCGTTTCCATGAGTTTGTAGGTTTTGTGCTATTTGTGTTGCTGTTGAATTCCACTTTTAAAGCACCATGGTCTGATAAGATACAGGGGACTATTTCTATTCTCTTGTATTTGTTGAGTTTTGTTATGTCACCTAGTATGTGGTCGATTTTAGAGAAGGTTCCATGTGGAGAAGAAAAGAAGTTATATTCTTTTGTCTTTGGAGGGAATGTTCTACAGATGTCTGTTAACCCCAGTTGAGACATAACTTCTGTTAATTCTTTTGTTTCTTTGTTGAGTTTCTGATTTGTTTTCCTGTCTAGTGTTGAGAGTGGTGTATTGAAGTCTCCCACTATAAGTGTGTGAGGTTTTATATGAACTTTGAGTTTTAGTAGTGTTTCTTTTACTAATGTTGGTGACTTTGTATTAGGGGCATAGATGTTCAGAACTGAGACTTTGTGTTGATGGATTTCTCCTGCAATGAATATGAAATGACCGTCTTCATCTCTTTTGACTAATTTTGGTTTGAAGTCTAACTTGTTAGACATTAGGATAGCTATGCCTGCTTGCTTCTTATTTCCATTTGATTGGAAAATCTTTTCCCAACCCTTTACCCTGAAGTAATGTCTATTTTTAAGTGTAGAGGTGTTTCTTGTATGCAGCGGAAGGATGGATTCTGTCTTCATATCCATTCTGTTAGCCTGTGTCTTTTTATAGGTGAGTTAAAACCATTAATGTTGAGGGTGAGTAAGGACCATTGATTGCTGATGTTTGTTTGATTTAGGTTTGTTGTTGGCAGTGGTATTGTGAATATATTAGTTCTGCTTCACCCTTGGTTTCTGGTGTAGTTGGATTATCTGTTACCTACATTTTTGGGGGCTTAGTTACCTTCCTTGGGTTGGAGTTTTCCTTCTAATACTTTCTGTACGGTTGTATTTGTAGATACATATTGGGAAAATCTGGCTTTGTCATTAAATATCTTGTTCTCTCCATCTATATTGATTGAGAGTTTTGCTGGATATAGTAGCCTAGGCTGGTATCCATGTTTTCTTAATACTTTTAGAACATCTATACAGGACATTCTGGCCTTGAGGGTTTCCATGGAGAAGTCAGGTGTAATTTTGATGGGTCTGCCTTTATATGTTACCTGTCCTTTTTCTTCGCTGCTCTTAATATTCTTTCTTTATTCTGTATAGGTGTTTTGATTACTATATGTAGAGGGGTCTTTTTTCTTTGGTCCAGCCTATTTGGGGTTCGGTATGCTTCTTGTACTTTCATGGGCATGTCCTTCTTCAGATTTGGAAAGTTTTCCTTGATGATTTTGTTGAATATGTTTTCGACACCTTTGAGCTGCTCTTCCTCACCTTCCTCTATGCCTATTATTCTTAGGTTTGGTCTTTTCATGGTTTCCCACATTTGCTGGATGTTTTGTGTTAAGTATTTGTTGGATTTATGATTTTCTTTGGTCGATGAATCAATTTCTTCTAGTTTATTTTCTGCTCCTGAGATTCTCTCTTCCATCTCTTGAATTCTGTTGGTTATGATTATGTCTGTAGTTGCCGATTTTTGCCCAGATTTTCAATTTCCAGCATTCCTTCAGTTTGTGTTGCCTTTATTTTCTCTATTTCAGTTTTCAAGTCTTGAACCATTTCCTTCACATGCTTAATTGTTTTTTCTTGGCTTTCTGTACTTTCCTTAATTCACCCCAGCACAGGAACTAGGATACAAGGTCTATTCTAAGAAATTCATATAAAGTCTCTCACAGAACCAGGAAGGACCAAGTCCCCCAGAGCTCATGGGAAGGGGGGGAGCAGCAAATGGAGAGAGAAGTAGGAGAAAACGAGGGGGAGGAAAGGAAAACATGTGCGACCAGGAAGATTGAGCCTGGTTAGGAATAGAAGACAGGAAAGAGAGAGAGAGAGAGACAGAGACACACAGAGAGAACATAAAAGAGGGAACCAATATTGGTTTGAAGATTAAATTGAACACAAATAAATGTCTAGAGAACTACAAGACTGCTCCCAACTAACAATTTGAGCTTCCGTGGAAAGGCTATCATAAATGCCCTTCCCGGAGAGTGAGATCAACAACTAACTTATCCATGGAGCCCTCAATTAATGCCTGTTGGAAACAGGATCAAACACCCATGCATAAACACTGAGTCCAACTAGAACCCAGATGCAGATGGAAAGGACAAGATGGAGAGGCTGAAACACATACAGACAGCTTACCTGAACAAGGAGGAGCTAATGGCCACTAGACTGATAGCTGGGAAGCCAGCATGGGACTGACTCAGGCCCCACTGAATATGGTTCTCAGCCAGAAGGACTGAGCAGCCTAAGGGACCTCAGACAGTGGAGCCAGGATGTATCCCTGGTGCACAAAAGGACTTTGCGAACACATCCCCCATGGAGGGATAACTGCCTTAATCTAGAGACAGGAGAGAAGCCCTAGTCCCTACTTCACATAACCTGTCATATCTACATGACCCCAACTGGATGGCATTCCCCAACATATGGAATAGTGGTGGGGGAATGGGAGGGGAGGGTGTGATGTGAGATGTCATTCTGTGTATGTTTCTCATACTGGGTAATAATAAAGCACTGTTGGTTAATAGGAAAGGAAGATAGGAGAGACAAGGAGGAAATAGGAAGTAGTAAGGAGGAGCCAAGATGGAGAGTCTGGAGAGAGCAGTATGCGGAAGCCAGTTCCGGGTAAGAAGACTACATGGAAATACATAGATTAACACAAATGGGTTAATAATTAAGTCAGAGCTAGCTGATAAGAAACAAGTAACCCGGCCAACAGGATTATATCAAATACAGAGTCTCTGTGCATTATTTGGGGATGGTGCGGCAGCGGGACAAGACTAGCAACAGCAGGCGGAAAACACCAAACAACTTACAAGGGTGGTTATAGTGCATGTGAGAGGGCAGAGAGGATGAAAGGGAGGGAGGGAGGGAGAGAGGGAAGCAGGGAGGGAGGAAGGGAGGGAGAGGGAACTGGGATCGACATGTAAAATATTAAATTAAATTTAAAAAAATGCTTTGACTCCAAAATTTAAGTTCAAGGATAAGTTACTGGGGAAAAGGATTTCTATTTTTGTTTCCACAGAAAATGAAAAGATGTGGATTCATTCCAGACTAATGTGGTTTGATCAA
Source organism: Phodopus roborovskii (assembly GCF_943737965.1). Taxonomy (NCBI): domain Eukaryota; kingdom Metazoa; phylum Chordata; class Mammalia; order Rodentia; family Cricetidae; genus Phodopus; species Phodopus roborovskii. The sequence continues at coordinate 795,061 of NW_026126724.1, forward strand.
GCCAGACTGCCTGAAACAGAGTACGAGGTGATCCTACATTCAAAACAGCTGGACAAAGCAGCCTTACAGACTACAGCCAGGATTTCTGAATCTTCTTCGAATCACCCATGACAGTGGCCCTTACCAGCAGGAAGTAGTTTGGAAAGAACAACGCCCAAATTTCCAAATATTGTCTATAAATGTTTGTTTTCATTTAAATGGATTTTGTTATATAAAATAAATTATAAAAAATTAAAAAAAATAATAAAATGTTGTGGTAAATATAAATAATCCCATCCATCAAAAAAAATAAAAAATAAAATAAATACATATATATCATTGAGATTTCCCATTTCTTCTTATAATGTTGTGGTTTGTACTGTATAATTTTATATCAATTTGACACAGTCTAGAATCTTCTGAGAAGAGGGAATCCAACTGAGGTAATGCCTCCATGAGATTGGGCTGTAGGCAAGACTGTAGAGCATTTTCTTCCTTTGTGACTGATGGGGGCAGGGCCCAGCCCTTTGTGAATGGAAAGTCCCTGGGCTGGTGGTCCCGGGTTCTGTAAGAAATCAGGTTGTGCAAGCCATGTTGAGCAAGTCAGTGAGCAACACCCCTCCATGACCTCTGCATCAGTGACTGCCTCCAGGTTCCTGTGCTGTTTGAGTTTCTGTCCTATTTTCCCTTAGTGATGGTCTGTGCTTTGGAAGCCTAAGCCAAGTATTCTCTCTCCTCCTCAACTATGCTATTTCATCAGCAATAATAACCCAAACTAAGATATGGTCAGTGTGCTTCTCAAGGAAATTTGTCTATTTCTTTAAAAATTTCTGGTTTATTTCTATGTAGGCACTTTTAGTATGTTTTTCTTCTCTATTAAATTTCTTTATGTTCAAACTAGAATAGTGTTAATAACTTCCCATGTTGGTAGTTTTTATTATTTTATTTTTCTTGATCATTTTGTTAAGGGTTTATCTGTTATGTTAGTTTCTAGAAAGAACCTTTGAGCTTAGCCAATTTTTCTCTGTCATTCTGTTTTATATTTTATAAATGTCTGCTCTCTTTGTTATTACCTTCTACTGTCTTTGAAATTGATTTTATGTCTTTTTTTTCTAACTTCTGGAAATGGATACTTAAACCACTGATTGTAATTTTGCTTCATTTCAATAGATGTAGTTGAGGAAATAAATCTGACACTTCCAAAAAAAAAAAAAAAAAAAAAAAAAAAAAAAGAATTGCCACCTCTTTACAACTTCCAGGAGGAAATGGAAGGAAATGGGAGATCACTAGGAAGGCAGCAGGAGTAAGAGCTGTGTTCTCAGGATCTGAAATGACACCTATGTAAAGACCCTGGCTCCTGACAATTGCATTCCCTTATAAGCATCTTCCTTGTTTTATAGGAGGAGCTCTATTTTATTCTGCATATCTCAGGGCATGATGGAAATGTCCTAAGGCAAATAACCCTGGTTGTTACTGTCTCTGCAAATCAAGTTTCTAGTTTTGAGAAGGAGCATTGATCCATCTCCATGATTGAGGAACTAAAGTGAAAGTATTGCTTGCTCAGCCCAACCCTCAAAACAAAAGGGTTTTCACTTTCAAACAGTTGTCACTTGCCCATCTGGGAGGACTATGATTTTCTCTAGACAACTGGCCCTTTCTGGCACAACAGGGCCTAAGGTTAACTGTGACCAAGGAATGTCCCTTGAGCAGCTTCTAAAAGTGCTGTTTTGTCAAAAGGAGATGGGCCTGGGGGCTCTTTGTGAATGAGGAGTTTCTCTTTTGTCATGGTTTAGAGCCAAATGTCCTGGACAATCCTAAAGATCAAATTTATATTTTAGCATCCTAATCCTAACATGCCTTATTAGTACACTACTCACCTTTGGGCTATTTTATAGGCAGCAAACCCTTAGCTAAATCATATTTTATGGTTCTCACTATCCCTATGAATAAGCATAGGGATATGTTATATGTACAATTCTATTCTTTCACATCACAGTTTAGTAGTGGAGTGGAATCCGACACAAGAATGCCATGTACATATATGTTCAGTGTCTAACGCCTATAATAGCACTCTCAGGAGACAGAGGAATGTATATCTCTATGAGTTTGGGACTAGCCTGCTCTACAGAGCAACTTTGTCATGCACCAATGCTATACCTAGAAAAAAGTTGTCTCCCTGGAACCAGGATGTATCCCTGGAACATGAAATGACTTTGGGAGAGATAGTCACTTAGCCTAGAGGCAGGAGGGAGGGCATAGTCCCTACTCCAAATGACCTGACAGATTTTTGACTCAACCTGGAAGCCAACACCCTCCCTGTGGAGTGGGAACAGGAATGGGACATGGGATGGGGGCCAAATTGGGAGGCATGGGAGGGAGGGAATGGGAACGGTGATTAATATGTAAAATAAGAAAAAAAATAATAAATATGTAAAAATGAAAGAAAAAAGCTATATCAAAAAATCAAAAATAAATAAAGTATGTACTTAAATAAAGAAAATGCCTTTTACAGGATACACATAAATAACTAAACATGAATCTTGTACCTACACATTAAATGTTTACTGCTGAATTTGTAGAAGACACTGGAGAAATTAGGCCTCTCCAGGTTTGGCTACTTGCCTCCCTGTGCACCAAAAGAACTCTGGTGCTGACTATCAATGTCTTTCTACACAAAGCTCTCTGATGGAAATGAAATGATTTCCACTGTGTGAAATATTCACACTCTAACACCCGGGTATGGGGAGTTGCTAGGACCATATGGTACCTTACAGAACACTGAATGTGGCCAAAGTTTCCCACCAAGCAACCTGGTAGGCCTGCCACACCAATTCCCAGGCCTCCCCATCCCATCCTCAACATCTGAGGATAGCATCCCCTCACTCACAATGTTGTGGCTTCTGTGCTCATCCATGGTCCACTCACAATTTACTACAGTTACACTCCCAGAACAGAAATCAATACACTAGCACTTCTGCTTAAAACGAAGCCCAAATGCAAGAGTAAAAGCCTAAGGTATGTTTACAGGAAGTATCTTGCAATGCCTGTAACTGGCAGGTTGGCCTTGTTTTGCTGACTGGCTGGTTAAGCTTGAACATGAAGAGCACTTCCTCAAGGGTTAGAGTGTCCTTAAAGACACATCTCAGGGTTCCTTGGCTCTGGCTTCTACTCAAGATGCAGACCTTGTAGACACCTGTAGAGATACAAATCTCAATGTCACTTACTCCTGTCTAAAACAAACAACCCCATTGTCTTCCAACAGTGTGTGAGATCATCCCCTCCTCTTCTACACAATGTGCAGATGTTGCAGATACAATTACACAATGCAGACTGGAATGATTAAATTATTCAATAGAGGGAAGGGTGCCCAGATTATTAAAAACTTGAGAGATTTTATGGCATATGGCACAGAAGAAGTTTGTTTTGTGGTTTCTTGCTAAGGTCAGGGTAACTGGGTGTACATTTTATCTAGTAGTCACAGACACTTCAGAAAAACAGGAAAGAAGGGAAGGAGCCATATCACAAAGAAGATGAAATAGCTTTCTCCTGTTAGATGCTTGGGTGATAGCTCTAATGAATTTGGGAGTTTTATTCCTGAAATTCTTGACAAAAGAATAATAATAAAAAGTGTTGTCTTCATGGTAATTTGAATACTCTTAGAGAATTGGTCTGGGAAGATTACTTCTACAAGCATCCTGATGACCCAGGACAGTTGCTTCAGGATACAGGTGAGAAAATCGCTGCATTATTCAATGTTTCTCTTCTTGAACAGGACTGTGTTCAGATTTCTAAATCAGTGGAGCCATCACCCAGGCTTGAGATTGGAGAAAGACTAAATTTATTGTTTGAGATCTTGTTCCTGTTTTCTTTTGTTTTTGTTTCTTTTTTTTTCTTTTCCTACTTGTCTGCAGCCCCAGTGACAATCATGAAATAAGTGATTTCATTTCATCTGACCTCAGTGGGAAAATACAGATTAGGCATCTCTTTTTCTGTGCTGAAATCTCTCGCTAGTAGTTACAACATGGAATAATCACATCATGTGATTGTGTAGTACCCTGTGAAAGCTAGCTACCTTGTTTTCAGGAGAAAGGAGTGAGTGCAGAAAGACAGCAGATGATAAACATCTGCAGCAAATTAGCAGGATATATGATAAACTCAAAAAATTCAGTAGCCATACTTTATTCAGATGACACAGAGACAGAGAAAGGAACCAGAGAAATATCACCCTTTACAGTAGCCACAAGCAACATAAAGTATCTTACCAAATAAGTGAAAGGCCTATATAATAAAAAGTTTGTGGCTCTAAACAAATAAATTAAAGAATATACCAGAAAATGGGAAGATCTCCCAGGTTATTGGATAGGTAGGATAAATATAATAAAAATGAAAATCTTGCCAAAACCAATCTAGAGATTCAATGCAATCCCTATTGAAATCCAACCACAATTCTTCATGGACCGTGAAAGGATAATAATCAACATTATACGGAAAAACAAAAGACCTGGGGTAGCCAAAACAGCCCTGTAAAATAAAAGAACTTCAGGAGGCATCACCATCCCTGACTTTAAGCTCTACTACCGAGATATATGCCTGAAAACAGCCTGGAATTGGCACAAAAAAAAAAGAAAGGTAGAAAAATGGAAAAAAAATTGAAAATCCTGATACAAACGCACACACCTATAAACACCTGACTTTAAACAAAATGGCTAAAAGAATACAATGGGGCAAGGAAAGCATCTTCAACAAATGGTGCTGTCACAATTGGATGAGGGTGTGTAAAAGACCACAGATAGACCCATGTCTATCACCATGCACAAAACTCAAATCCAAATAGATCAAAGACCTCAACATTATTCCACCCAAACTGAACGTTTTAGAAAAGAAAGTAGGAGGTACCCTTGAAGAAATTGATATATGAGACTGCTTCCTGAACATAACTCCAAGAGCACAGATACTGAGATCAACAATTAACGAATGGGACCTCTTCAAAGTTAGAAGCTTCTGTAAGGCAAAGGACACAGTGGACAAGACCAAAAGGCATCCCACAGACTGGGAAAAGATTTTCACCAATACTACATCACACAAAGGGCAGATCTCTAAATATACAAAGAACTCAAGAAACTACTCAACGAAGTACCAAATAAACCTATTAAAAAAAGGGGTACAGAACTGAAAAAGAATTCTCAATAGAGGAAATCAAAAAAGCTGAAAGACACTTAAGAAAGTGTTCAACATCCTTAGCTATCAGGGAAATGCAAATCAAAACAACTTTGAGATACCATCTTACTCCTTCCGGAAGGCCTAACATTAGAAACACCAAAGACAACTCCTGCTGTTAAGTATGTGGAGAAAGGGGAACACTCCTCCACTGCTGGTGGGAGTGCAAACACATACAGCCATTTTGGAGATCAGTATGGTGGTTCCTCAGGAAAATGGGAATTAGGTTACCACAGGACCCAGCAAAACCCTGTTAGCCATATACCCAAATGACTCAGATCCATGAAACAAAGGCATGTGCTCAACTATGTTCATAGTAGCATTCTTTGTAATAGCAAAAACATGGAAGCAACCAGATGCCCTTCAATTGAAGAATGGATTAAGAAGATATGGCACATCTACACATTGAAATACTACTCTGCAGAATAAAATAATGGAATCTTGAAATTTGCAGGCAAGTGGTTGGCACTTGAAGAAACCATCCTGAATGAGGTAACCCAGTCACAAAAGGAGGAACATAGTATGTACTCACTCACAATTGAATTTTACACCTAGATCAAAGGATCTCCAGCCTATAATTCACACCATCAGAGGAACTAGGATAGAACATTCATATAAACTAGGAGAGATTCATATAAATTCCCTCACAGAAGGTAGAAGGGACAAGTCCCCCAGAGCACATGGGAGGTGAGGCTGAATAAGGAGAGAACTAGGAAAATGCGTAGGGGATGAGAGGAAAGAATGTGTTACTAGAAAGATTGACTCAGCGTAAGAATAGAAGACAGAAGACAGAGAGAGAGAGACTCAGTGTGAGTGAGAAAGAGAAACACACAGAGAGATAGAACAAAAAGAGACATTATTGTTTTGAAGAGAAAACTGTACCTAAAGAAAGGTCTAGAGACCTACAAGTCTGTTGCCAACTAACAATTTGAGCAAATGTATAAAGGCTACCATAAATGCCCTTTCCGGATAGTGAGATCAACAACTAACTTATCCACCATCATGGAGTCCTCATCTAGTACCTGTTGGAAAAAGAAGGCAACACCCATATCTAAACACTGAGTGGAACTAGAACACAGACACAGATGGAGCAGACAAGACCAAGTGGCAGAAACATAGAGACAGCTGACCTGAAGAAGGAGGAGCTAACGAACCCCAGGCTGATAGCTGGCAATCCAGCATGGGGCTGACTCAGTCATCCATGAATATGTGTCTCAGCAAGAAGGACTGAGTAGTCTAAGGGACCTCAGACAGTGGAACCAGGATGTATTCCTGGTGCACAAAAGAACCTTGCAGACACATTCACCATGGAGGAATACTGCCTTAACCTAGATACAGGAGAGAAGTGCTAGTCCCTACTTCGAATGACATGACAGATCTACATGACCCCACCTGGATGGCAATGCCGTACATGTGGAATTGGGGTGGGGGGATGGGAGGGCAGGGTGGTCAGAGTGCACGTGAGGGGGCAGAGAGTGTAAATGGGAGGGGTGGAGGGAGGTGTAAAAAAAAATAAGAAATTAAAAAAAAAAACAAAAAACAAAAGACAAAAACAAAAACAAACAAACAAACAAACAAACAAAAACAAAATTCTCAGAATTCTCAGTCCAGGAACTTCCAGGCTGGTGGTAAGGCAGAAAACCAGGTAAACAGCACCCAGCCCCTCCTGATTCAGAAGTCCTAAGCCATGATCATCCAGGAACCATGCTGTGTTGCTGATGGCCTAGGTGCATTGGACCAGCTGGTGGGCATTCAGAAAGAAGAGGAATTCTGATGTATGGGGGTGAATGACTGAAGCTGCCCCTGGCCCATCACTCCTCTCCTCAGGTGGCAGTGACTGTGACTGGGGGGACCACAAAGAAGCATGCAGGTACGGGGGTTGTGAGAGGGGGAGGGGGAGGATAAGGCGGTTTTGGGGAGAAAAAATATGGTAAAGATTTTTATGTCAACTAAAAAAATACAACTAACAAAATATATGGCAAATAGATGTGATGGCTATGTGCAGACTTGGTGCAATCAGTCTGAAGCAAAGAAAACAAAATAAGATAACAGTGGTCTAGTAGACAATTCAAATGGGCCTGGGGATTTATAGGTCAATACAATTCATCAAAGTATCACAGAGAACATCAAAAGGAACTTCAGGTGTTACGAGTATGATTCCACTTCTCTGTGCAATAAAAGGTAGAACAGGAAAAAGAATCGGCAAGATCACGAAGAGTAGAGAGGAGATACAAATAAAATTATAATAATGAAAGATAACATAAAAGGAGAGCTGGTGTACCCCACATAATCTGTAAAATGAGCCAACAGTTAAGATGGTAGAGGGTGCAGAGAGGTTCTGGGTAAAGAACCATAGCAAGAAGGTAGAGTCAGGAATTAAATAAATAAATAAGATTTCACTTCAGGCATGCACCTCTGAGTAAGACTCAGTGATACGAAAAAAGAAAAAGAAAAACAGAAAAGGAGAGTTTTATCTACACTAGGGATGTCTGAAAAAAATCAGAGAAAGAGACTACAGGTAATGTTAAAAGATATGGAGGTTCAAAGAAAAGTAGTAAATAGGTCAGAGGTAGATGTAAACTGTTTGCTGTGGGCTCTCATATCTACAAATATAAATTCAAGATTAGGAATTTTGACGATACCAGGTTGACTGTTCCATTTATTTCTCTCAAGAAAAATATATGTACTTGTCAAAAAGTTCTGTGTTTCCTGTTAGAAACCTGTTTATTGCAAGAATAGAGCTAAAACAAAAATGGTTTAAACATTTTTGCTGTCCAATGCTGTCCTTTTAATGTAGATGACATTAATACTGTTTTATGTCTAATGCTGTTAAAAATTGAAACCAGTTAAACTGTTACAATTAGTAACACTGGAAATTAACATAAATTTAACAGTCACCAAGGTCATAATGGGTTTAAAGACATAAAGGGTGCTTAAATTTGATATTACAAAAAGTAATTACACGATGTTTAATTGTTTTATAACACAGTTTTTAAATGTTTAAATTCAGAAAGTTACATTGTATTTGTGCTTCTATTACATTGTTAATGTTTGTAGATAAATCAAAGGCCTAAAATTTAAGATCACAGCCATACAGTGTATATACTAACCAAAAGTTGAGATGCTCATTTTTTATGATATGGAAGGCAATCCATACTTGTTTTTGCTAAATTTGGAAGCGTAAGTTATTTAGATAAACTGAGTTACACAGCTGTTTTATCTTTCCCTAAAAGGAGTTTCAAATTAAAATCAGTATTTTTAAAGCTAAAACTGACAATGCAAGGTTCTATTTTTATAAAAGCTGGTAATCTATTATAAAATGTTAAGAAACACAAGTTACCAGCCATCCTTATGGATTAACTGTTGGTTATAGTCAAACTAAGTATTAATGATTAATAACAGGAATAAACGTCACTCTGTCTCCTGTACATGTTCTAAATAATTAAGGTTAAAACAAGTAACTGAAAGCCAAGTTGTCTATTCAGATCTACCTAGAAAGGCTTTGAATACTACAGAGATCTGTAGAATAAGGCATTTAAATGTCAACTAAAAAGCTGTAATAATATCAGGCAAATAATCAGAGAACCTAACAATGACCCAAGGTCTCTAAAGATGATTATGGGGCAGCATGGATTGTGACGACACTGACCAGGGACCAAGATGTTCAAATATAATGCCTGCTGCCAGATAGGATACAGCTCAAACTGTGTAGAGGCTACAAGGTACTGGTCTGCACCATCTTTGCCTAGACAAAATAAGGTCAGACATTTCCAAGTCAAAGTTCCACAGAGAAAAACAAAACAAAACAAAACAAAAACAAAAAAACAAAAACCCCTGTCACATTATGTACTTGGTGAAAAACTTCTCCTCTCAATATCATAGACAATTGACATATGTGACATAGCCCAAGACATATATGTCTGAAAGATATAAAAATAATTTACAATATAAAAATTCAGAGCTTAATATTTAATTAAGTTGTCTTAAGCTATTGAGCAGTGACTCCCAGCTGTTTAGTCAAAAGCTCAAGGTTTCATGATTTATTTTGGTTGTCATCTAAGTGTAAATGTGAAGGACTTTTCATCAGGCCTAATGTACCTCTGACCAATCTGTACATGGATCTCTCTTGACAGAAGAAAATATACAAGTTTTTAACCCAAATCTGTAGGTTTTCCTAGGACTCAAAGGAATAAGTGCATTCCTGCTGTTTTACAGATACCCAATATCTACTTTTTCAAAATAAAGATTTGGTACAGATTGGTGATGATAATATATCTAAAACATTTAAGTCCTTTTATACAACCCAGTTTATATAGGCTTCAGAGGAACAAATGCCATAAAGCTTGGATCCACTTCTTACCAGTCAAAAGGACTGCAGACAAGTACAACTTTCCCGAGGATGGAATTTTCTCCCTGCTCTTGCTGTCCTTCTTGATCAATACAAAGTTTCATATATATTAAATTATGTTCCCAAGTTATAACATGTCTTAGCAAATTTGTGCTTCTAGCAGATGAACATCGGTTACTGACTACATCCTGCTCCTAAATACTGCTCTGGACTTAGTGTCATAGCTGGTGTGAATCTTTATCAGGGTCTATAAACAAATGCCTCTGATAAATCTTCCATTTCCTGAGTCCCCCCCCCCTTTTTTTTTTTTTTTTTTTTTTTGGTCTAGCATTTTACCCTTCTCACACCCAAGAAATACTGCCAAAGTAACCAGGAAGTAGTACAAGAAAGAATACATTTCATATTTTCCCTTGTTGAGATGTATATCAAAAGATAACTCCTATACATAGGGGACAAGATGACTAACTTTTATGCCAAAAATCATCAGAAGTCTTTTGTGTATTAGAGGCCCAAAAATTGGGCCTCTCATGTCCAGAAGAAAGAGGGAATGTGATGGAAACATTAATAACCAAAATGTATAAAATTAGGTCTTATTGGAAGAATAAAGAGAACAAGAATTTCTGCCAGTAGATAAATCCCTGATTGCAGAGTACAGAGCCCACAACCTGTTCTCAGAAGAAGTAAAAACAAAGAAAATCCCCCAAACTTTCAGGTGTGCTTATCAATCCTCCATAAACAAATGACAGATACTATTAACTTAGATCCATGATGACCTTGTAAAGTAAATATTTACTCTATGAACTGCCTGTATTTTGGAAACCTTGTCAACTTAAACTAATGGTCTCAAGTCTCCCTGTCTGTTTATCCTTTTAAAAACACTTCACTATTTTAGGCCACTACCTTACATTTCTGATAGAGTGAGTTCCCAGCTGGCTTGATTTTTAGCAATACAAACCTTTTGCTTTTGAATTCAGGAGATACTTCCTTGGAGGTAGAGGAAACTGGTAGACATAATATTAACAATCTGCTCAAGGAAGCTTTATAGGCTATAGAACTCCAGGTGACAGCTATTTGAAAATCAAAACACTATTGTGTCATGGATATGCCTGTGTTATTTCCTGCTTACTTCTGCAGTGTTTTCTTAGCTGCAAGTAGGCTAAAATGCTAGACAATACCAACAAAAGTAAAGGGGATTCAGGAAATTGAAGACATATCGCAGGCATTGGTTTGTAGACAATGTTGAAGATACACATTGGCTACACTGGTCCACCATAAGTCCAGGGAGAGCAATATTGAGGAGCAAGCTTTAGTCAGCAACTGATTCCCATTTGCCAGAAGCACAAATCGGCTGAGACATGTTCAAAGTGGGAACAGAAGTTAAAACGTATATATTTATTTGGAACTCTTATTTCCTTACCTTTAGTGATCAAGAACAGCAAGACCAGGGAGAAAATTCCATCCTCAGAATAACTGTACTTATCTGCAATCCTTTTGACCTGTAAGCAGTGGATCCAAGCTTTATGGCATTTGATCCTCTGAAGCCTATATTAACTGTGTTATATAAAAGGGCATAAAATTTGTAGATATATTATCATTACCAATCTGTGCTGAAATCCATACTGTAGAAAAAGTAGACATTGAGTATCTGAAAAACAGCAGGCATGCACTTATGCCTTTGATACGTATATGCAGGCTGAACGCTTTATGCATAATTAATAAACAAATGTACAAAAATGAAAATTATGTCTTTATATTTTTAGTTCCTTACTTAGGAGCCATATTAAGGATGCCTAATACAGACAAGCTGACAAAGATATGGTTAGCCCATCCAACAATACTTTCAGATCTGAGAAGGATATATTTAATTAACTGTTCAATCTACTAAAAAATAAAAAAAAAACAACAAAAAACAAACAAACAAACAAACAAAAAATGACAGGGATCAGTCAATATACTCCTAGCAATAACCAATTGTCTATGGCATTGAGGGCAGAAGTTCTTCACAAAGTACATAATGTGAGAGAGTTTTTTTTTTTTTTTTTTTTTTTTTTTTTGTCTTTTCTCTGTGGAAGAGGGACATGGAAATTTCTGACCTTATTTTATCAAGGCCAAGGTGGTGCAAGCAATTTTTCAGTTCGCTGCAGGCTCTAAAAAGTCTAAGCTGGGTTTAACCTGTCAACAGACATTGTATTTGAGCATCTTGCTCCCTGGCCAGTGTCATAACAATCCATGCTGTCCCATAATCTTCTTAAGAGGCCTAGGGTCAATGTTAGGATCTGTGATTCTATGTCTGATATTATTACTGCTTTTTAGTTAACATTTACATGCCTTATTCTACAGATATCTGTACTATTAGAAGTCTAGGTATATCTAAATAGACAACTTTGTTTCAGTTACTTATTTTAACCTTAATTATTTAGAACATGTATAGGTGACAGAGTGAGGTTTATCCCTGTTATTAATCATTAATACTTAGTTTGATTATAACCAAGAGTTAATTGATAAGGATGGTCAGTAACTAGTGTTTCTTAACATTTTATAACAGGTTAAACAACTTTTATGAAATTAGAACTTTGTATTGTCCGGTTTACCTTCAAAAATACTGATTTTAATTTGAAAATCCTTTTAAGGAAACATGAACCATCTATTTGACTCAATTTATCTAAATAGCTTATGCTTACCTAATTTAACACAACAAAAATGCATTGCCATTTGTATCATAAAAAATGAGCATCTCAACTTTTGGTTAGTATAAAGAGCTTATGGCTGTGACCTTCAATTTTAGACCTTTGATTTAAGTACTGACATTAACAATATAATAAAAGCACCAATATCCTGTAACCTTATAAATTTGAACATTTAAATCTGTTTTTAAAAACAATTACACATCCTGTAATGTCTTTTTGTAATATCAAAAGTAAAGCACCCTTTATGTCTTTAAACCCATTATGACCTGGGTAACTATTAATTTATGTTAATTTCTAGTGTTACTAATTGTAACCTTTTAACTAGTTTGAACTTTTAAAGCTTTAGCCAAAAAGAAGTATTAATATCATCTACATTAAAAAGAACTACTGATTTTTTCATCATATGAATTTAATGACCAGAGCTCAGAGACAAATTTTGATCTGAGGGCTGTTAGACCCAAAAAATGTTTAAACCATTTTTGTTTTAGATCTATTCTTGTAATAAAATGTAGGTTTATAACAGGAATCACACAGATAGAATTATTTTTTTCCAGTCCATTAACATGTGTAAGATTTAAAGGAAATATTCTATGATCTATCCTATCTTTGTGAGTATAAAGTCCTATATGTAACTTTCATCCCAACCAAGGAATACTATAACCTTAACTATCAGTCTTTAACTCCTTCAAAGAACACAGTAGGATAATATATAAACTCTAGAATTGAAAGGGACAACTCACCTGGTCAGATCCGATGTTCTTCTGTAATGTTGCATCTTAAGCCTATAGGCCATAGTTTGTGTCTGGCAGATTTCACAGCCAAGCAAGAAATATAAAAATGTCCTACCTGTGTTGTCAGGTTTTCAGTACCTTTTCTCCACATCCTTCAGACTGTCTAGCATAATCTTCCATGAAGAAGGAACCATATAGCAATGTCCATCTTGTATCACTAGTCACTTTCCTGTGGGTCCTGCATGTCCAGTTTATACAGCATAAATCCAAAAAGTCCAGGCAAGAACAATATTTTGTTCAAATGGCTGGTTTTGCCATATTTGAGGCAAACTCTAGAACTTTTCAACAAGTACATATAATTGACTTTAGAGAAATAAATGGATCTTTTAAGCAAATAACCTGGTATGGTCGAAATTTTAACACATATTACTAAACTTAAATTTATATTTGTAGATATGAGAGCCCACAGCAAACAGTTTACATCTTCCTCTGACCTTTTATGAATTTTCTTGGAACGTTTATATCACTTTACATTACCTTTAGTCTCTTTCTCTGATTTTCTCAGACATCCTTAACATCGACAACACTCTCCTTTTCTATTTTTCATTTTTCCTCTTATCAATGACTCTTACTAGGAGGTTTTGAGTCTGAAGTGAATATCTTATTTATTTATTTAAATCCTGAGTGTACCTTCTTACTGTGGTGTCTTCCTCTGAGCATCTCTGCAACCTCTGCACTCTTAACTCTTGGCTTGTTTTTCTGCTTATGTGGGGTACACCAGCTCTCCTTTATTGATGCTTAATAAGGATAAGGAGAAACACATAGGCTGAATCGGTGTTTATTCAGGGAGAAATAACTTACAACATAGAAATAGGAATACTAGCCATTCCTGGTCCCAAGTATGCCTCCGGATGTACTCCTGTCCCTGTGCTGCAAACAATAGAGCTCTTTGAGCCCCCTCTTCAGACTTAGTTCCCCCAGGTAACTCCTGCCCTGTCTCCACCCCAATTGGCATGGTCTATGCCACAGGTGAAAAAACAGTGAAGATCTCACCAAAATCCCCATTTTAGTCTAAAGAAAAGATTTAGGCTTGATACAAAAACTATATACACAACAGTGAATAATAAGTGTGCTCTAAGAAAAGGAAAATTGAGGACATATAAACTTAAGACCTAACTATCTAGTATTAGGATGATGTCAAAACGGGGGTTACAATAATGTTGTCCAAAACTGGAAAGCTTAAGTCTACTAAGAAATATATCTAACTAGAAGAGAGAATAATACTTGTGGTAATGTAATATTCAAACTCATCAAAGACCTGAGAAGAAAAATAACAATACTAGGTTAGGCAGGAAGTGTGGGTGGACAACATCAAAAGGTGCAGCAAGGACAGAAACAGCTACCTGGATAGTCAAGGTCTTACTTCAAGTTTGGTACAGTCAGTTATTGCTAAGGCCTAGAGTACCTGACAGAGCACAACAAAATCAAGGAGGTTCAGCAGTTTTCTAAAGCCTGAAATCTACTCAGCATTGTTTCTTTGAGTATCTGATCTCGAATCACAAAACTTTCTAGAGACTTCATTGAATCAGTAAGTCTCTTGCTTTCTCCATCTACAAATGATTCCATATTATTAATATTCTCATTCTTAGATATTATCTGAATGTCATGTAAACTGCCTTCCTGAAACAATGCTCTATCTGATAGCTTTCCATTATCCTCAGACATGGAATGGATTCTGCTATTCTTTCCATCTGATGTTCCAATTTTTTAACCTTATTAGCAGCTTCGTTCAACCAGGAATGAGCTGTTTCTGCCAGCATGTTAATGCAGTGAACTGTTTCTGTCTTGGTTATTGAATCATTTGACATAGAACAAATTCTGTTCTCTAGTGGCAATTTTTATGTTCTATGTTTTGTATACTAGATGTCAGCTCTCTATTTGCATCTCTAATATGCTGAATCTTTTTTTCATCAGGTTGATACCCATTGCCTTTATAAAAAAAAAATGTATATATTGGTTAAGCCATAATTTTCTTCTGTTAAAATTCCTTCTATATATGAAGTAAAGGAATTTCCAAAGTCTTCCATCATAAGATTATCCACCCTAGGTATGGTACAATTGACCTCATATTTTACCATCATAAATTGTGAAGAATATTGCATTTACCTTAGGTGTAATTCTGCTGTCCTCGAACTTTGATGGTTTTAGTTGTTGAACTCAGCTTGTGGTGGTAATGCCTGAAAGTGTCCCACCAAATTGCATTTGGCTGCAGACAATTCTTCTGATCTTGGTCCCTGAAGAATAGCTCTTAACAAACTAAGGCAAACAAAATTTTGTTAAACGAGTGAGTGAAAGAAGCCTTGTGCAAATTTCTGAGGACCCCAGGGTTAAAAGATGTTGCCTCTTCCTGGCACCTTTGGGCCGCAGCAAACACACCAGCTGGGCAGGCACCAAGTGTGCCACAGCTGCAAATGCAAAGTGGGGAATTGGCAAAAGATGAGAAGCAGTGCGAGCTTTCTCAGGGCTGCACTGGATGTAAAGTTGTAGGGCAAAGGCAAATGTCCCACAAGTTGTGGTATGGCCACCTTGATACTCAAGGAACCCTGCCCATTTGGGGATGGTGTGGGAAGTGAGCGGCGTCTGCTGCCTCGTTGAAAACCAGGTCCGGTAAAAATCCAGATTCTGCTTCTGACACCAGATATTGATGTTCCATAAGGATCAGGAGAAAAAAAAATAGGCTGAATAGATATTTATTCAGGGAGACATAACTTACAACATAGACAGATGAACTCCAGCAGGTTCCTGGTCCCAGGAAGCTGTTCCTGTGCTGCAGGAAAGAGAGCTCTCTCAGTGTCCTCCTAAAAAGTAGTTCCCCCAGGTCACATCCGTCACTGTCTCCACCCCCAATGGGTGTGGTCTATGCCACAGGCAGGAACATGGTGAATATCTCACTACAAATACTGAATGCTCCATTTAATTCATATGTCAAACTTTAGTCAACCAATGGTGGGGCAATGGCAGAGGTGTTCTATTAATATGTACAAAGAGTAAATAGGAATTGCTTCCACTAATACTAAAGACACTCCTTAACTGCACATATTATCTGCCTTAAGGAACCACATACTTGCGTTTATTCCCTGTCTGAAGGGTGTCTATAAGGATGTATGGGCCCAAATATATTGCTTTTAGATAGGAGATATTCACGAAAAAGGCCCAGAAAACCTATGGTAGGAAAGGCAATATATTAGGGACAATAGTTGTTATTTGAGCTCTCTGTACCCATGACAAGTTGGAATGGGTTCCCATATAGGATTTCAGACAGGACAGGCAGTCAGAATGTGTTCCAGAACTGTCAAAGCCACTCAGAGAAGCTTTATATGGAATTAGATGATGAGATCCATCTTTAACTACTTGGTGGCAGTGCACTTGTTTAATATCAGAATTAAGGAGGCAGTCAGTAATCAAAAATGAAATAAAACAAAATAAAACAAAATAAAATAAAAATGAAGTAAAAAAAAACACATAAGGCAGAAGCAGATACACCTAAATATGAGTCTCACCATCTGGTGGTATCCTGCATGTATAAAGGGTATTGAAGGAGGAGGCTTTCCTTCTGTTGCTGCTTACCCTAGCTATGGCTCCTAAGTTTATAATTATACTAGCTTTAGAGCTTTCTTCTTTGGACTTTAAGAGTATAATGATGACCAGGTGAGACATGCACCATGGTAAATTAAACAACTGCAGTAGTCTTCAGATTCCCCTTGCTGGCAGCCACTTTTGGACCCATTGTTAAACAATTCGCATTCGAAAATGCAAACAAGTTTTGTAAAGAGGCTTTAAGTCCCCATAAGGCCAAAAGTCTTAATGACTATGTATGCATATGTCGGGACATAGATCATCACATTATGGGCCAGGTTATAGCTTCAGTCATTAAAATAGGTGGGAAGGATAGAGGAGCCAGACCAAAGAATTGGTTTGGATGTGGACAACCAGGACATGTCAAAAGGAACTGCTGTGGCTCCAGAATGTAGTACTCAGTTTCTTAAATGGTCAGCTGATAGACATACAAGCCTTTTTCCAACTTTTGTGTTAAATCATATATTTGTTAATCTTTGGGGAAGAGATGTGCTTTGGCCATGGGAGCAGTCCTTACTACTGAGTCTGTGAAAAATATGCTGGCTTACCAAAGTTATGCACATGGAAGAGGACTGAATAAATTCCCCCAAGTTGAACCTCAGTCTGTTGTATCTAAAAAATTAATTATCAAAAGAGCCTGAGATCGCTCTGAGCTGGGAAATTTTCCCTAGTGGCTATTGCTATGCAGCCTGGTCCCATTGCTATTATCTGAAAAACTGATGACCCAGTATGGGTGGACCAATGGCCATTATCTATTGAGAAATTACAGGCTGCACATCAACTTGGAAAGGAACAATTAGAGGCAGGACATATTGTTCCTTCTACTTCCCCATTGAATACTCCAATCTTGGTTATAAAGAATAAATCTGGAAATTGGATACACCTACAAGATTTCTGAGCTGTTAATCATTGCATGCCAATTATGGGAGCTACATGCCTGGCTTACCATCCCCTGTAGGCATCCTCAAGTTTATCAATTGTTATTAATAGACCTAAAAGTATACATTTTTAGCATTGCCTTGCATCCTGAGGATAGGGAGCGATTTGCATTTGGCATACCTTCTATTAATTTTAAAAAGCCTTATAAGAGATATCAATGGGTGATGTTGCTTCAAGGAATGGCCAATAGACCCACTGTTTGTGTATCATTGGCCAATGCCTCCATTAAAGAGAAATTTCTATCTCTGTATATTTTACATTATATGGATGGTATTCTTTTAGCCAGCCCGGATTCTAAGGAAATGAAAGAGGCTTTTGGAGAAATACAACATAATCTTCAACTAGCTGGCTTAAGAATAGCCCCAGAAAATATGCAACAAGAATTTCCCTATCAATACCTGGGTCACCAATTGTTATATTCTGGTGTCAGTCCTCAAAAGATTACTTTAAGCCTGGATAAACTGACCAACATTAATGATTTTTAAAAATTATTGGTAGATATAAATTGGGTTCCATAGTTTGTCCTTAACCACTGGGCAGCTTAGACCATTATTTGATATTTTACAAGCAGATTCTCATCCCACTTCTCCTCGCTCCTTAATGCCTGCTGCATGAGAATGCATACAATATTTGGCAAATGGATGTCACTCACTTGCCTTAAGCAAGAAAAATAAAATATATGCAAGTTTCTATGGATACATATTTTAATGTGGTTTTTTTGCATCTCTAACCTGCGGAGAAAAAATTAAAGATGTCATGTCCCATTGTTTACAGGCCTTTGCCTGTATGAGTGTTCCTGATATCTTAACAACAGACAATGGCCCCACATATGCTAGTCATCACTTCGTGGCCTTTTGCAAGGAACATCATATCAATCATGCATTTGGCATCCCACAGAATTCTATGGGACAAGCCATCGTGGAACACACTCATGCCAACATTAAACAATATTTTAATAAAATAGAAAAGGGGAAATATAGGATCTCCCCCAATTCTCAATTATCCACTATACTTTATAATTTAAATTTTTTGACTGTAGATAAAAATAACTTGCCTGCCATGGAGAAACATTGGAACAAACGCTCCCAAACATTGGGATGGGTCAGAAGGAAAGACATAATTACACGACTATGGCAACTGCCCACCCCCAATATTAGCTAGGGTCTGAGGGGCTGTTTGCGTTTTTCCCCCAGAAACAGAGTAACCTATTTGGATAACAGAACAACATGTTCGTCCTGTGGATCGTAATCAGGAATCTAATCCTGCTGTACTGGAATCCCTGACCCATGGAGGAACAAGTGGTTTGGTCCTTGGTTAGGAAACCCACATCCTGATGCCAGTTAGTCAGGAGAGAACATTCCCTGTGACTACTGGTTGCCAATGTGCCAATAGAAACTTCATTACTGAATAATTTGACCTCCCTGACTCAGGGGAGCCTTGGCTCCCAGAGAGTGCTTAATTTTTCTCCATTTCCCAATGGGTGATTCTTGGTTTCATGCATAGATTTGAGTAATGCCTCCCTTGCTGATTTTCACCCCAATTCCAGCATGAACAATTGCTGGGGACTCAGAGAGGTCCTATAACATAAACTTCCAGTGGGAACAGGAAAATGCTGCTATGTGGCCCCTATATCAGGGCCCCTATGCTGGAAGCTCCCCAGGAAGTTATGACTTGCATAGGCACTTGCCTTGGAGACACTGTGCTCCACCTGTAAAGGGTCCTTAGGGGAGGGAAAATCTTTCAATAGTTCTTCCACAACCTGCTTCCTGAGCAATTTATGGCCCCCGAGGGACAACAGTTCCCTGGTAGTTCGAGTTCCTGACCTCGCCCCAATGATAATGGAAGACCGACTTGGGGGAGAAGAAATTATCCTCTACAGCCAAGAAGGGACTTAGATATTGCCCTGCCAACATTCCTGTCATTGCTGTGTAGGTGACTGTTGCTGTCATTGCAGGGATTTCTGTGGCTCAGTTCACTGCCAATGTGGAGGCTGTTAACCAGCTGGCGGGCAGAATCAGTGAAGCCCTAACTGCAGAGAATGCCCTGCTTGAATGCTCTTATTCGATTTGGATTCTCATATTCAGTTTTGACTCTTTAACTTAAATCAGCAAACTGCCTTACTTCAGGAACAATTAGGGTTTTGGGGTTGGTATAGCAGGCCTCCTGCTTTCATTCTGTCATTCCTCTTGTATCACCTTGATTGGAATGCAAATGTCTCTGTAGGGGTCAACAGCCTCAATGGTGGCAGGGTCTCATCTTTTGTAAATTTTACCAGTGTTTTGGCTGACCAGAGAGTAGAGGTCAATAAGACCTGAATTACTCCTATTTCAGCAGATGGCAGGTGGAATGTCATGGCCCAGATTGGAGGTTGGTTACAGATTTTGAATGGCACATTGTCTCTCAGCAAGTTGTAGCCAGTAGTTGTTGGGGTAGGGATTCTTGTGCTATGCATGATCTGACAGTTCTTTTCAACAAAAGAAACACAGTCTGGCCGATGGCTCTCCCTATAGTCATGAGGTCTGTTTACAGATGCTGCAGAAATGAGGTAGCCCCATGATGGGCAACTTGCAGTGAAGCCCCCCAGCGTAAAACATGAAGTTTCTGGGGCCCCTGAAGAGGGGTAAGGGGTACCACACAATGCAAGACCTAAGCTAGGGGTCTCTCATAGAAAATAAAAGAGGGGGAATTGTAAGAATTAAAACCTAGACTAAGAATTACTCCCCCTCCTTCTGCCCTCAGGGCAGGCAGCTGTAACAGCTGGAAAACAGGAGACATGTTTTGTAATGCAAAATGCTAATGTTCCTTTGGCTTCTGCAACCCTGAATGCACACTAACCACCTGTTCTTGGAACCTGAGATGACTACCCACAGGCTCTGGTTCCCCCTCCTCCATCTTGTGCTGTGGTATATAAACTGGCCCCCAGACTAAAAGGAAAATAATAAAGAACCTTCTTAATATCAAACAAGAGTCCTGTGATATTAACATCTACACAATCCCCAGCTTCTCGGGCTTTGACAGCAGCGCAGGCGCCACACAGAGATGTGTCATTAGGTAACTACACACCTGGTTAAATGCCAAGTCATTAGTTAGCCCACCCACACAAAGCCACTAGTTACTACATACACTCAGTCACAAGTTAGTCACACACCTAAGACATTAGTTAGCCATACAGGCAGGAAATGAAGTATGCAAGGTCATCCATAAACAGGCAGCAGTGGGACACAGATTTAATCCCACCTCTTAGGAGAAATATACATGTATCTATTAGCTCAATGCCACTCTGGCCTTTTAGAGAAAGAGCAATTGGAGAAAAAGGGAGAGCGAGAGCGTTAGGGAGATATCTACAGAGAAACATAGGGAGAGGAAGAGGGAAAGCCATCAAAAATGGGAGAGAGGGAGGGAGAGAGAAAGACTCCACCTAAAAGAGAAACTGCTAACAGAAATGTTATCCCAGCACTGAGATGGCATGCCTTTAATCCCAGCACTGTCCATGGTGAGAAAGGAGGGATATGACTGGACAGAGAGGGGGATATAAATTGGGAGGAGACAGGAGGGATTGCAGGGAGAGGGTTCAGTCTGAGCAGTCATTCTGAGCTTTCATAAAGACAGCAGTCAATTGAGAAGGCCTTGTGACAACAGGATTGGTTCTTTGGTCTGAACACCGGTAGAGGTAAGAACTCTAGAGGCTCACACGGCTCTGCTTCTGAGATCCATCAGCTTTCACCCTCTGAGAGCAGACTCCAAATTTTATTATTAATATCTATCAGAACTTGTGCTGCAAATGTTGTTCTCTCTAGGGAAGTGTGATTTTTTTGAAGTCAGTATAGGCAAGTTTTCAACATATTAAAAATGAAAGACCTAAAAAGTAAGGTTAATGATGGACTAACCTAGAAACCAATATCTTTTCCTTGGAATTTGCTAGCTTCCTCTCACAAGGCCCTGAGATAAGAAGAATTCACACTGCCCCTCCTTTCCTGTGAGTCAACAGGTGGTAAATAGGGTCAAGAGATAGCTATAACTCTGGTTTGCCCAGACAAGATTAATTAACACACCTGAGGCCCTAAGGTCTGCTGACCCTAATAGCAGACCATCTGGCCTGCAAGGGTCATGTACTCAATGGACAGAGGGTCCCACCCCCTCCCTAAACGTGTGGGTTTGCCTTTAAAAACACCTGGGCCCAAGGGAGGGGGCTTCTCCCTAGCCTGAGAGCAGGAGGAGCCCATTTGCACAAATGTTTCCTGTTCATTAAAGCCTCTTGCCTTTTGCAGCAACTGGACTGGACATTGAGTTCTTGGGGTATCAACCGAACCTGGAAGACTTCTCATTCTGAGGGTCTTACAAAAATATGTTATTTTGATTTTCAAAACTATTAATTATCGGTATCTTTTTAATATCTGATTTAAATGCATTATTGCTTTTATATGTGATTGTTTATGCTGTCCAATATTTCTAGGTTTTATGTGTTTCATTTCCTTTCTCTCATGTGATGTTGATTATTTATTTCTGTGTAGAAAATTTTCCTGTAGTTTAGGCTTGCCTCATTTAGTGTAATTGATAATTGCATTAAACTTTTTCTTTCTTTTTTTTTTTTTTTTACTTTGGCAGAAAATTTTTTCTACAGATACTCAACCATTTATAGAATGTAACAAATATGGATGATAAATATGGTATACTCAAAGTAAGCTGCTTCCCTTTTTTTAGTGAAATCTTGATCAAATATCAGTTCCCTTTAAGTTGGTTGCATTATTTTTTTGGGGGGGGGGATATGTGACAAGGGCAGGCAATAATTTTAGTCAATAGAAATGTAACATCTCAAGAGCAACAATTGAGGGACTGGTCAGGTAAGAGTGCCTTAAAGCCAAATGTATTTTGAGGATATATATATATATATATATATATATATTAGATGTTGATCCCAGTCCCCACTCCCTCCCTCCCGCTGACACTCCCCCCCCCTCACTTGTACACTGACCTGCCTCCCCTCCCATCCCACAATGCACATTCCACAGGTAGGGCTATGCTATCCAGGTGGGGTCATGTAGATCTGTCAAGTAATTTGAAGTAGGGACTAGGACTTCTCGCTCTAGGTTAAGGCCATATCGCTCCATGTGGAATGTGTCTGCAAGGTCATTTTGTGCACCATGAATACATCCCGGGCCCATTCTATCAGGTCCCTTAGACTGCTCAGTCCTTTTAGCTGAGAACCATATTAAGGGGGTTCTGAGTCAGTCCCATCCTGTATTCCCAGCTATAAATCTGGGGGGCCAATTAGTTCCTCCTAGTTCAGGTCAGCTGTCTCTAGGTGTTTGTGCAATCTGGTCTTGTTGTCACTCTCTGCATCTGGATTCTTATATGACTCAATGTTTAGTTATAGATGTTTTATTCTGTTTCAAACAGGGACGAGATCAGGACTCCATGATGGTGGATAAGTCAGTTGTTGATCGCACTATTAGGGAAAGACATTTATGGTAGCCTTTTCATGGTTGCTCTAATTATTAGTTGGAATCAGTCTTGTACGTCTCTAGAATTTTATTTTGGTTCAGTTTTCTCTTCAAACCAATAATGGCTGCCTCTTTTATGTTCCCTCTGTCTCTCTGTCTCACTGCCTCTCTCACTCTCTCTCTCTTCTGTCTTTATTCCTATGCAGACTGAATCTTCCTAGTCACACGTTTTCCTCTCTTCCCTTTCACTTTCTCCTATTTCTTTCTCCATTCACTGCCCCCCCCCAATTCCCATGTGCTCTCGGGATCTTCTCCTTTCCCCCATGTGTGAGGGACCTTATAGGAATCTCTGTAGTTATCTACACACCGTCATTCAATTGTTCCAGCACTGTTTGTTGAAGATGCTGTCCTTGTCCCATTGTATAATTTTAGATGTTTTGTCGAAAATCAGGTGCTCATAGGTGTGTGGGTTAATATCAGGATTTTCAATTTGATTCCATTGGTCTACCTGTATATTTTTTTGACAATACCAGGCTGTTTTCAGAACTATAGCTCTGTAGTAGAGCTTAAAGTCAGGAATGATGATGCCTCCTGAAGTTCCTGGGTCTTTTGTTTTTCCATATAAAGTTGATTATAATCCGTTCAAGGACACTGAAGAATTGAATGGGATTTTAATGGAGATTGCATTGAATCTGTAGATTGCTTTTGGCAAGATTGCCATTTTTACTATGTTTATCCTACCTATCCAAGAACATGGGAGATTTTTCCATTTTCTGGTATCTTCTTTAATTTCTTTCTTTATAGCCACAAACTTCTTATTATATAGGTCTTTTACTTGTTTGGTAAGTGTTACGCTAAGATACTTTATGTTGTTTGTAGCTATTGTAAAGGGTGATGTTCCATTTCCTGCTTGCCACCCCTCATCTCCTCTGTTCCCCTACCACTCATCTGTTGCTTGGGCAGGTGTCTACTAAGTTTCTCCCTTCATCCACTTGAGGCAGAACTAAGACACCTCTCCACCTCTCAAAAACCTGTATCTCAGCTGACAAGGTATCTCTTCATATATAATGGGCTATACTAACTCAGTTTGTGCATTTATTATCTTAGAATCACCATTGTCCCGTATATTAAGGGAGTATAGTTAAGTCTTATGTAGTTTCTTTGTTATCAAATCAGGTTCCTTGATCTCACACTAGCTTGGGTCAGCTTATTTTGCAGGTTTTGCCATCATGGTCTTGAGTGCTTTGTTTTTATTATTGCTCCTATCTCCCTGTGATTGTACTCCAGGAGGTTGGCCAAATGATTACCGGTGTATTTATGCACCTGCTTCTTTCTGTTTCTGCAAGAGTTTAATTGATTCTCAGAAGTTTTAGATTGTTGGTTGGGTATCATCTACTTTATATCTACAACAAAGTTATGATTACTATATATATTATGTATCTTTCTGAATTTTGGGTACTTCTCTTGGTAGTTATTTTGGTTCTGTCCATGTACCTAGAAATTTTAGGATGTTACTGTTTCTGATCACTAAGGAGTATGCTATTGTGTACATACACCACATTATCTTTATCTGTTTTGCAGTTGATAGTCATATAGGTTGTTTCCAAGATCTAGCTATTATGAAAAATGTGGCTATGAACATAGATAATCAAATGTCTTTGTGGTATAATTGAGCATGCTTTGGGTATACTACTTCACATCCATATATTGTTTACCTAGTCTTGTCCCATTGCCACGCAAGCCCCAAATAATACACAGAGACTAAGTATTTGATATAATACTATTGGCCCATTACTTGTTTCTTATTGGCTAGTTCTGTCTTAATTATTAACCCATTTCTGTTTATCTAAATATTTCCACGTGGTTATCTTACTGAGAACTGGCTGGCGTCCTGCTCTCTCCAGACTCCATCTTTTCTCCTCCTTCCTCCTTCCTCTTTCCTCTTTGTCTCCTAGTCCCGCCTCTCTTGCTTTCCTATTGGCCAACAGTGCTTGATTACTTAACCAGTATGAGAAACATGTTTACAGCATGACATGTCCCATCACTGTTGATGCTTTATCTATGTCGAAAACTCATATATGAATGAGTACATACCATGTTCCTCATTTTTTTTTACAGGGTTACCTCATTCAGGATGGTTTTTTTCAAATTCCCTCCATTTGCCTGTGAACTTCAAGATTCCAATTTTTTCCCACACAGAGAAGTATTCCATTGTGTAAATGTGCCACATTTGTAATCCATTCTTCAGTTGAGGGGCATCTAGGTTGTTTTCAGGTTCTTGCTACAAACATAGTTGAACAGATCTTTTGGTTGTATGGATGTGGTTCATTTAGATATATGCCAAAGAGTGGTATTGCCTGATCCAGTAATTGACTGATTTTGATTTTGCTGAACCACCATAATTATCTCCAAAATGGCAGTACAAGTTTGCAATCCCAGCAGCATTCGAGGAGGGTTCCCCTTTGTCCACATCCTCTCCATCATAAGTTGTCAATGGTGTTAATAATTTTAGCAATTCTACCAGGAATAAGACATTATCTAAGAGTTGTTTTTATTTGCATTTCCCTGATAGTTAAGGATGATGAGCACTGTCTTAAGTGTCTTCCAGCCTTTTCTATTTCCTCTATTGAGAATTCTTTATTCAGTTCTATACCCCATTTTTTTTTTTTTAAATAAGGCCATTTGGTGTTTTGGTGACTAGCTTCGTGTTTTCTCTGTATATTTTTGAGATCGTCCCTCTGTCAGATATAGGGTAATAGAAGACCTTTTCCCAGTCTGTGGACTGCTGTGTTCTCATCAACTGTGTCCTTTGCCTTACATAAGCTTCTAAGTCTTTCTGCAGTCTTATATACACACCAACAGCCAGGTATGCCAGCAACATTTGTTAAAGATGCATTCTTCCTCCCATTGTATAGTTTTAGCTGTTTTGTTTTGTCAAAACTCAGATGACCATAGGTGGGTGGGTTATTATCAGGGTTATTGATTTAATTCTTTTTGTCTACCTATATATTTTTGTGTCAATACAAAGCTGTTTTCAGAACTATAGTTCTATATAGTTTGAAGTTGAGGATGGAGATGCATCATGAATTTTTTTTTATTGTACTTGGTTGTTTTAACTATTCTCAGTCTTTTCTTTTTCCATTTAATATAAGTTATTATACTTTCAAGGTAAGTGGAGAATTGTGCTGGGATTTTGATGGGGATTGCCATGAATTTTTAGATTTCTTTTGGCAAAATTTCTATCTTTACTATGTTTATCCTACCTATCCATGAGCATGGTAGATCTTTCTGTTTTATGGTATCTTCTTTAATTTACTTCTTTAAAGACCCAATATTCTTGCTATATAAATCTTTCACATGTTTGGTAAGCATTAGTTAAAGATAATTTATGTTGTTTGTGGCTACTGTAATGGGTAATATTTCTCTGATTTCTTTCTGAGCTCCTTTGTCATCTGTATATTGTAGGGCTACTGATTTTTTTGACCTTCTCTTGTATCCTGCTATTTTGCTGAATGTTTATGTCAGCTGTACCCATTCTCTGTAGATCTTTTTGTATCCTTTATGTAAACTGTCATATCATGTGCAAATAGTGATAGTTTGACTTTTTACTTTCCAATTTGCATTCTGTTGATCTCCTATTGTTGTTTTACTCCTTTTGCAAGAATTTCAAGTACATTACTGAAGAGCTATGTACAGAGAACAGACTTGTCTTGTTCCTGATTTTAGAGGAATCACCTTAAGTTTCTCTGCATTCTGTTTGATATTGGCTGTTGGTTTACTGATTATTCCTGTCTCTCCAAGACCTTTATCATGAAATGGGGTTGAATTTTGTCAAAGGCTTTTTCAGCATCCAGTAAGATGATCATGTGGTTTTTCTTTTTCAGTTTGTTTATATGGTTGATCAAATTGATAGATTTTCAAATGATAATGTAGAGAGCTGCGAAGTGCCACACCTTAAAGATGGTGCTGGCTTCCCCCTTCCACCTTCCAGATGGTGAGCGCTGTCATAAACAAGTCATTATTTGGCTAAGCCTGTTCAGCTTGCCTGCTTCCCTATAAGAGCAGCCTACCTGCAGGGTCCACATTGCTCATTAGAGTTTGTCAGCACAAGGAGATTTAACTCTGTTTCCCCAGAGTTAGAAGAAGAAGCATGTTCAAGGATCATGATTAAACTGCTAGAAGAAGATCTCCGCTGAGTTGCGTCTTCCTTGTTGATTGAGGTTGGGCGTGACATGATAAA
The DNA here is from genome assembly GCF_943737965.1 of Phodopus roborovskii. Taxonomy (NCBI): domain Eukaryota; kingdom Metazoa; phylum Chordata; class Mammalia; order Rodentia; family Cricetidae; genus Phodopus; species Phodopus roborovskii. The sequence continues at coordinate 822,279 of NW_026126724.1, forward strand.
CCATCCCTACAATGCAGGGATGAAGTATCCTTTGTCATTGTGGATGATTTCCCTGATGTGTGCCTGGATTTTATTTGCTAGTATTTTATTGAGGCGTTTTTCATTCGTGTTCATGAGGGATATTAGTCTGTAGTACTCTTCCTTATTTGTATCTTTTTGTGTCTTGGGTACCTAGGTAATTGTGGTCGCATAGAGTTTGGTAATGAGCCTTCTGTTCCTATTGTGTGGAACTATTGAAGAATATTGGTATTCGCTCTTTGGATTTCTGGTAGAAGTCTGCACTGCAGCCATCTTGCCCAGGGCTTTTTTTGTTTGGGAGGGTTTTGATGACTGCCTCAATTGTGTTAGACTCTACTGATCTATTATCCAGAGGTTTCTCTCTCTCTCACAGCAGTTGGCAAGACATGGGGAGCCCTGGCTGGGACCCCAGGCCCTGCACCACAGTGCACTACAGGGACAGCCTAAGAGAAGGGATAATGTGCCTTCTATCCAATCCACCAAAACCCACACAACATTGGAGAGAGAGAATTTGAGAGCATGTGTGGGAGGAGCAGAGAGAGCTTGAGGATTGCTCTGAGCATGCCACAGAAGTGGAGAGCAGGTCATGAGTATTGTGCTCGTTTTTGTTTGGGGGGTTTGTGCTTGGGGGAAGGGGTTGCAGTGAGGCAGGTGGGGATGGTGTGCATGGGCTAATATGTTTATAAGGTTTTCTAAGTGGACTGTCAAAGTACACTATTAATGGTGAAAGGCTATATTAACGGGCAGGGGGATAAGAGGTGAGGGGTGTGTTGCACAAGACATGAGCCAGTCGGTAGCTCCGGGAGGGCGTGGAGGGGCCTTTTAGAGACAAATCAGGTGAAAGGGGAAGTGGATGGAAAGGAAGCTGGAGGGGTGGTGTGGAGGGATTTAAAGCATGCTGTGCACATACTAACTAGGTCTAGCCACATCAGAGTCTCAAGGATGACAGTGTCTCTGCCCCTTGAGTTAATGATATCAAGGTGGGGAGACATGGGGAGGCCCCCTGGGACCCCTGGGCCCTACACCACAGTGCACTACAGGGACAGTCCAAGCAAAGGGACAATGTGCCTTCTAACTAATCAAGCAAAACCCATACAACTTAAGAGAGAGAGAATTTGAGAGCACCTGGGGAAGAGCAGAGGGAGCTTGAGGCTTGCACTGAGCATGCTCTATTCTAGGATACCAGGTGGGCCTGAAGCACAGCACCATCCACCACAACCAGAGCAGTACGTGCCCAAATGAGGTACAGCTGTGCATGAAGTGAACGTGAGGGCAGCCAGGCCCAAGGGAGGGGACTGTAGAAGGCCTGTTTGCTGGGCTGTGGTGGTGGCCTGGTGCGGTGAACTCGCCTAAGCCATGGCTCAACAGACAGTGGCAGTGGCAGTAGAGCTTGGATGAGTCATCAGTGCTGTGCTGAAAAGATGGCGGGGCTCTGACTGAGCTGGGGCTGTAAGTGGGCTGCACTAGTGCTGGTGATCCTGAGTTTGCAACCTAGGAATTAGTGGTGCAGCCGCTGCTTGCTGGGCCTGTTTTCTGCCCACTCATAGCACCTTGGGCCTGCACATTTCCTCCTGAGTCTCTCTTTTTTGGTAGGGGCCTCCTTCCTGCTGCACGAGGCACAGAATGGACCCCATATATAGCATTGAAAGATTACAGCAGACACACCCACCACTGCCTAATCTCCTGGCACTAGACTCCTGCATGGTAGTCCTTGTCGTACCACTGCCTCTGTGCAGGTGCTGCAATGGAGTAAGGGCCCATGGCTGGAGATACGGGTGCTCACCTGGAACTCATCTGGTACATACCATTGCTTACAGCTGCATCCAGTGGTGCCTCTGTGGCCAGATATGCTGCTCGAGCCCAGGCCACCAGGAGAGCTGCAGGGCTAAACCAAGTGCCATTCCAGGCCAGATCATACAATCTGTGGCTACCTTGGTTGAACTCCAAAGCTGGTTGCTCACTAGTTTCATCTCTCTTTGGTCTGCAGGACTAAGAGACACAGGTGGGGCACTGAGGCCCCATGTGTGGGAGGATGCTTTAGATTCACACACTTGATGGATTTTGGTTGCTGCTTTGGCCAGTGGTTCTGCTCAGATTTCTCCTAATAGTTGTAAACTCACCATTGTTCCCTGGCTGCTTAGAAACTTGCATACAGAATTTCTTTTCAACTGAGAGCCATTGGTGTCCAAGTGTTTGCAATGAACCCCACGAATGATACTGCTCTCTACATTTCCACCAGTCGCCTAGTGCTCAACCATGACCCTGGAGACCCCAAGGCATTTCAAGAGATTAATAGGATCCTGCCTTACTTGCGACAGTCCCTCTCTTGCTGTGTTTGTGGACATTTGCTACAAGATCCTATTGCACCCACCAAATCCACGTGCCAACACTATGTCTGCAAAACATGTATAGGCAAGAAAATGATGATGAAAAATTCATGTAGCTGGTGCATAAACTATGAGCACTTTGAGGAAAACAAGCAGTTAAGCATCTTATTGAACTGCTACAAGAAACTATGTGAATATATAACCCAGCCAAGACTGGCACAGGACAAAAGACAAACAGTTGACTGTTCTTCTGATGTTTTAGCTTTATTCAATGAAGGATCATTGTTTTGTGAGGACATAGAGAAGCCTTCAGACTCATCCTTCACTCTGTGTTTGACACAGTCCCCTTTACCTTCAACTTCAGAACCCATAGCAGATACACATGCTTATTTATCTCCAAAGTCTGAAAGCACCCACAGCATTGCTATTGGTAGTTCTGTTGTCAATGGTTTGCCTACTTACAAAGGGCTTCAATAGATAGATCTGGTATAAATATCCCCTCACCCGAACATCCAAATACAATCGACATGTGTAATACTGTTGATATAAAAACTGAGGATCTGTATGAGAGCCTGTTACCTGTCTATGACACGGTAGCCACTGATTTGTGCTCCACAGGTATTGATATCTGGAGTTTCTGCGAAGAGCCAAAACCTGGTGACTCTCTTTTGCTGAGTGATGAGATATTAATTTGCAGTTTAGAAACTGTTTCAAATACAGAGGTTGCATGTCCTAATTTGCATCCAAATTTGGAAGCCACTGTATCCAATGAACCTTTTTTTCAGCTCTCTTCCAAGTCTCTTAGCCATAATATTTTTATGCCTACCAGCCCTACACCCCATGTATTATCATGTTCAGCAGCAACTCCAAAGGTAGCAAAGTTGAATCGAAAAAGAACCACATATGAAAGTTACAGTGAAAAAGTTCAGCCACTTCCAATTTCTACCATAATCGGAGGCACAAAACTTGGGGCATCTGCTCCTGTGATGGTGAAGCATGAAAGGAAAATCTTCCTTCAATCTATAGCTACTGTTTCCAATGGAGGTACAACACCCAAGACCACCAAAACTGTACTTTTATCTACTAAAAACATGAAAAATTGTCATGAACATGGATCCAAGAAATACCACTCTAAATCCAAGCCGGGTATTCTTTAAAAAGACAAGGCAGGAAAGGCAATGATTCTTAGTCATCATGTTATGCCAGGAAGTCCTACCAAGACTGTGTGCAAAAAACCCCAGAGAAAGAAAGTATGTAAATGTGGGCATGCTATGCAAAGTACAAGTAATCTTACATGCAGCAGCCAGTGCTGACATTGTTACTCTAACCAGAAAGCCTGCATACATTGCAGATGCTGAAGGCTGCCAGAACTCCTACATGGCCAATGGGGAGAAGAAGCTGGAGGCATTTGCTGTGCCAGCGAAGGCCTTGGAGCAGATCAGACTCACATTGGGTGTTAATGTGACCAGCAATGTTGTGCGCAACAGAAGTACCAGTACCAGTGTTATCAATGTCACAGGGTCCCCAGTAATGACATTTTTAGCTGCCAGTACAAATGTTAACAAAAGTTTGAATGAAACTATGGATATGAGATTTGAATGTTAACTCAATGGATCTTGAAGCCTACACCTGGTAGGAAATAGCTACAGTTTTATGGCACCTATTCTGTTGGTTTAACTTGCCAGAATTTCTGCATATAGATCACTTGTATCACGTGTTTTCATTGCAAAGTTATATGTGTTAGTGTCATGAAAACAGTGTGCAGATTATGGAGGAGTAACGCTACAATTATATGTTCTTAGTTCTTACAGAACCTGAGAGTTTGAGAACAAATGCTGATGCAAGATGCAACTGATTTATACAAAATGAACTTTGTCAAGGAAAATAACCTCATTGTTTTTGATCATGTTTTGTGCATAATCAAAGTTGATGAATAAATGTAAGGAAGTGGCATCAAGTAAGTTCATCAGGATTGTGCTAGTTTTTTTTTGTTGTTGTTGTTTTGTTTTGTTTTAATAGTGATTAGTTTATCAGGTACAGCCTTCTGATTTCTGATGCCACAGAGAACTTTCTCCTGTTGAAAAGTTGATGTGTTCAGCTCAACTTTTGCACTGACATAATACCAATTCTGATCATGAAAATTGGCTACTGGCGAATATGAATCAGTTCTTAAATCAGCCATATCAGCAATCAGCAGTATTAAGAAAGAAAATTTCCCACTCATTAGGATGTTTTAAAAAATCTGTCTTTTAAAAGAAATCTGTCTTTAAAAAGTGAACAAATAAATTCTGTCTTACCACTAATGTGAAGCAGTTTATGCTTTAAATATTTGAATTCAGCCCCCTTTCTAATTTCTGACTCACTTCTATGAAAAAATTTTAAGTCCTTTCATTTGAGCAATGTTCTATTTGTTAAATAAAGTGAAGAGTTGTTTTATTCTGAACACAATTGAATTTATATAGTTCATAACATATTTTATAAAATATAAAAATATTTAAAAATTGGGTTATATTTAGAATAATTTTGGAATATTGCCCTAAATGTTCCCAGATTTATGCATTATATTTATAGCCAGTGATGATTTATTTGATTTTTTTATTCCTGTTTATTTGCTACAGGCATTGCATTGAATATACTCCCTTTTTTCTTTGTCTTTTTTATCCTTTTTTGTATTTTTGCTTTTCAAGGGTGCTGTTCTTAAGGAAGGCTTCTTTATCAAGGACTTAATAAAATGCCTTTGATGAACCTTGTGCATTTAGGTGGGTGTAAATCTTGGAAGATTTACTTTAGAATATTATTTTGCATGTAAAGGGAAACTGTGTTTGAATTTTCATGTATTTCTTTCTATTAACTTTATGGGGAAGACAAACATTCTGTTGAAGGGAAGTCTAGTCAGTTCCTTGAAAATGCATGGCCCAAGTTAACAAGGACTAACTAGGTGTAGAGATAACCCTGTGATTTCAAAAATTTGCTGGTTTGTCAGTGCAAATTTCAAGAAAAATTCTGCTAGGGAAGTTCCAGTTTCTGCTGCATTCACCATCTATTGAGATCTGATGTGTGAAGTTGTGTTGATTTGGCACACAGCATGTTCAATGATGGTTACTCACCTCATAAAGACATGGATAAGCATCTATTGGACACAGAGCAGATGACACCTCTTGTTGTGTAGTGTATCCTGGTGTCCTTTCCTGTGAATGTGGTCAAGAAGGAATAGGAAGTTGAGGAGAGGGAAAGAGTATATCTGAAGAAGAAAAGAGATACCCTAAAAGAGGGAGCCATTATAGACTTAAGGAGAAATCTGGCACTGGGAAAATGCCCTGAGACCTACAATGATGAAAACAACATATATTGTAATCAATAGTGGAGAGGCTATCATTAATCCCCTTCCAAGATAACGAGATTAATGACTAGCCTATATGCCATCCTGGAGCCTTCACCTAATAGCTGATGAAAGCAGAAGCAGACACCCAAAGCTAAACACTAAGACAAACTCCCGGATTACAGTTACTTAGAGGGAGGAGTGATGAGCAAATGTGTCAAGACCAGGCTGAAAAAATCCACAAAATAAGCTGACCTGAACAAAGCATAACTCATGCAAACCCAGTCTGATAGCTGGTAAACCAGCATATGACTGTACCAGGTGCCCTGAATGTACGTGTTATTTAGGAGGACTTGGCAGTCTATGGGGCCTTTAGTAATGGATCAGTATTTATCCCCAATATATGAAGAAACTTTGGGAGCCTATCCCCCATAAAGGGATATGTTCTCCCCATAGACATATAGTGGAGGACCTAGGCCATGTTCCAAATGACATGACAAACTTTTAAGACTCCCGTAGAAGGCTTCACCCTCTCTGTGGAGCTTCACCATGTTTGAATGGGGTTGGGTGGAGGAAATGGAAGAGGATTGGTAGATGAGGAAACTGGGATTGACATGTAAAACAAACTTGTTTCAAATTCAAATAAAAATGAAAAAGTAATACCACATTTCTTTTTAAAAAGACATTCCCCCCCAAAAAAAAAAAAAACAATACCAAGAAGGATGGTAGAAAAAATGAATAAAGAAAGAAAGAATTAAAGAAGTGAAGAAAATAAAAAAATAAAATTAATAAATGAATATGAGGAGGGAATAATATTAAATGATAATGGATTTAAAGTGATTGGGGAAAGGCAGGTAGAAAAGAATAAGCAATGACAAATAAACAAATGAAGCTAGAACAAAAACATGAGTAGGTAATATTTACTATCTAAGGGAGGATATTTTAATGAATGTATTTTAGATTGCAAAACAATAATTACTGGTAAAGTGGCCATACATATAGATTACATAACAATAATTACTGGTAAAGTGGCCATACATATGCTAAAGAAAAGACATTATTACTGCAAATATAATGAAGGTTTTGCTATAGTATAATTTATCTAAAAGTGATGTCAATTGTCTTATTTCAGTGGGAGGACTATTTCATCCCATACTCAGAAACATTAAGTTTCTTGTAGATCATCCTGTTAGGTGGATGCCTTTTGGATTTTCCTGCATATATGTACTCACAGGTAGTGTTGAAGCTTTTAGATCTTGTTTGGAATATCTCAATTTTAAACTTTTATTAATGGAAAGGGCATGACATAAATGTGATGATGAGAGTTCAGAAATCAAGGGGAAATAGTATAATAATATTAAAATTAAACAGTGAATAAAAAAAACAGCAAACACAAGGAGGAGTAAAAAAGTGTTCATTTTTCTTTATAGGAACTGAAAGAATAGTCAGGATATGTTTTCTCCCCTGGATATGTTAATTGATTTGCTTTAAAAAGGAAAGGAACAGCTAGGACACTGAGTGGGTCTTCATTGTGAGAATAACTCTCCATTATTACAATACCCCTCTGCCCCCCCCCCCCGCCTCTAGGCTAAGGGAGTATCCCTTCATGGGGAATGTGCTATAAAGTCATTTCATGTACTAAGGATAGATCCTTGTTCCACTATCAGAGACCCTTAGACTACCAAGGCATTCTAACTAGGACCCACTTTAAGGATGTCTGATGCAGTATAAAGCTGTTGTCCCAAATATCATTTGGGGGTTCATAAACTCCCCCTTGTTCAGGTCAGCTGTCTCTGTCGGTTACTGTTGTTTGGTCTTTGTAAGGAGTACGGTTTTTCTGCCCACCACCGCCTGGGTTTGTCCCACTGCCACACCAGCCCCAATTAACACACAGAGACTCTGTAGATAATTCTGTTGGCCAGTTACTAGTTTCTTATCGGCTAGCTCTGTGTTAATTATTAATCCATTTCTATGTATTTCCACGTGGTCTTACCAGTGAGAGGCAGCTGGTGGTTCTAGTCTCTCCAGACTCTCCATGTTGACCCCTCCTTCCTCCATCCTATTTCCTCCCTTGTCTCCTAGTCCTCCTATCTTCCTTTCCTATTGGCCAAAAGTGCTTTATTCATTAACCAGTATGAGAAACATATACAGAATGACATCTCCCATCAGGTCTTGACCCCTTTTCTTATCATTTAACCTCTCTGCAACTGCATTACAGGAGTTCAGCTCAGTGATTAGCTGTGAGTGTCTGCTTATGTCTACAAAAGCTATGATAAGAGGGCTCTATGATGGGAGATAAGTTAGTTATCAATCTCATTATGAGGGAAGTGCATATAAGGTAGACTTTCCAGTGTTGCTCAGATTATTATGTGTGGCCATCCTTGTAGGTCTCTGGACATTTTTCTAGAGTCAGCTTTCTTTTCAAACTTATGAGGCTCCCTCTATTATGGGATCTCTCTCTGTCTCTGTCTATCATTGCTCTTGTCTGTTCGTTACCCAACTAAATTTTTCTACTCCCACATGTTCTCCTCTCCTAACTTCTCTTTTCCTAATTCCCTCTATAGTAACTGAGAACACCCACCTACTCCTAATAGGCTCAGGAGACCTTCTTGCTTTGCCATTCTGTGAGGGACCTTGTATGAATCTCTTAGGTCCCACCTCATATACTAGTTTCTCTGGATGTGTGAAATATAGACTGTTGATACTTTTCTTTATATCTAAAATCCACCTATGTTTGAGTCCATACCATGCTTCTCTTTTTATGACGGGGTTACATAACTCAGGATGGTTTCTTCCAGTTCCATCCATTTGCCTGCGAATTTCCAAGATTTCATTGTTTTTTAAATTTTATGTTTTATTATTATTATTATTTATACCATTGTGTAAATGGTCCACATCATCTTTATCCATTCTTCACTTGAGGGACTTCTAGGATGCTTCTAGGTTCTTGCTATTACAACTAATGCTGCTACTATGACCGTAGTTGAACAGATTTTTTTTTTTTTTTTTTTTTTTTTCTTTTTTTTTTTTTTTTTTTTTTTTTTTTGGCATGGCTGTGGATCATTTGGATATATACCAGAGAGTGGAATTGCTGGTATATGTGGTGGACTGATTCCCATTTTCCTGAAGAACTGCCACACTGATCTACAAAATGGCTGTAGATGTTTACACTCCCACCATTAATGGAGGAGTGTTCCCCTTTCTCCACATCCTCTCCAGCATAAGTAGTCATTGGTGTTTCTAATTATAGCCATTCTGACGGGAACAATTTGGTATATCTGAATTGTTTTCATTTGCATTTCTATGATGACTAAGGATATTGAGCACTTTCTTAATTGTCTCTTAGCCATTCTGTTTACCTCTAGTGAGAATTCTCTATTCAGTATGTACCTCAATTTTTAATTGGATTATTTGGTATTCTGGCGACTGGTTTCTAAAATTTCTTTGTATAATTTGGAGATCAACCCTCTGTCAAATGGGGGTTTTGTGAAGATCATTTCCCATTCTGTGAGTTTCCATTTGGACTTGTCAACTGTATCCTTTATATTACAGAAATTTCTCATTTTAAGGAGGACCATTTATTAATTGCCAATCTCAATGACTGTGCTATTGGTGTTATGTTCAGGGAACAAACCCATGAAAAAAATTTTTAAGGATACCTCCCACTTTCTATTCTAAGACCTTCAGTGTGGCTGGATTCATGTTGAAGTCTTTGATCCATTTGGACTAAAGATTTGGGCATGGCAATTGATATGGTTGTATCTGCAGTCTTCTACACACCATTATCCAGTTGTGCCAGCACAATTTGTTGAAGGTACTTTCCTGCTGTCATTATATTATTTCAATGTCTTTGTCAAAATCAGGTGTTCAGAGGTGTATTAGTTAATATACGGATTTTCTATTCAATTATATAGTTCTGCCTGTCAATTTTTGGGACAATACCAAGCTGCGTTCAGGACTACAGCTCTATATTAGATCTTGAAGTTGATGATGGTGATGACTCCTGATGTTCCTTTATTGTACATGGTTGTTTTGGCTATTCTGGGTCTTTCCTTTTTCCATATTAAGTAGACTATTATTTCTTTCAATCTCACTGTAGAATTGTCATGGGGATTGCATTAAATCTGTAGAATGCTTTTGGAAAGATTGCCATTTTTACTATGGTTTTCCTACCTATATATGAACATTGAATATCTTTCCATTTTCTGGAATCTTTTTTAATTTATTTCTTTTAAAGACACACACTTCTTGGTATATAGGTTATTCACTTGTTTGCCCAGAATTTCCCCAAGATAATTTATGTGATTTTGACCATTATAAAAGGATTTTTTGAGTTAATCTTATCTTTTTTTAATATTACATATAGATCCCACTTCCCTCTCCCTCCCTTTCTTCTTCCCTCACATTCACCCTGACCACCCTCGCCTCCCATCCCCCCACCCCAATTCCACATGTAGGGCAATGCTGTCCAGGTGGGGTCATGTAATTCTGTCAAGTGATTTGAAGGGACTAGGATTTCTCTTCTCTCTCTAGTTTAAGGCAATATCCCTCCATGGGGAATGTGTACACAGGTTCTTTTATGCACCAGGAATACATACCAGTTCCACTGTCTGAGGTCCCTTGGACTGCTCTGTCCTTCTAGCTGAGACCCATATTCAGGGGGTCTGAGTCTGTCCCATGCTGGATTCCCAGCTATCAGTCTGGGGGGTCCTATTAGCTCTTTCTTGTTCAGGTACCCTCTCTCTATGTGTTTCTGCAACCTAAACATAGTAAGAGAAATATAAAGTAAAGCAACAGCCAACATCACATGGAATGGAGAGAATTATAAGGCAATTCCTCTAAAATCAGGTACATGGCAAGGTTGCTTACTCTCTCCATATCACTACAATATTGTACTAGAAATTCTAGCTAAAGAAATAAGACAACAAAATGATATCATGGGGATCCAAATTGGAAAGGAAGAAGTCAACCTGTCTCTATTTGCAAGTGATACGATAGTTTACATAAGTGACCCAATAAACTCTACAAGGGAATTCCTACAGATGATAAATACTTTCAGCAAATCATCAGGATACAATATAAACTAAAAAAAAAAAAAAATCAGTAGCCCTATTTCATAATAAAAACTGTGAACCCTGAAGTTTGGCGCCACCTTGTATCATTCAATTGAGAGAGACGATCTAAATATCTGATTATTTCATTTCTCAAATCTGTCATTTTCTACTACAGGAAGAGCGGAGTCTGGGTCCACCTTGCTGGTGTTAATTGTCTCCTGTGATTTCATTATTTATTTATTTATTTTAGTCCATGCTGATATCATTTTGATATCTCCCTATGAGTGAATTATGAGAAATTATCTCATTATTCATTTGTTTTGTTCAATTCTATAATTAAAAACTCAACGATAACTTCAGATTTGAGCAATCATGTAGGAGTAAGGTATCCAACACCATCCACTTGTTCAAATTTTGTCATTGAAATATGAAAATCTGTCCTCATTTATTCAGTGATCACTGGAGTTTTGAGCCTCCTTACGGGAGTCAGTCATGCCAGACCATCACATCATCTAAGACTATTATTGAACTGTACAATTAGGAAATTCAGTAATAATTCATCATTTAATTAACTTATTTAAAATAAAGATGATGTTATGGACCATCAGTCCCATTTGGAGTGAGATTTTGGGAGTTGAGGGTGTAACATCATCTCATTACCTGATTATTTAGCCATTTAAATAATACATTACATCAGCCGTAGCTTTACGACTTTGGTGCCATCTTGTCACAGTTATATAAAATGCCAACTAATTTATTATCAATTTAAGTTTTTAAATAAATAATTATTCCAGGACGAGATCAATCTGACTTCTCCATGCGGGATTTAAGTATGCACCATCATATCATTGTTCAATTATTTTTCATTATATATTAATTATAGAAATTGATGAACATGTTGTCCTTCATGACAGGAGTCTGGCCAATCCTCCCTGGGGGATAATCATGTGACATCATTTAATTATCTAAATCACTGGAGTTTGGTTCCATCTTATGAAAGTTAAGTATGCAGGACTAGCCAATTATTGACTTATTGGATAAGGTAAAGAATGATGGTATCATCCGTTATGGGTTTGGCTGCTGTGCGATTGACACAGCAAGAGATTGGTCCTAGAACTAGTGACCAGAGGATGAGGGACACTGGGATATCCAGTGAGTACTGTACTGATTATGTAATGATTGATTTTTATCGATCGAATGATTAAATGATTTAAACATCTCTATTGTTTCGCATCATCAGTTCCTGACAGTTTGCAAAAGAACTGACCCATGAAGGACACAGTCAGCACCGATTTTCAGACATGAATAATTTAATAATCTCATGATCAGAGAGTCTTAGCTAATGAACACTCTCGGGCTGATGACGTGACCCACAACCAACTCTAAATAACCATGTAAGAAATTGTGGTACAGGACTTAATAGGGAATTATCAATTAAGGAATCACAAATGACAGAAAGAAACATAAGACAGTGCTCAAAATCCTTAGTCATCAGCCAAATGCAAATCCAAACTACTCCAAGAAACCATGTGATCAAGCTATGCTAAAGATAAGACAATGAAGAGAAGTGTTTTTTTTTTTTTTTTTTTTTTTTTTTTCTGTAAATAGAAAAGGATTATGGTAGAGGTGATTAATGGTATTGTTTCCATCCAGGAAATGAGAAAATAGAAGCATAGAAAATAGGTTTGAATAACCATCAATGTACTTGAGTGGCATAATGATGCTTTCATTTTCTCTGGTGTCTACCTCTGCCAGCAAGGAAACAGGATGACGACTCTGCTTGAAGCAGTTTCTTCAGGAACTTTGTACATCAGCTTCTGCTCCTCCCAGCCCCAGCAAGACCTTAAATATGAGCTCATTGCCCAGTCATCTATTGCCACCTGGCGATCCTGGGTAGGCCACAGAAGGAGGAAGCACACCAGATCCATTAAGCACTTCCAAATAAGGCTTGTTTATATCTGAGCTCAGACTTACCTGATATACAGCCAGGTACCACCTTGGGGCTGGCTTGTTTACAGCTGAAGTCAGACTACATGGCATCCAGCCGGGAACAACCTCAGGGATGTGGCTTGCTACTGTTTTCATGCTTAAATCACTTTAGGCATGTTGTAGCGTTAGAGACTGATAAACATGTATAACTTAAAATGAGCTCTGCTTTGTTTTTGTGAGAAAACCAGTTTGGCTGTAAGGTGGGTATGATAATATTTGCATGTGGCATGTGCAATAGAATGTGACAGAATGTTGTACCATAAGTTTTGCCTGGCAAACCTGCTTGCATTCTGGATCCTGGTATCATGGGCATACTTTTTCATATCTTCCAAGTCTGCCAGAAATTGATGATGATAAAAAGGTCAACGACTTACATATGTAAAGATGTAATTATTAAATTGCTGTCATCAAGGATTTTTAAAATTCAATAAGTTAATCCTCAGATAATCACACTGTCTTTCCTGATGAATTCTCTTGGCCTGACCTCATCCCCAGCGCCTGGACTTCTGTTGTGGTGCGGCAGGACCTGAGATAGTGGTCCCATTCCTGGCCTGGCAGTATTAGCCAAAATGTTGATATCAGCTGAAAAGATGGCTGCAGCAGGGGCATCACCAGCATAGATGAAAGAGAGATGTCCTTCCGTGTTCTGGGTCGTCATCCTCTTGCGAGGTCTCGGTGATGGTGTCGACCTCCTCGTGCCACCAGGTCTTCTCATCGTCGATCACGTCCGATGTGAAGATGTGGAGGAAGAGCAGGCAGTCAACACCCAGACCACCATGCCGGCCTTGGTGAAGTCCTTGTACTTCTCGGAGGGCACCATGCAATCTTCTGGACTCAATCATCCAGCATCCCTAGTACTCTGGGAGACGAGAGATCATTCAGAAAATGCTCTGCCCATGTCTACAACTTTCCTAACTTTGTCCCTGACAGATATTTGCACCCTGATCACAATCGGTGATGGCATTGCCTGTGGTTTAAGTAATTTAAAGAATTAAATAAATAAGTCCTTAATAGCTGTCACAGAAAGAGGTGATGCAGCATTTCACTGGGAGGGAAGCATGGCCAGACTCCATTCATGAAGCATGTCATCATCATCAATTGAAACAATGAATCGTAAAAAGTGACGATATTGCACATTAACGCCACAAGAGGGAGCTTTGCAGGTCTCTTCATGGAATGGAGGATTTTTGTTTTACATAGCTCTACACATATTTACATTATCTTAGGTATTGACAATTTAATTGCGTTAAGCATGTAATTAGATGATCTGTGGCACCAAATTCCAGGTGCCATGGATGATATAAGCATTGTTTTATATTATTAAATAATCAAATATTGAGTTCATGTAACATCATACACTTCCCTAAGGAGGCTCCAAACCACACCCGTGAACGATGCTGTCGTGATTAATTTAAATATTTTCACTACCTATTTGATATTTTGGAGGTCTATAATAATTGCCTCCCACATCGTGGAACCACAGTCCACTGATCATGGATTATCTAATCTCCTATTTTAATAATCAAATAACAACTTAATCAGACGATGAAATGGTCTGCCATACTCGACACAATTGTCTCTCCCTTGACTCCCGCATGATTGTGTGAAACTCCCAGGCTCATCGCTTATTTAATCACAGAGTTTAGTAAAATGTTTAAATGCTTAAATGTCATTGTGTATGCAGTGTTTTTAGAAGCTATCACATATTTAATGTTGGACGGCTGCCTCATAAGTGATGGACTGAAATCCAATAATCGCTAAGTCTACTCTAACAAATGGATTATCACCTCCCTGAAGGAAGTTAACAATGGAGAACTCAGCTTTCGATTGACAATTGTGAGTCTTATTATCTTTTGTTGCATAGTGTTACTTCTTAGGAGAGAGAGCATCCATAAACAGAAGCCTTTGAAGGGTTTCTCCACAGACTATGTTCTCTGATAATTAGGTAATCTTGAATTTGGTAACCAGTCATCCTGTTGCGAGGTCTCAGTGATGGTACTGACCTCCTTGTGCCACTACTTCTTCTCATCGTAGACCACAACCAATGTGAAGACGGGGAGGAAGAGCAGGTAGTCAAAACCAGACCACCATTCTGGCCTTGGTGAAGTCCTTCTACGTCTCGGACAGCACCATTCAATCTTCTGGACTCAATCATCCAGCATCCCTAGCTCTCTGGATGATATATAGATCATTCTGAAAATGTGCTGCCCATGTCTACAACTTTCCTAACTTTGTCCCTGAAAGATATTTGCGAATCAAATGCTGTCATCAAAATTTTTAGGAGATACTTATCTTGGGAGGCTGTAATGTCCCACGAAAACACTTCCTCGAATCTGCTCTCTGGCACTTGGCCCATGATACCAGGATACAGAATGCATGAAGGGGTGCCTGGCACCATGGATGATCGATCCTAGGTTCTGTCACATTCTAGTGCCCCTCCCACATGCTAAAAGTAGCATACCCACCGATTAACTAACCTTACAGCCTCACTGAATTTCTCACAAAAACAAACCAGGGCTCTTCCTTTTGAGTTATACTTTTTTTTTTTCCCCAATCTCTCAAGTTACCACATGCCTGTAGTGACATGAGCATGAAAACGAAAGCATCACTATGCCATCCAAGTACATTGATGAGTATTTTAAACCTGTTTTCTATGCTTCAATTTTCTAATTTCTAGAATGGAAACAATGCAATTAATCGCCTCTACCACATTCCTTTTCTCTTTATTGAAAATGAAATAAACTCCCTCCTCATTCTATTACATTTGGAGGAACTTGAACCCCTGGTTTGTTTAGATTTGCATTTGGCTGATGACTAAGGATATTGAGCACTGTCTTATGTTTTTTTTAGTCATTTTGGATTCCTCAATTGATAGTTCTCTATTAAGTTCTGTGCCCCGCTTTCTAATATGGTCATCTAGAATTATTTATTTTTGGTGCTGTGTCATGTTATCAGCCCGTCAGAGTTCATTAGATGAGATTCCCTGATCAGGAGATTATTCAGTTATTCCATTTTTAAAATCGGTGGACACTGTCTCCTTCAGGGGTGAGTTCTGTTGCAACCTCTCAGAAACTGATGATGCGAAACAATACAGTTCTTTGTAAATCGTGTAATCATTCGATTGTTAAAAATCTACTATTACATAATAAGGAATCACTCCAGTGATCGTCAAGGGAGTAGTACTTAGGTAATTA
Source organism: Phodopus roborovskii (assembly GCF_943737965.1). Taxonomy (NCBI): domain Eukaryota; kingdom Metazoa; phylum Chordata; class Mammalia; order Rodentia; family Cricetidae; genus Phodopus; species Phodopus roborovskii. Next base: position 838,180 of record NW_026126724.1, read on the forward strand.
AATAATGCCACATGATTGACTCCCAGGGAGGAATGTCCAGACTCCAGTCACGAAGAACAACATCTTCATCGATTTAAATAAATAACATATAACGAAAAATGATTAAATAATGACAGGGTGGTGCATCCTTAACTCCCACATGGAGTATTCAGACTGATCTCTTCCTAGAATAATGATTTGTTTAAAAAATGAAATTGATAATTAATTAGTTGGCGTTTTATATTAACACTGACGAGGCGGTACCAAAGTCCTAAAAATAGCGCTGATGGAATGATCTATTTAACTAGAGAAATGATGAAGTAATGAAATGATGTTACATGAGCAACTCTCAAAATCTGACTCCAAAAGGGACTTATGTTTCATAAAATTAACTTATCTTTTAATCCACAATGTGGCATCAAAATTCAGGATTCACAGTTTATATAATGAAACGTTTTAATAATTACATCTTAAAATATAAATGTAGTTGAATTTTTTTGTATCATCCATTCCTGGGCTGAAATGCCAGGGATGATAATTGCAAAGTCGTGCATACTTAACTCTCTTGAGATGGAACCAAACTCCAGTGATTGTCAAGGAAGTAATACCTAGATACTTTAATAATACCTACCTGGGAGGAATGGCCCGAGTCCAGTCATGAAGGACCACATATTCATCAATTTGAATAATAAATATATATGTAATAAAAAATGATTGAATAATGACATGGTGGTGCATACTTTAGTCCCACATGGAGAAGTCAGACTGATCCCTATCTGGAATAATGATTTATTTTATATATTAAATTGATAATTATTTAGTTGGCATTTTATATTAAATCTGACAAGATGACACCAAAGTCGTAAAACTATGGCTGATGTAATGATCTATTTAAATAGCAAAATAATCAAGTAATGAGATGAGGTTACATTGTGAACTCCCAAAATCTGACTCCAAAAGGGACTTATGGACCATAAATTCATCTTTATTTTAAATACGTTAATTAAATGATGAATTATTATTTAATTTCCTAATTTTACAGTTAAATAAGTAAGTGTATATCAGATGATGTGATGGTCTGGCATGATTGACTCCCATAAGGAGGCTCAAAAGTCGTAAAACTATGGCTGATGTAATGATCTATTTAAATAGCAAAATAATCAAGTAATGAGATGAGGTTACATTGTGAACTCCCAAAATCTGACTCCAAAAGGGACTTATGGACCATAAATTCATCTTTATTTTAAATACGTTAATTAAATGATGAATTATTATTTAATTTCCTAATTTTACAGTTAAATAAGTAAGTGTATATCAGATGATGTGATGGTCTGGCATGATTGACTCCCATAAGGAGGCTCAAAACTACAGTGATCGCTGAATTCATAATGACAGATTTTCATAATTAAATGAATAAAATTACAAAAGTGGATTGATGTTGTTCTATAGGTGACTCTTACAATATTGTTCAAAACTGAAGAGATCATTGAGTTTTTAATCATATATTTGAACAAAACAATGAATGCTGAGAGAATTTCTCCTAATGCAACCCTGGAGAGATAACAAAATGATATCAACATTGATTTAAATAAATAACGATATCACAAGAGACAATTAACAACAACAAGATGCATCCAGAATCCACTCTTCCTTGGGTAGAAAAAGACAGATTTGAATAATGATGTAATCTGATACTTATATAGTCTGTTACACTTGAGTCACACAGGTGGCACCAAAATTCATTGTTCATAGATAATATAATGAAACAATGTAACAATTACAACTATAAATGTGTTAGTCATTGAAATTTTTTGTACCATCAATTCCTGGGCAGACATGCCAGACATGATAAAATATGCTGTCTTCACGGATTTTTAAAATTCCATAAATTAATAATCCGATAAAAACACTGTCGTGCCTGATGAACTGTATTGGCTGTCATCATCACGAGGGCCTGAATCTCTGTTGTTGTGCAGCAGGTCCTCAGATGATGGGCCCGTACCTGGTGTAGTTAACATGTTGTTATCAGCCGAAAAGATGGCCTCAGCAGGGGCATTACCAGCAGAGCTGGGAGAGAGCAGTTCTTCCCTGTTCTGGGTTGTTGTCCTTTTGCGAGGCCTCAGTGATGGTGCCGAACTCCCGGTGCCACTACTTCTTCTCATCGTGGATCACAACTGAGGGGAAGATGTGGAGGAAGAGCAGGGAGTCAAACACCCAGACCACCGTGCCTGCCTTGGTGAAGTCTTTGTACTTCTTGGAGGGCACCATGAAATATTCTGGACTCAATCATCCAGCATCCCTAGTAATCTGGGTGATGCATAGATCATCAAGAATCTGCTTTGTCCATGTCTACGACATTCCTAACCTTGTCCCGGACAGATATTTGCAAACTAATCATAATTGATGATGTCATTGTCTGCCATTAAAATAATTTAAGTAATTAAATAAGTCAGTAATAGCTAACTGTCACAATAAGGAGGTGATGTAGCATTTAAGTGGCAGGGGAGAATGGCCAGACTCTAGTCATGAAGGATGTCATCATTGTCAATTGAAATAATTAATGGTAAAATGTGATGATATGGCATATTAACTCCACAAGAGGGAACTTTACATGACTCTTCACGGAATAGAGGATTACTGGTTTTCATGACTATACAAATATGTACATTATCGTGGGTCTTAACACGATACTTTACTTATGTAAATACTTTAATTATGTAATTACATGATCTGTCACACTTGACCCCACAATGTGGCACCAAATTCCAGGTGCCACGGATGATATCATCATTGCTTTATATAACGAAATAATCAAATAATGAGCTGATGTAACACCATCCACTTCCCTAAGGTGGCTCCAAACCAGACTTGTGAACAATGATGTCATCGTTAATTTAAATAATTTAATTATATAATTAATACTTAGCTGGTCTAAAGTACTTGACTCCCACATTGTGGAACAATAATCCACTGATCATGGATAATCTAATGTCCTATTTTAATAATAAATTATAACATAATCAGAGGATGAAATGGTCTGCCATACTCGACACAAGTTTTCTCCTACTTGACTCCCACAAGGTTGTGTGAAACTCCCCAGTTCATGGGTTATTTATTCACAGAATTGATTAGTAAATTGTGTATATGCTGAAATGTCATTGTGTATGCAGGATTTTAGAACATATCACAAATTTGATGTTGGACAGCTGCCTCAAAAGAGATAAACTGCATTCCAATAATCCCTACGTCTACCCTAACACATGGATTATCACCAACCTGATGGAAGTTAATCCATAGTTTTACTTCTTTTAAACCATAGTTTTACTTCTTAGAAGAAAGAGCATTCAAAAACAGAAGTCTTTGAACCATTCATCCACAGACTGTATTCTCTGATATTAGGTAATGTTGAATTGGGTAACCAGTAAGAGCTCTAGGCCAACTTCCAGAGATTTGGTTATGACTTGGTTAGGGATATCAAACGCTGCCATTAAAAGTTTTAGGAGATAGTTATCTTGGGAGATTGTGATGTCCTATGATAACACTTTATCAAAGATGATCTCTGGTCCTTGGCCCATGCTATCAGGATACAGAATGCAAGCAGGGTTGCCCGGCAACATTTATGATCCAACATTCTGTCACATTCTAGTGCACCTCACACATGCTAAAATTAGCATACCCACCCATCGACTAACCTTACAGCCTCACCGAATTTCTCAAAAAAACAAAAGATGGATCTTTTTTTTTTTTTTTTGAGTTGTACATATTTACCAGTCTCTCAAGCTACAACATCCCTATAATGTTATAAGCATGAAAACGAAAGCATCATTATGCCATTCAAGCACATTGATGAATGTTTCAACCTGTTTTCTATGCTTCAATTTTCTCATTTCCAGAATGTAAACAATACCATTAATCGCCTCTACCATAATCCTTTCCTAAGTATTGAAAGTAAATGAAATTTCTCTTCATTCTGGTACCTTTAGAGGAGCTTGATCTCATTGTTTCTCAGAGTTGTTTTATTTGCACTTGGCTGATAATTAAGGATTTTGAGTACTGTATTATGTTACTTTGAGTCACTTTAGATTCCTCAATTGATAATTCTCTATTGAGTCCTGAATCCCAATTTTTAATATGGTTATTTAGAGTTATTTGGAGTTGGAGGTGTGTCATGTTTTCAGCCCATCCGAGTTCATTAGATAAGATTCTCTGATCATGAGATTATTAAATTATTCGATTTTTAAAATTGGTGTTGTCTGTGTCCTTCATAGGCCAGCTCTGTTGCAACCTCTCAGAAACTGATGATGCGAAATAATACAATTTTAAAATATATTATTACATACTCAGGTGTCCCTCATTCTCTGGGCACTGCTTCTGGTACCAGTCTCCTGCTGTGTCAATCACACATGGGCCAAACCCATAATGGCACATGATTAATTCCCAGGGAGGAATAACCAGACTTCTGTCATGAAGGACAACATCTTCATCGATTTAAATAAATAGTATGTAATGAAATATAATTGAATAATAATATGGTGCTTCATAATTAAATCTGACAAGGAGAAGTCAACCCTTCTCTTCATGGAATAATGACGTATTTAAAAACTTAAATTGATAATTAATTAGTTGGTGCTTAATGTTAACTCTACAATTTGGCACCAAAATTGTAAAACTATGGCTGATGTAATGATCTGTTTCAGTAGCTAAATAATCAAGTAATGAGATGATGTTACATTATCAACTCCCAACATCTGACACCAAAAAGGACCTATGGTCCATAACATCAGCTTTATTTTAAATACGATAATGAAATGATGAATTTTTATTTAATTTCCTAGTATTAGAGTTAAATAAGTATGTGTAGTATTAGATGATGTGATGGTCTGGCATGATTGACTCCCATGATGAAGCTCAAAACTCCAGTGATCACTGAATAAATAATCACAGATATTCATAAATGTATGAACAAAAATTCAACAAGTGGATAGTGTTTTACACGTGACTCCTATGAGATTGCTCAAGACCGAAGAGTTCATTGAGTATTTAATCACAGATTTGAATAAAAAAAAATGAATGAATAATGAGATAAGAAGATATCTCATACTTCAACACTAGAGGGATAACAAAATGATATCACCATTGATTTAAATAAATAAATAATGAGATCACCAGAGACAATAGACCAGCATCTTCAACAAATGGTGCTGGCACAATTGGATGAGGGTGTGTAGAAGACTGCAGATAGACCCATATGTGTCACCATGCACAAAACTCAAGTCCAAATGGATAAATGTCCTCAACATCAATCCAGCCACCTTGAACCTCTTAGAAGAGAAAGTAGGAGGTTCCCTTGAACAAATAGGTATAGGAGACTGCTTCCTGAACATAACTCCAGGGGTAGAGACACTGAGAGCATCAATTAATAAAGGGCTCCACTCAAAACTTAGAAGCTTCTGTAACACAACACATAGAGTGGAGTTGGCCAAACAGCAGCCCACAGACTATGGAAGATTTTCACCTATCCTATATCCGACAAAGGGCTGATCTCCAAAATATACAAAGAACAAAAGAAACTAGTCAACAAAAAACAAAATAACAGCTGGTAATCCAGCTTGGGACTGACTCAGGGGCCCCTGAATATGGGTCTCAGCCACATGGACTGAGCAGTCTAAGGGACCTCTGACAGTGGAGCCATGATGTATCCCTGGTGCAAAAAAGCACCTTGTCAACACATCCCCCATGAAGGGATAACTGCCTTAACCTAGAGACAGGAGAGAAGCCCTAGTCCCAACTTCACATGACCTCTCAGATCTACATGACTACAACTGGATTGCATTCCCCTATATAGGGAAATGGGGTGGGGGGATTGGAGTGGAGGTTGGTTAAGGTGCATGTGAGAGGGCTGAGAGTGTAAAGGTGAGAGAAGGATGGAGGGAGAAAGGGAGGAAGGGAGGGAGAGGGAACTGGGATCAACATGTAAAATAATAAGTTAAATAAATAAGAAACAAAAACAATTGATCAGATGTTGGAAGCTTTTGTATCTGCCCCAATCCCATGTCGATCCTATAATGGCAGATTGTCAAGGGCAGAGTCTGAACTGTGATGAATACAGTGGAGGGCTTGCTTTAGGTACCCTGAGGTTGGGGAGTGGTATGATGGTACCTGAAACTCACTGCTATGGCTGAAACTTCATGTCACCCTCCTTCTCCACCTACTCCAGAAGCAGATGCTGGAGGTCTCCAGACAGGAAGCTAAGGGAAACTTCTCCATCCACACCTCCTGCTGAGTCCACTAAAACCTGAAACCCCCACTCCACATTGTCCCTTGCCAGCAGGAAGAAGCCAGACTCAGACCAATGTGCCCACAGACAGTGACTCAGGGTTGTTTAGGTGGAAGCCCTAATTTAACCTATGATATCAAGGCATTGCAAAAGGAAATTACGGTTATGAGTCAGAGAAAGATAGATACTTGGGACATTTCAGGCCTAGCATCAACATTTTTAGAAAATCTAAGATCCCTGAATCCATTAAGCTGGACTCAGTATATTGTTTTCCTAGGAATTGGAGCTGCTAATTTATTTATAGTGTGTGTGGTCTTTCCTATTCTTTTCAGAATAGTACTTCATTCCATCAGCACCCTCCAGCAAGATTTCCAGCTGTTCTGCTTAAAAATTAAAGAAGGGGGAACTGCCACACCAGGCCCAATGGAGACAGTGTAGCGATGGCTGAGAGAAATCTCAATGGCTACCTATTCAGTGGTTCGCATCACACCTGGTTACACTTCCTGGGGAAAATTGGTTCAGGACCTTGCAGGTGATTGCCCGACTGACAGTCTGGAATGGGTGCTAGATGTTTGTTGTGCTATGATAGCTTTAATGCTTTTGGTCATAGGTGCTTTGGCCTATAGCTCCACTTTTAATTCAGAGAAGCCCAGAAAACACTTAGATATAGCTTAAGGGACAGAAAGATATACAGACCAGCCCTCAGCTACAAATCCCAGTGCACCAGTGGAGACTTCAGGTGTCAGCCAAAGGCCTAAAAATTAGCATACCTAAAGCTATAGGAATTTGCCCAAATGATGACCCTGCCTAATTAGACAGCCCACAGCAAAGCTGTTGTAGGGTTTACTACTGAGTTTTTAGGGCCCCTAAATCAGTAAAACAGTACAAGAGTTCTTATCGATGCTGTTAAAGTTTACTGACCAGAGACAATGATTATTCTTTAAACTAAGTAAATCAAATCCCTGGTAACCTGACCACAAACAGGCCAAAATAAACATGATATGTATTTACAATCTCATGCTCCAAAATAATTGCTGACATTTCTATAGAATATCTATAAATATTAAACTGTGGTCAAAGTTTCAATTCCTTGAACTTTCTGCATAAAAACCTGTTGCTCTGAAGTAAAAATCACAGCAGTTGCAATCCTTCTTGAGTGTGTTTGTGTCTGTCAAGCCGAAGCCACTCCTGACCTGTTCATCGAAGTCTTGATCTCCCCAAAGACCCATTGCCCACTGAGAGGTCTGCGGCAAATGAATAAAAATTAAACAAGTGGATGGTGTTTTATCCGTGAAACCTAAAAGATTGCTCAATAATGAAGAGACTTTGCGTTCTTAATCACAGATTTCAACAATAAAGTGAATGAATAAAGAGATAATTTTTCAAAACTCACCCCAGAGAGATAAGAAAATGATATCAACATTGATTTAAATAAATAAATGATTGAATATTGAAATCACCAGAGACAATGAACAAGAAGGTGGATCCAGACTCCACTCTTCCAGGAATAGAAAAAGACAGATTTGAATAATGAAATAATCAGATAGTTAGATCATCTGTCACACTTGAATCACACAAGGTGGCACAAAACTTCAGGGTTCACAGACTATATAATGAAACAATTTAATAAATACATCTTTATATATATATAAGTCATTGACCTTTTTTGTATCATCAATTTCTGGGTACACTAGCCAGATATGGAAATGTATGCTGTCATCAAGGATTTTTAAAATGCCATAAGTTAATCATCAGATAATCATACTGTCTTGCATGATGAATTCTGTTGGCCTGACATCATCACCAGCACCTGAATCGCTATTGTGGTACCTCAGGATCTGAGATAATGGGCCCATTCCTGGCTAAACAGTAGTCGCCAAGATGTTGATATCAGGTGAAAAGATGGCTGCAGCAGGGGAATAACCAGCATATCTGAGAGAGAGATGTTCTTCTGTGTTCTGGGTCGTCATCCTTTTGCCAGGTCTCGGTGATGGTGCTGAACTCCTAGTGCCACTACCTCTCCTCATGGTAGATCACAACTGATGTGAAGATATGAGAGACAGTAGGTAGTCAAATCCCAGACCACAATTCCAGCCTTGGTGAAGTCCTTTAACTTCTCGAAGGGCCCCGTGCAGTATTCTGGAGTCAATCATCCAGCATCCCTTTTACTCTGGGAGAACCATAGATCATTCAGAAAATTCTCTGCCCATATCTACAACTTTCCTAACCTTGTCCCTGACATATATTTGCACACTAATCGTAATCGGTGATGGTTTACATAATTTAAAGAATTAAAGAAGTTAGTAATAGCTAACTGTCACAATAAATAGGTGATGTAGCATTTTACTGGCAGGGAAGCATGTCCAGACTCCAGTCATGACCGATGTCATCATCCTCAATTGAATCAATATATCATAAAAAGTGATGATATTGCACATTATCTCCACAAGAGGAAGCTTTACAGGTCTCTTCATGGAATGGAGGATTTTTGGTTTACATAAATACATAAATATTTACATTATGTAGTGTTTTAACAAGGATTGTCAATTTAAATACTTTAATTATGCAATTAGATGATCTGTGGCACCAGATTCCAAGTGTCATAGTTGATATAGTTAAATAATCAAACAATGAGTTCATGTAACATCACCCACTTCCCTAAAGTGGCTGCAAACCAGGCTTGTGAACGATGCTGTCATGATTAATTTAAATATTTTAACTAGAAAATTGATATTTAGATGGTCCATAATATTTGCTTCCCACATTGTGGAATCCACTGATCATGGATTATCTATGTCCTATTTTAATAATCAAATAACAACATAATCAGAGGATGAAATGGTCTGCCATACTCGACACAATTGACTCTCACTGACTCCCACATGATTGTGGGAAACTCCCAGGGTCATCCCTTATTTAACAAAAGAGCAGAGTCTTAAAATGTTTAAATGCTGAAATGTCATTGTGTATTCAGGGTTTTTAGAAGATCGCACATTTTCATGTTGGACGGCTGCCTCGAAAGAGATGTACTGCAATCCAATAATCCCTAAGTCTACTCTAACAAATGGATTATCACCATTCTGAAGGAAGTTAACAATGGCAAACTCACCTTTTGATGAATAATTGTGAGTCTTATTATCTTTGTTTTCATAGTATTAATTCTTTGGAGAGAGTGAATTCATAAACAGAAGACTTTGAATGTTCTCTGATAATTAGGTAATCTAGAATTTGGTAATCAGTAAAAGCTTTAGGCAAACTTCCAGAGATTTGGCTATGACTTGGTTAGGCGAATTAATTGCCGTCATTGAAAATTTTAGGAGATAGTTATGTTGGGAGACTGCAATGTCCCATGATAACACTTTATTGAAGCTGCTCTCTGGTCCTTGACCCATGATACCAGAATACAGAATGCAAGGAAGGTTGCCAGGCAACATTTATGAACCAACATTCTGCCACATTCTAGTGCCCCACCCACATGATAAAATGAGCACACCCACCGATGAACTAACCTTACAGACTTACTGAGTTTCTCACAAAAACATAACAGGGCTCTTTCTTTTGAGTTCTACATATTTACTCGTCTCTCAAGCTACAACATGCCTATAGTGACATCAGCATGAAAATGAAAGCATCATTATGCCATTCAAGTACAATGATGAGTATTTTAAACCTTTTTTCTATGCTTCAATTTTCTAATTCCTAGAATGGAAACAAAACAATTAATCGCCTCTACCATAAACCCTTTCTCTTTTTTGAAAATAAAATAAGCTCCTCTTCATTCTCTGTCCTTTAGAGGATCTTGATCCCATGGTTTCTTGGTGTTGTTTAATTTACATTGGGCCAGAACAGCCAGGGCCATGGCCAGGGCCAGCTCCAGGGCCAGCTCCAGGGCCAGCTCCAGGGCCAGCTCCAGGGCCAGCTCCAGGGCCAGGGCCGAAAAATACTGGGCTGATATCTGGATGCTTCTGCACTGACAGGCAGATCTTGCTTGGACCTCGCATTCTCCAGGTGATGCCTCTTTAGCAGTGGCCCTGCAATAGAGGCTCATTCACTCATGCCTTTAACAATATAATAGGCCTCGTGGGGAAGATTGATTTCTCTAATTCCAATGCTACACATTTGCTTTGTATTGTATAAAGCAATTCATATTGGAGGAAACTGTTAAGACTTTAAACACCTAAGTACCTGGGTTACAGGAATGAGTGCTCACAATATTGTATATTCACAAATTAAAATGTTTGGTTAAAGATTTGATATAATTTTAATTATGTAGTACCAGTGCATGGATTTGTGTTTGCTCACACTTGTTCCCAAGAATGTTAGCCTTTTGAGTTAATCTTGTAGCAGGAACTACAGAATTTTATCAAAATCCTGACATAGGTCCTAACAATGAACGTTCCTTAATTTTTCTCTTTCATATCTCTAAACCTGTCTCTATCATTTCTCTATCATTTTGATATGAAGTGATAGTGGAGAGCTCATGAAAGAGGAAATCAAACTCATGCAAACAATTTGGTGAACATTTTATCCATCATACTTTTCTTTAATTTAAATAATCAAATTTTTTTTTTTTTTTTTTTTTTTTTTTTGTGGAACACGGTTCTTACTAGATTCACTACACCCAAGATAAATGACAAACGGGTCAGCCCTTCTGATATAATCTGCAACGCCAGAGAGAGAGAGAGAGAGAGAGAGAGAGAGAGAGAGAGAGAGAGAGGAAAAGAGAGAGACAGTGAGAGAGAAAGACAGAAAGACAGACATATAGACAGAGAGAGAAAGAAAGACAGCATGAGGATGGAGAAAGAGAGAGGAAAGAGATAATGGGAGCAAGAGAGACGTCAACCCAAACTTCTCCACCTTCTGGTTTCACACTCTGTACCAAAGGCACCTCATATGAGATTGGGAAGAAACCTCCCCTATGACTGGTGTGTATGCTTGAAGCTCTGATTCGCTAACAAATCCTGAGATACAGGACTAAATGAGCAGAAAAGACACAGAATATGAGGGCAGGTTTGGATGAGGACTACCAAATATTCTAAACTCTTTGTATAGATAGAGAAGCCATTATGGTTTCCACGCAACAACCCAGCCTCGCTGGTTTAAGTATGGCTTCTTCCTTCTTCCCAGGGATGATATGGAGAAGAAGGATTCAGGAATTGGTGGGTTAGCTTCTAGCAGGACGTGTGGTTTACAATGTTTCCCTTAGCCACCATCCTGTAGATCATTGGCAACTGTTCCTTGAGAGATGGACAAAGCAGATTGTGCAAAGCTTCAGCCTTAATATTGAGCTGCAATTGGAGAGATGGTGTTCGAGTCCTGGCATTGTTTGGTAGCACTGTTCTAAACTGTACCTTCAGGGTGTCAAGGGGGGCACTCCCCTGGATTCACCTCGGTTGAGACATCACCCTTGAAATGCCTGCCATTGTTTCCCCATAGTAGTGGAAAGGGACAAGGTCTCCTGAGAAAATTGGGAGCATTGGGTGAGGGGAGGGGGAGTTAGCAGAAAGAGAAGGAGAGAAGAGAATGTGAAAGGAGAATAAGAGGCATCAAAAAGACTGAGTTTTGGAAAGAATAGAGGAGAGCAACAAAAGAGATACCGTACTAGATGGAGATATAATAGGTGATAAGAGAAAACTGGCACTAGGAAAATGTCCAGAGATCTGCAAGGATAACCCTAAATAAAAGTATAAGCAATAGTGGAGAGACTACCTTAAATGCCCTTCCATATATTGAGATTAGTATCTACCTTATAGGATATTCTAGAACCTTCATCCAGTAGTTGAAAGAAACAGAAGCAGACACCCACAGCTAAGCACTAAGTGGAACTCCTGGAATCCAGTTGCAGAGACAAAAGAGTGATAAGTACAGGGTTCAAGACCAGGTTTGAGATACCCACAGAATCACCTAAGCAAAACAATGTAGAGCTCATGCACACCAGTCTGACATTTGGGAAACCATAATATGACTGACCTAAAATCCCTAAAAGTGCATCTCATTTAGAAGGCCTAGTAAGTCTAAGCGACCTCTGGCAGTGGAATCAGGATGTATCCCTGATGTATGAAAGGCTTCAGGAGACCATTACCCATGGATAGATACTCAGCCTAGACACAAGGGGTTGGGCCTTGTCCCTGCCCCAAATGACTTTGGGGTTGGTGCAGACATGAGAGGGATAGGAAACAGAGATGGATATGGTAAAATAACTTTGATTCTATTTTAAGAGAATTCATTAAAAGTAAGAGTAGGTAATAAGCTGGGGTCAATACACTAGCTATTTTCTGGTGCCATGGCCCTGAAGAGTCAGAGCTTTGGGCAAGTTTATGGACATTGTCCTGAAACAGTCACAGACTAACTTTGACTGTGGTACGAACACCATACCCCAGGGACCACTTTCATCTTTGGTGACTAGGAAATCCTGAAATTCCTACCTCTGCTCTCTAAGAAATATTACTAAAGGCTTCTGCCACCATGCATGGCTTCATGGCTTCAAGTTTAGTTACTGAGACATTAGAATGATGGGATGAATAACATGAAGAATTACAATTAACTGTATAGAAAACCTCTTACATCTGTGAACCTGACTGTCTCCATTACTAGTAATAGACAGAACCCTTCCAAGACATTCAGTGAGTTTTCAAATGGTAAATGATAAGGGAAAATAATATTTCCCATATTTCGAAGACAATGGACTTTGAGGCAGAAAACCTGAATTTGATGGGCACCATCTTCTTTTACTGGAGTTAGTACCAGAGCCTGTTGTCTGGCTGCCCTAACAGCCAGGCTCAGTCATTCATCATAAGTGAGCCAAGCTAATGAACTAACTTCTGTTGACAAGCCAAACTACAATGCCAGCACTCTGGATTCAAGGTGGACAGATATCTCTCATGTCTTAGGACAGACTAATCTATAATGTGAGTTCTATTTAAGACAGGATGTCACAGTAATACTCTTCTTAAAAAGAAGAGAAAAAACACAAAAGTAAAATTATTGAAAATTTAAAGCATATATATTCAGTTTGAATGCTTATGAAAACAAAAAAGAAAACAGTAAATAATCAATATCAAGAGTCATAATAGGCTTAGAATGCAAATATATGCAAAACAAAATAAGAAAGATAAATATGGATTTTTTCCCATCGTTAAGCACAGCATATACTCGGTTTCTATTTCTGCTATAAGGTTGTCATATAAGAAGTCAGTGTTTCTTTCATAGAGACATTTTCATTTGAAAGACTCAAGACTTTTTCTATAATGTGACTCCCTGGAAAATGAGAATTTTATGAGTCTATAGTTGCCGTGGTGGTAGGCCAAAAGTGGACCCCACAAAGTTGACTTATGATCTCCACAAAAACTGGTAATCAATTTAGAGACACACACTTACAGCAGAATTTGTTCTGTTTCTTCTTCTGGTAAAAATGTCTTTGCCATGATATTTTATAGCATCTTTGCATAGTCCATTATGAAGGCAGTACTTCAAGTTGAAGCACCCATGGGCAAATACTGAGGACATGAAGAAGCATGGAATTTGAAGTAATAATTTCTTATTCATATCCACAGCACAATAAGCTATATTGTGGAATAATGGCATATGCCAGGGGTTGCTCATGCTGCCTGAGTGAGTTACAGCATTTTTAAGTTGCAGATCAGACTCAGTTCTCCAGCACGTGTGGAACAAAGTGTTTTGGACTGGAGTTTGTAGGACTGTAATCAGAAACAGCAGCTCAGTCCCATGTCCATTCCTCAGTCAGTGAGTGTGGACAAGTGGAAGACAAAATATCATTGAAGAAAGGAAGACAGAGACATAATATGATGTCAGGATGGCAGATTCAGTCAATACTGAAAGCTCCATTTTATTCATACACCAAACTTAAGTAGTCAAACAAAGGTGCAGCAATGGAAGCGGACATCTATTAATATGTATAAAGGGTAAACAGAAATTGCTTCCACTAATGCTAAAGGCACTCCATAATTGCACATACTATGTGCCTTCAGGCACCCCATTGCTGCACTTTCTCCCTTACTTCAGGGTGGTTAACCTGTCTACTCCCAAATCATTGCTGTTTAGATAGGAGACATCATCAAGGCACAGGTGTCCTGTAGCAGGAAAGATAATGTCTTAAGGACAATAGGAGTTATTGGAGCACTTTGAACTCATGACAAGTTGGAATGGATTCCCATTTAGGTGTTGAGAAACTGCTGACGGGCAGAATATATTCCAGGGCTGCCAAAGCCTTGTATGCAAACAGATGATGAGATCTACCTTTAACTGCTTTGTGGCAGTGCAAATGTTTATCCCAGGACACAGGAGGCTGCCTGAATTTGCTTAGTTTGAGGCCAGCCAAATCCACAGAATGAGTTTAAGTCCTGCACAGATAAACCATGTTTTGAAAACAAAAAATAACAAAACAGAACAAAGTCACATAAAGGAAAAATCAGATCAACATTCTGGTGGTAGCCTACATGCATAAATGGTATTGAAGGAGGAAGCTTTCCCTCTTTGGCTACTTACCCTAGCTCTGGGTACCAAGTTTCTTCCTTTACTACCATTAGAGCCTACTTTTTTGGAATTTTGATGTATAATGACCAGCTGACACATCCATCCTGATAAACTAAAAAACTGATGTACACTTCACATTCCCATTGGTAGGCAACCATTGTTGGACTAAACATATCACAGCTTGTGAGACATCGTAATAAATCCACCTTCTACATATATGGAGAGATTCATCCTACATTCCTTTTCATGCAGAGAACCTTGATTACTGCAGTTGGTTTTGTTTTGTTTTATTTTTTATATGCTTACTGAAGATGTATTCCTCTGTAAATATTCAATTTTCCATGAAGACTACTTTTCTCATTATGCCTTTGCCAAGTGTTTGCTCTGAATTTCAGGGATCAAATTCTACATTCATGGAGCCATCATCCAGCATTCTGCCACAAGAAAGATAATTTACCTTTTTTTGAGATGTGGTCCCTGCTTTTCTTTCCTGATTATCTGAAGTTCCTGTGACAAACAGGTAAAAAGCAAATTAAGTTCAACTAAACTTAGTGTTTATCCAAATAACAAATAATATATTTTTAATTCCTAAATCTCTTTGTGGTAGTTAATGAATATTTGTAGCTCCCTTCCACCTTTTTCACCAAGAATCACTCAATCCATTTAAGTAAGTATATTTAGCTAGCAACACTGTGTCTAGGAGGAAGAAAGGTAAATGCCTGTGTACTACAGAATGATAGCACGGGTCAGCTATAGGACAATTGCTATAGAAATGCACATCACTGCTGATGTAGAAAAGTCTTAGTGCTAGAAGGCAATCAGTAACCATTGCAATTTGTCCTTAAGCACTCTGCGACCACCTGGGAGGTGCTTTTATCACTCAGGCCTTAATAGCTAATCAGGCCCCTTTGTGGCCTGCCTGTCTAAAGAAGTGCAGGGCCCTTCTGGTCTGGATTTGAAGAGAAACTGCAGCCAGTGGTTTTGTGTGATGTGCTTTGAGGAAGGGCAAACTGGAAAACCACAGCATGGTGAGTGAGGGGCTGTTGTCCTCAGATTGGTAGTGGGAGATAGTGAGGTGATAGATCCATTGTGGTGGATATTCCCTGGATCTGGGTGGGAAGCTGCAAGGAGACGACCTGTCCCCTGAGTTCTCATGTAGTTCTTGAAATTCCCAGAAGCTAGAGGCAGTCTATTCAGTGCATACCTATTCTGTGGGCTGTATCTGCTTTGAGTACTGTGAGCAGGGAGGTGTGTATGGAAACATTTTTTTAAGTCAACTTCTACATATTTCAGGTGCACCCAATGAAAACAAGGCAACAAACTTCCAAAGGCCTTTTAGTTAAGTACCTTTTATAAGTTCAGCCGTTTGCATTTTAATTTTATGTGTAAGATCCATGTATTGTTAATTTTCTGCAGGTTGTAAAAGGCATCTCATGTAAGGGTAGAACTTCACTTTTGAGCAGTGATCTACAAGAGTAGAATTTGTAACACAAAGGATTTACAAATACTTTTGAGATAGTGTATATCATAAAGTAGAATTTAACTGATTAGGTTCTGCCTCTAAAACACAAAGTGTATGCTGACCAGTCCTGTTAGAATTTTGAATCTTAGATACACATTTGTTCTCCATGATTTTCCAGACATTTGTCTCCAAACCATTACACAGAAGCTATTCCTGTTTTGCAACAGCATCTAGTCCCTTACCCTTATCCTAGACCTGCCCCATAACAAGCTGCTCAGAGTGATATTACAGTGTCATAAGCAACCTTAAATTGTATGATATCATATAGTTGCAGTTTTCTTCTCCAGAAAAGCATAGTTCTACCACTGTGGCAATGGGACACCAGATTTTAAAACGTAAACCAATGATGTATGAGTGGCCTGATAAAGCAAAGCTTTTACTTAGGTCCTCATGCAGGGATGAGAAACATTCTTAGAAGAGATAGTAACAACCAGGGTCCTAGGCCTTGAAAGATTTTGCTAAGGGCCTGGTGTATTGACAATAAAACACAGAACCTCATCAAAAAACCAGGTATTTGCATGGGAGAGCTTGTAATTTTATGGAACAAAGCCTTTGTGGACAGGTTGATTCAGATATATAGATTTAAAGTACATAGAGCTATGGTTCTCAGTCCCAAGGTCACTGTGGGCTTAGTCAGCAATTATCATGAGATATCCTGTATTCCCTAGCACTGCATTGTTTTAGTGGTGTTCTCCTGAGTTGGTCCCATTGAATGGGTTTCTACAGACTTCACAAAAGTGTCCACTTTCCTTCCATTTCCTCTGTGGAAATAGTATACAAGAGTCTATTCTCCTTAAGAAACTTTTCATGGGATACATCTCCCTATCCCAGCTTTTTCAAAAAAAATCTTTTCTACCTTATACATTTCCTATCTATCACATTTCCCATCACCTTCATCTCAGGATCCTATATGTGGAATAGGTCCTTCAGTTTCAGGTAGCTGGTGGATTTTAGGAACATTCCTGGGAACACAGGTGCTGTTTAATCCTCCCATCACCCTAAGTAGCTAGACATGCTGTCTCCAGTGTCTACTGAAATTGTTCACTGTGTAAGATGGAGCTTGAACTAAAAGCCATTTAAGAAGGATAGCGTATATGAAAAGCAAACTATGTCTAGTCTGGCTCCTCTCTGAGTATTTTCCAGAGATAGATGCATGTTATGTTAGAAATATTTGTCTTTATGGATCTCCTCTGTGGGTGAAGTGAATTCTCCCTGGGAAATTATATTAATGCTACAACAGATGCATTTGCATCCTGTTAGAAGAAAGTTTATGAGACAGTCCCTTATGTTGATGCAAGTGGCATTGGTTGCAGTCTGTTGCTCTCCAAACAATGGCCTTGCTGTCTTCTGTACTCTAACTTCAAATTTCTTAAATTACTGTAACACCTAAGAGAATAAAATTTTCCATGAGAGTCAGGTAGCCAATTATCCAGTGCAGTCACAAGAAAAGCATTTGCAAGTGGAGCATTGCTTCTGTCTTCAGTGCAGAATAAGGAAAATTGTTTACACTGCAGGAGGATTCAGGGTAAGCAACCAGGTGCTGAAGTCACCACTATGAAAAAAGTACATGATTGTGGTAATGGAAGTGATTTTGTTATTTCCCAGCATGTTTTAATCTGTCATGTGTTTGATCACAGACCAGAGTATGTATGTGTACATTTTGTGAGGGATGAAATGAAAGGCAATATTGCTCCTCCTTGTTCAGGTCAGCTGTGTCTATGTGTTTATGCAGTGTGGTCTTGTCCTCCCTCTCTGCATCTGGATTCCATTTCGGCTCAGTGTTTAGTTGTGCATGTATGCTTCTCTTTCCATCAGCTATTAGATGAGGGCTCCATGATGGTGGATAAGTTAGTCATTGATCTCATTGTCAGGGAAGTGAATTTATGGAAGCCTTTACACTGTTGCTCAAATGGTTTGTTGGGGTCAGTTTTGTAGGTCTCTGGACATTTCTCTAGGTTAAGTTTCCTCTTCTAACCTATAATGGCTCCCTCTTTTATAGTCTCTATCTCTCTTCTCCTCTCCTAGCTATCCTCTTCTCTTCACCTCTCTTCTCTTCACTTCTCTTCTCAAGTCAATTCCTCCCTGACCAAATCTTCCTAGTACAATTTTCTTTACTCTCCTACTTCTTTCCTTTTCTAGTTCACTCTGTACTCACTACACTCCAATTCCCATATGCTGTGGGGACCATGTCCCTTCCTGCTTCTGTGAGTGACCTTATATGAAACTCTTAGAATCCTCCTTGTATCCTAGTTTCTCTGGCGGTGTGATTTGTACGGTGGTTATCTTTTGCCCTATGTCTAAAATCCACATATGAATGAATACATACCATGTTAATCTTTCTGTGACTGGGATAACTCATTCAGGATGGTTTCTTCAAGTTCCATTAACTTGTCTGTGAGATTCAAGATTTCATCCCCCCCCACAGAGTAGTATTCCCTTGTGTAAATGTGGCGCATCTACTTTATACATACTTCATTTGAGGGGCATTTAAGTTGATACCATGTTCTTGCTATTATAAATAATATTGCTATGAATATCTGTGAGCACAAGTCTTGGTTCCATGGATGTGGATCATTTGGGTATGTGCATAAGAGTTAGGTTACTGGGTACTGTGGTAGACTGATTCCCATTATCCTGAGGAACAGCCATGCTCATCTCCAAAATGGCTCTTCAAGTTTATAGATCCACCTGCAAAGCATAAGTTGTCATTGCTGTTCCTAATTTTAGCCATTCTGACAGGAGTAAAATGGTATCTTAAAGTTGTTTAATTTGTATTTCCTTGTTAGCCACGGATATTGAACACTTTCTTAAGTGTATTTCATCATTCCCCCTATTTAGAGTTCTCTATTCAGTTCTATACCCCATTTTCAAAGAGTTATTTGGTTTTTGGTTGACTAGTTTCTTCAGTTCTTTGTATATTCTGGAGATCAGCCCTTTGTCATATGTAGGATTGGTGAAAATCTTTTCCCAGTCTATGGGCTGCCATTGGGTCTTGTCTACTGTTTCCTTTGCCTTAAAGAAACTTCTAAGTTTATATAGGTCCCATTCATTATTTGTTGATCTCAGTGTCTATGCTTCTGGAGTTATTGTCAGGAAGCAGTCTCCTGTACCAATTTGTTCAAGAGTATCTCTAATTTTTTTTTCCTAAGAAGTTCAGTGTGGATGAATTTATGGAGGGATCGATTTGGGCTTGTGTTTTGTACATGGGTATAGACATAGATCTATCTTCAGTCTTCTCTATACCATCATCCATTTGTACCAGCACCACTTGTTGAAGATGCTTTTCTTATCCCATTGTACACTTTAGCTGTTTTGTCAAAATTCAGGAGCTAATATGTGTGTGGGATAATACCAAGATTTTCTATTCAATTTCATTGAACTACTTGTCTATCTTTGTGCTAATACAAGGCTGTTTTCAGGACTATAGCTCTGTAGTAGATCTTAAAGTCAGGGACGATGAAACCTCATGAAGTTCCTTTATTATACAGGTTGTTTAGGCTATTCTCGTTCTTTTGTTTTTCAATATAAAGTTGTCTATTATCTTTTCAAGGTCAGTGAAGATATGTGCTGGCATTTTAATCGGTATTGAATTGTATCTGTAGATTGTCATTGGCAAAATTGCCATTTTTACTATGTTTATTCTACCTATCCATGAGAATGGGAGATCTTTACATTTTCTGGTGTTTTCTTTAATTTCTTTTTGTAAATACACAAATTACTATTATATAGGTCTTTCACTTGTTTGAAAAGTGTTACCCCAAGGTTCTTTATGCTGTTTGTGGCTATTGTACAGGGTGATGTTTCTCTGATTTCTTTATCAGCCCCTTTGTTGTCTGAATATAGAATGGCTATGATCTTTTTTTTTTTTTTTTTTTTTTTTTAGTTTACCTTGTATGCTGATACATTGCTGAATGTGTTTTTCAGCTGTAGGAGTACCCTGGTAGAGTTTTTTGGTTGCTTATGTAAACTATCATATCTTCTGAAAATAGAGAAACATTGAGTACTTCCTCTCAATTTGTATCCTCTTGATATCCTTTTCTTGTCTTATTTCTTTAGGTAGCACTTCAAATACAATAATGAAGATATATGGAGACAGAGTGCAGCCTAGTCTTTGTCCTGATTTTCGAGGAATTGCCTTAAGCATCTCTACATTCAGCTTGATATTTGCTCTGTGTTTACTACATATCGCTTTTATTATGTTTATATAAATTCCTGTTATCCCTGATCTCTACAAGACCTTTAACATGATAGGATGTTGAATTTTGTGAAAGGTTTTTTCTACATCTATGGAGATGATCATGTGTTTTTTCAATTTTAGTTTGTTTATATAGTGGTATAATTGATATATTTCCATTTGTGTGGCAATAACTGCAACCCAAGGATGAAGCCTACTTGATCATTGTAGATGATTTTTCTGATATATTCCTGGATTCGGTTTTCCCGTATTTTCTTGAGTATTTTTGCATCAATGTGAAGGAGGGATATTGGTCTGTAATTTTCTCTTAGTTGTGACTTCGTGTGAATGGGAATCAAGGTGATTGTAGCCTCAAAAAAGAGTTTTGTAATGAAACTTCTGTTTCTATTGTATGGAACAGTTTCAAGAGTATTAATATTAGCTCTTCCATGAATTTTCGGTAGAATTCTTCACTGAAGAAGACATCTGGCTCTGGGACTTTTTTATGTTGGAAGGCTTTGTATGATTGCTCCTACTTTGTTAGTTGCTATAGTTCAATATAAGTTGCTTGTCTATTCTTGATTTAATTTTGTTAAGTAAGAGTTATCCAGAAATATGTTCATATCCTTTGAATTTTCAAATTTTGTGGAGTATAAGTTTTCAAAATATGACCTGAAATTTGCCTGGATTTCCTCAGTGTCTATTGTTCTGTACCCCTTTTTGTTTCTGATTTTGTTAATTTCCATGTTCCCTCTTTGTTTTTTATTTAGTTTGGATAACGGTTTGTCTCCCTTGTTAATTTTCTGAAAAAAAAAAAAAAAAGCAACTCGTTATTGCATTGATCTTTTTTTTTTTTTTTGTATCTTTTTCCTGTTTTCTACTTTATTGTTTTCAGCCCAAAAATTGATAATGGGGCCTATTCCTGAGGATTGAGTTTGCTTCATTTGTGTCCTAAGGTTTTCAGTTGTGTTGTTAATTCTCTAATGTGTCTCTCATCCGTTTTCTTCATATGGGCACTGAATGCAATCAACTTCCTTCTTAGCAGTGCTTTCAAGGTGTCCCATAATTTCATGTATGTTGTATCCACAACCTCATTGAATTTTAGGAATTCCTTAATTTCTTTATTTCTTCTTAGACCCAAGTATGTTGAAATTGAGCATTATTCAGTTTTCATGAGTATGTAGGGTTTCTGTGATTTGTTGTTGTTTTTATTGAATTCCAATTATAAAGCATGGTGGTCTGACAAGATACAGGGTAATATTTAAATGTTTTTGGATTGGATGAAGATTTTTATGTTGCCTAGTATATGGTCAATTTCAGAGAATGTTCCATGTGGAGCAGAGAAGAAGTTATATTCTTTTTTGTTTGGAAGGAACGTTCAATAGATGTCTGTGAAACCCAATTGAGGCATAACTTCTGTTAATTCTTTTGTTTCTGTGTAAATTTTCTGACTTGTGGTCCTGTCTAGTGGTGAGAGTGGGGAGTTGAAGTCTCCCACTCTAAGTGTGTGTGGTTTTATGTGAGGTTTGAGTTTTAGTACCATTTCTTTTAAGAATGTGGGTGTGTTTGTATTTGGGGCATAGAGGTTCAGAATTGAGGTTTTGTGCTTAGGATTTCTCCTGTGATGAATACAAAATGACTGTTTTCATCTCTTTTGATTGATTTTGGTTTGAAGTCTAACTTGTTAGGTATTAAGATAGACAAACCTGCTTGCTTCTTGGGTCCAGTTGAATGGAAGATCTTTTCCAAGCCCTTTACCGTGAGTAATATCTATCTTTGAAGCTTAGATGTGTTTCTTGTGGTTAATGATTTTTCTTTATGCTTTGATGTTGGCAGTGGTTTTGTGTATATATTTTCCCTGCTTTTCCGTTGAATTCTGTTGAAGTTAGATTATCTATTTCCTATGGGTTTTTGAGCTGTGGACAAGCCACAGGCAGAACATGATCTGGAGCCAATCCAGGGAATTTCCAGGTTACTGTGGGGGGGGGGGAATTTCACGCAATTTTTCACGGAATCACCTCTAGCAGAATCCTGGCAATGGGGGTCATAGATCCTGGTACATAGTGTTTCAAGATGTTCCTGAATGGATAGTCGGATCTAGCCAGGGCCTGGTACTCCCCTTCTAAATACTCTCTAGCAGATGCCCAGCAATTTGGGGCAAGCATCCAGCACCATGGGCTCAGGATGTTGGCATTGATACGAGGATCTAGCTGGGGCTTGGCATTCTTCAAATGAGGCCTCTAGCCAAGCATGGTATCTGTTTTTGTAGTTTTTTTCTTTTTAATTTTTATTTATTTTTTTGAGACCCATTTTTTTTTGTGACTCTTCTGCTTTTCCCCCAACTATATCTTGTAGACCAGGCTTGTCTTGAACTCACAGAGATAGGCTTCCATATACTCCTGAGCACTAGCGTTAAAAGCATGTGCCACCACCACCCAGCTATTAGCATCTTTTTAAATGTGTTCTTTAAACACATTACTACTTGTATCTCTCTGCTGCTGCTCTCCTGTGTTTCTTAGATTTTATTTATTCCATTTCTTTTGTCAAGTGATGTTTATTATTGATTTCTGAGTAGAGCAAAGTTTTTTGTAACTTTGGGTTGTCATATGCTGTATAATTGAGAATTGTTTTGAACTCCCAATCCTGCTTCTCATGTACAGTGCTAGGAAGAAAAACCTACACTTCCTTCCTTTCTGATCCTTGACTGTTCAGGGAGAAGGAAAATAGACAAGAAAATGAGTGAACTCCCAAGATCTCTGATTAGTGTGAGGACTTATATATGAAAAGGGATTTGTGCAAGGATTGAGTGTATGACCCACTTGGATACTAGTGGAGTCACAGTGCAGAAAGGGAGGGGAAGGATGTAAGCTGAGATTTCCTCCTTCAATGATAGTTGAGGTGAGCAATGTGGAATCAGTTAATCATTCCTACATAATCCATAATATTCCAGGCGGGCAGGTTCTTGGAATCCCCAGATGAGGGCTATCAAGAATCTGGATAGAGGAGAGACCTTATCATGAATACAAATTGCTATAGGTAAAGTATTCAGCCAAAACAGGTCTGGGTGAACTATTGCGGACTATGTAGAAGGGCTGATATTTTTTGTGGTTTTGGATATACAGTCTGAGAGAAAAGGTTTGGAAAATCCTTGGTGTGCTCTATTGAAACCACATGAAGATATGCTTATTAGGCCCATGGACACTGTGGCCTTAGTCAGTAATGTTAATGGGATTGCCTGTTTTCCCCATGTACTCCACTGCTTGAGTAGCCTTCTGAGGTTGTCCCATCGAATGGTAATTCCTGCTGACTTCTTAGAAGTCTATTGTTTCCTTCCATTTTCCCATAGATGTAGTATACAAGAAGCTATTCCTCATGAGAAGTTTACTTAGAATAAGACATGTATTAAGCAATAACTCCCTGCCCCAGCTTTAATCTTTTCTTTGTTCTGCCTTCCCTACTTTTCTCATCTTCTGACACTTCTCCCTCCAGATCTTCTGTTCAAAATTACTCCTGTACTATGAAATAATTATGGTGCTGTCTTTTCTGTTGAAAGCTTACATTGCTTTCCTAGCCCGACTTGCAGTATCTGTCTCCTAAAACAACTAAGGCTATTTATTTCACCAATAAACTCTGTCTCAAAAGAAAAAAAAACAATAACAAGATGAATAACCATCTGTTGTATGTTCTTTCTTTTTTGATCATTAGCCAGAAATGAACACAATTTGTCTATACAGACATATTTCTTTACATATTTCTTAAGTCTGTTGCAATGTCCTTAGGTCCTCTTGATTACACCTGTTTAAACTACATGATTGTACACCCTCAGTGGAATTTTTGGGACTCAGCTTCTTAAAAACTTTATTTTTGGATACCAATTATTTATAAGGATATATTTGATAAACAGAAGCCATTAATTTGTAACATTGTTCATTAAATTAAAATATAATTCTCTGAACGATGGCAAAATATTACCCCCATTTGCATAGAGAAATCTAGACCATGTGGTGTCTCTCTTTGAAACAAATATCAGTCACTGCAGGGTCAGAAGCATAACAGTTTAGGCATCATTTTGAGTTAATTTTGTTAGAGACTGTGAGTATAAGTTCTGAACATATAGAGTCATCTGTAGCTGGGTAACATTACACAAGATGTCAGGTTACATGGATGATTTTTTTTTTTTTGAAAAAAGTTGATGGTATTTACCCCACTTATTTTTTTCTCTCCCTCCCCTTTATTCTTTCCCTACTACTGTACACCTCTAGATCACTGCATGGTTGTTGTAGGTGTAGAAGCCATGCTGTATCAATATATGTACAATATGGTTTTCAAAAACATATTGGGATTCTAACTGGTTCCCATTTGCATGAATCTTTGTAATCAGATATCATTTTATAGGGTGTTACAAATTTAGTTTGCCCTGTATTTGTGTCATGTTGCAAATTTATCTTATACAGAATATGTATACTAATGCATCATGTTCTCAATGATTATTGTTTAATTTTTATTTATATATTCTCTGTTTATTCTTGTTGTTTTCAATCTGGAAATCACATTTACTGTTTTGCTCAGCATATATTCTACTTGGGGATGACTTGCGTATGATCCCAAAACCCAAAATTCTAGGCTCAATACAATGTTCAACTCGGATCTTGATTAACTTAGATGGTATCCATAGTTTTTCTTCTCCTGTAGATACAAATGCAAAACCCCTACCCCAACGTAACACATATCCTGCTTTCCATTCTGAGGTCAGTACATCCTTGAAATACACTGGCTGATTTAGTTCAGAAGTTTTTTCTATTGTCCAGTGTCTTTCTGCAGCTGTTTTTCCTTTTTCATCAGCATTAAGAAAGTTTAATGTTAATAAAGCATTATGTAATCTGTGTTTGGGTGTTTTGGTTCCTCCTGCCTGTTTATGGAGCATTTCTTTTAAAGTACGATTGGATCTCTCAACCACTGCTTGTCCTGTAGGATTGTGTGGTATACCAGTTATGTGCTTTATCTTGTAATACTCAAAAAACTGTTTCAATTTGCTGGAGACATATGCTGGAGCATTGTCAGTTTTTATTTGTGCAGGTATGCCCATAATGGCCATTACCTCTAAAAGGTGCGTTATAACAGAATCAGCCTTTTCAGAGCTCAGAGCAGTAGCCCACTGAAACCCTGAAAATGTATCTATAGTGTGATGTACATATTTTAATTTTCCAAATTCTGCAAAATGAAACACATCCATTTGCCATATTTCATTCCTATTTATACCTTTAGGGTTACTGCCTGGTGGTAAAGGAGTTTGGTTATAGAATGAGCAAGTAGGACATTTCCTTACTATTTCCTTGGCTTGTTCCCAAGTGATAGAAAAATCCTTTTTTAAACCTTTGCTGTTCACGTGGTGTTTCTTATGAAACTCTGAGGCTTCTAGCACACTTCCTATCAATAAACGATCAATTTCATCATTGCCTTGTGCTAGAGGACCTGGCAGACCCGTATGGGATCTGATGTGTGTTATATATATAGGATGAGTCCTCTTTCTGATAGTATCTTGTAACTGTATAAACAATGAAGTTAATTCTGTATTGTCAGGAATAAATTCTGCAGTCTCAATGTGTAAAACGACTCTCTCTGCGTATTGAGAGTCAGTAACTATATTGAGGGGTTCTTTAAAATCCATAAGTACCATGAGAATGGCATACAATTCTGCCTTTTGTACAGAATTGTAAGGGCTTTGAACCACTTTACTAATATTTCCTGATTTATATCCTGCCTTACCTGATTTATTTGCATCAGTGTAGAATGTATGAACTCCAGAAATAGGTGTTTTTCTTACAATGCGTGGAAGAATCCAAATAGTTTTCTTTATGAATTTGATTCTCTCAGTTTTGGGATAGTTGTTGCTAATTGTTCCCAAAAAGTTACTGCAAGCTCTCTGCCAATATTCGTTATCTTTCCATAAGGAAGAAATTTCCTCATTAGTTAAAGGTACTATAATTTCTGCTGGGTCCCTTCCTATTAGCTGACGAAGTCTTAATTTACCTTTTATAATCAAGTCAGAGATCTTTTCTATATATGTTTTCAGTTTTTTATTCTGTTTATGTGGTAGGAATATCCATTCTAATATGATATCTTCTCTCTGCATCAAAATCCCTGAAGGATATTCTCTAGATGGTAATATAACCAGAATACAGTCTAGGTTTGGATCCACACGGTCCACATGTGCTTCTAGTATCCTCTTTTCTACCCATTCTAATTCCTTCTCAGCTTCAGCTGATAGTATTCGTGGACTATTCAAGTCCTTATCTCCTTTTAGGGCCATTTTCAAGTTTTTCAAATCATGCCCTTCTACTCCAATTATGGTTTGCAGTTGAGAAATCTCTCCTAGTAATTTTTGAAGATCATTAAGAGTCTGGTAGCGATCTCTTCTGATCTGTACTTTTTGTGGTCTAATTTTCTGTAGACCTATTTTATATCCTAAGTAGTTGATAGACTCTCCTTTTTGTATTTTTTCAGGTGCAATTTGTAATCCCCATCGAGGTAAAACTTCCTTTACTTTCTCAAACATTTTTTCTAATATTTCTCCTTTAGAGTCAGCTAACAATATATCATCCATGTAATGATAGATTATGGATTGTGGAAACTGTTTACGAATTATTTCTAACGGCTTTTGTACGAAATATTGGCACAGGGTGGGGCTATTTAGCATTCCCTGTGGCAAAACCTTCCATTGATATCTCTTCACCGGTTGAGAATTGTTATAATTAGGTACCGTGAAGGCAAATTTCTCTTTGTCTTGTTCTTGTAAAGGTATAGTGAAGAAGCAATCCTTTAAATCAATAACTATAATAGGCCATTCTTTGGGTATCAAAGAAGGCAAGGGCATTCCAGGCTGTAGAGAGCCCATTGGCTGGATAACTTTATTGATGGCTCTCAGGTCTGTAAGCATTCTCCATTTACCAGATTTCTTTTTGATCACAAATACAGGAGAATTCCAAGGGCTGGTTGATTCCTCAATATGTCCAGCATTTAGCTGTTCCTGAACCAGGCTTTCTAAAGCTTCTAACTTCTCAGAGGTCATAGGCCATTGTCCTACCCAGACAGGTTCCTCTGTTAGCCATTTTAAAGGTAGGGCTTTTGGTTCCTCTGTTTGTTCAGCATTTGTATTTTGTTTTTGTACTGCCTGGATATTTGGTCTCTGTCTTGTATAGTACTTAACAGTATTCTTTCCACAATCATGAGGTCGTCTATGGTTCCCATCTAATACAGGAGGAATGTTAATCTGTGTATTCCATTGCTGTAATAGATCACGACCCCATAAATTTATCACTACATCAGCCACATATGGTCTCAACCTCCCTCTCTGTCCTTCTGGTCCTATACAGTCAATCCATCTCGTGCTTTGTTTTACCTGAGCCAGGGTTCCAATCCCTAAGAATTGAACATTTACCTCATGCAGGGGCCATCTTTGAGGCCAAGATTTATTAGATATGATAGTTACATCAGCTCCAGTGTCCACCAGACCCTCAAACAGTCTATTATTCATCTTAACTATCAATCTAGGCCTATGACTATTTATAGCAGTTTGCCAAAATATACGTTTTTCATTTCCTTCTGTCATGTTTGATTCAACTTCCGTCACTAGTTCGTCATCCAGAGCAGTATGAGTTTTTATAATAGGCACAGAATTTTCTAATTGTCCTGTGGGAGATTGTCTTCCACTGTGACTGGGAATGTTCGAACCACCTGTGATGTGGGGGCCTTCGAGAGGCCCCCCAAGGAGTTTCCCGATGGTAAAGGGTTTCCTTGCTTGTCTCTGGTCGATCTACACTCATTTGTCCAGTGTCTGCCTTTGCCACACCTTCTACATAACCCAGAAGGCTGAGGCCTTCTGTTTGATTCATTCCTGGGGGTGTTACTTCTAGGGAAGCTTTGCCTACAATTTCTTTTTAGATGTCCTATCTTACCACAGTTATAACATCTGACATTATGATATCTTTTCAAACCTTTGGGGATGGCTTCTCCTACCCAAGCTTCTAAGTCACCATAGTAAGGAACTCTGTTATCTTGATATCTTCTCTGACCTTTAGATATGGCTTCTCCTATCCATGCTTCAGTCTTATTGTCATTATACTCAATGTTGCCTGTATATAGGACCCATTCATCCAAGGGTGCTGATCGCATTTTTAAAGGCCAAAGCACCTGTTTGCATTGAGGATTCGCATTCGTATAAGCTAAAGATTCTATGAGTATTCGCCTAGCATCTATGTCTGCTATCTCTAATTGTACTGCCCTAGATAATCTTTCTAAAAAGATACTAAAACGTTCTCTAGGTCCTTGCTTTATCTTGGTATAAGGTTCTATCCTCTCTCCTAATTCATGAACCTTATCCCAAGCATTCAAAGCTGCTGTACTGCATAGAGACAAGATGTGTTCATCATAGGCAGCTTGGGTTTCTGGGTCAGCATAGAGACCCTCACCAAGAATTTTATCTTGGGGAGCTTTATACCCTTTCTTTAAGCCCTGAAGTTCAAGAGCTTTTGCTTCCTCTCTCCATAAAGCCCTCCATTCTATTTGAGAGGCGCTTTCAAGGACAGCTGATATTAATTGATCCCAATCCTTAGGGGTTACCTTGTTATTCCATGCCCATGATTCTACTAATTGCTTCACATAAGGTGAATGCATGCCATAAGAGACTACTGCTTCCTTTATACCTTTTAAATCTTTCATACGTATTGGTTCCCACTGATATGCAACGACACCTTTTGGATGTTTCTTCGTTGCTGGCTTTTCATGAATAGATACAGGGAAAGCTCCCCTGACCCTAAATGGTGTGGAAAATTTTAAATCTTTTTCATGCCCTATTACCTGTAGTTCTTCTTCTGATGTATCAGACTGAAGGTCTTCTAAAGCCTGAAATCTATTCACCATTGTTTCTTTGAGTGTCTGAACTTCTTGAATCAAATAACTTTCTAGAGACTTCATTGTATCAGTCAGTTTCTTACTTTCTCCAACTACAAATGATTCCATGTTTTTAATCTTATCATCCTTAGATATTATCTGAATGGCGTGTAAACTGCCTTCCAGAAACAATGTTCTATCTGCTAGCTTGTCATTATCCTCAGACATGGAAGAGATTCTGTCATCTAGTCTTTCTATCTGATGTTCCAGTTTTTTAAACTTATTAGTAGCTTCCTCCGACCAGGAGTGGGCTGTTTCTGCTAGTTTGTTAATGCATTGCATTGTTTCTGTTCTGGTTATTGAAGTATCTGACATTAAACAAATTATACCTTTCAGCTCGCCAACGCCATCTTCAATATTCTGAATCTTTCTTTCTATATTTTCTATGCTTTGAATTCTATCATTTTCAATGTTTCGAATCTTTGTCTCTATGCTTTGAATTCCATCATTTTCAATGTTTTGAATCCTTGTCTCTATGCTTTGAATTCTATCATTTTCAATGTTTCGAATCTTTGTTACTAAGTCTCCCATGGTTTGTACAAGTTCCTTATTGTTTGCTGTAATCTCAAACCATTTCTTTAAGAATATCATGTTAATGATGAAACCCATTGCTATTACAAAATAAAAGTATATATTGGTCCAGTCATAAGTTTCTTCTGCTAAAATCCCTTCTACATATGAAGTAAAATAATTCCTAAAGTTCTGCATAGTAAAATTATCTGCCATAGTTATAGCACAATTTATCTCAGATTTTATATCAGCTTAAATTGCAAAGGATGTTACAATTACCTTAGGTGTAATTCTGCTGTCCTGGAACTTTGATGCTTTTAGTTGTATATCTCCGCTTGTGGTAGCTACGCCTGGAGGTGTGTCATCAAATAGCGCCTAGCCGCCCAGGCTCGTCTGATCCCGGTTCCTGTAAAAAGTTCTTAACAAACTATGGCAAGCAGAATTTTGTTAAAAGGGGACTTTTGGAGTTACTTGTAACACAAGACGAAACGCGTGCAAGCCGGGCGGGTGCCGCCGGGCGGGTGCCGCCGGGTGGGTGCCGCCAGGCGGGTGCCGCCGGGCGGGTGCCGCCGAGAGGCTCTGCGCGAATGCAAAGTCCCATGCGGAAATGGGCAAAAAATGTTAAGCGGTAAGTGCCTTCTCAGGTCTGCTTTAGCGGCAAAGATCTCCTTTGCAGTAAGGAAGAGGCAAATGTCCCAAAGCTGTGGTGAGTCCACCTGGTTAAACCCTGCCCGTTGGGGAAGGTGGGGGAGGGGGGGGCGGCTTCTGCCGCCTGGGGGCAAAACCCAGGTAAATTCCGCTTCTGACACCAGATATTGCGGTAAATAAGGGTCAGGATAAACAAATAGGCCGAATAGATGTTTATTCAGGGAGAAATAACTTACAACCTAGACAGATGAACACCAGGAAATTCAACCCGATCCTCTCCTGTCCGAGTCACGCCAGAAAGAGAGCGCCTTCCTGGCCCCCTCCGACCTCCTTCCTCAGGTCACCTCCGCCCATCGCTCCACCCCCCAATGGGCGTGGTCAGTGCTACAGAAGGACTACCTCACTACATACAACTGCCTCCTTCCTTGGTCTAGAAAAAAATTAAAGAAAGAAAACAAAGATTTTCTAGACTTCAATGAGAATGAAAAAAGAACATGCCTGAACTTATGGGACACTTTGAAAGCAGTCCTGAAAGGAATGTTCATTGCACTAGGTGTCCATATGAAGAAAACGGAGGATATTCACATGACAGCCTTAGGACAAAAATAAAAACAAACTCACCTTGGAAGAGTAAAGACCTGAAATAATCAATTTGAGTGCTGGAATCAATAGAATATATGAGTAGTTTGGACACTTGAATTTGAAGGAATGGTACAACATAATCATTTCCTGGAATCCCTGGTGGAATTCTGTATTCCCATATCATGGTGTGAAGATGAAACAGTACCTGAAATGATAATTTTTTCTCCCAAGATAGTCATTCCAACTTATAATTAAGTATATATGGAATTTTATTTGGCAAAGAACAATAGGACTACAGCCATGGAAGGTGTCCTGCAGTTACCAGAATTTTCCAAGTCCAAGAGTAGCTAATTTCAGGGACAATAATCAGGAAAAAGATCAAAGACTTTTCTTGATAAATGCCCTACTCCTTAAGAAGTAATAACATGGATTTAAAAAATTAAATGGCTTAACAATACACTTATGGGATAAGTGAACCATTATTAATTTCATTCAGAAAGATTTTAATCTATCTCCTAGAATAGAATGAGGGAAAACATGGTGGATGTTTATATCTAATGAGGCAGCTGCCAAATTCATCTATCAGCTGGCCTCAAACATCATGGATACAAAATGTCAATACCAAATCTGAAGACTGTACTCATTGTGGCTGTCATGTAACATGGTGTCTAGATGACAACTTAAGGTTCAGTACCATTGTACATGACAAGGCATCTCTGTTGCATACTGAGTCGTCTTTGGATCTGGATCTTTTCCCATTGCCAATGAGATTTGTGTTTAGCACTCTAGACTCTATGAAAATAGTGAGGTCTCTTCAACTTTCTGTATGTTTGTACTCTCATGAATGAGGTGATACATTTTGTGCTGTGGGAGTGTTCCATTTGATGTAAATGAGAATCTTATGCCAACGTCAATACCAATAACATTCTAGTGAATCAAGCTTGGAGAAATATTTCTGGTCTTCATTATCTAAGTTTGTGCCTTGCCACATTGGAGTCTTGTGGTAGGAAGATGAATGGGAATTTGAAATTCATAAGATGTCAAGAGTGATTGTACAATGAAGACAGATTTGCTTTTTCTGTAAAACACATGTACATAGAATTGTCTTACTAATAAAACACATTTCTCTGATTTTCTTGCAAGGGCATGAATTGAAGACCATCTTAATTTATCTGTAACAAGCAAGGGCAATTCCATGGAGTCTGAAGATATATGGACTCAAGGGCATTGCATTATCCTAAGGCATGTGTTTCTCTAGAATTCTTGACTATGGCAAAATAATGCACATTTTTTCTATATCTACTGGGGCCTATGTTTACCATGGAAACAAAACACCAATGGCACAAGAGTTTAGGCATTGTGCTGCCAAAATAGGCAAGTTTGAATTTGCTCAAACCCTATCCTCTTAGCTGAAAACTGAAAAACCAATTCCACTGAGTTCCACCCAGTCTCCATAACAGTTTCTATGCTATCCTAGGACATTCTGTCACCATGTCCTGAAACTACATGTCCTGGAAGTCTTAGACACTCCCCCATGGAGTTCATGGTTAAATGTTCTACCTATCATTTCTCAGTTTTTTTTATGTTTTAATGTTCTTATTTTATTTCTCTTCCTTTGCAATAAAAAACCTTCAATTTACCTTTGCAATTTTTTTCTCCAAACTAATAAACTTACCAATATCATATCAAAAACATGAAATCAAATATCTGCATATATATGTGAACCCTACTCAAACATCTACAGGAAAATAAGTAATGTTGGGAATCTCAGAAACAGTATTTATAAAAGGAAATAACATCATTACCCAGCATTCTTTCTTCTTTATATATTAAATAATAAAATTTTAAAATGTTTATGTACTTCTTAGGATTCCTTGATTCATTCCTTAGATCATTTATGACTGTGATTTTCATGCAATGCTTCACAAACCATTAGATATGTACAAATATACACCATTGGCTTCATAAATATTATATATTTGAATATCTGTCCAACATCTGGTTTGTACTTTCTTGGTACTTTAATATTTCCTCTGCACTCTTACTGACGTTTTCTTCTTTACTACTCATCAAATTTCTTTGTTAAATTTCCCTCAATAGGAGTAGCGATTTTTAATGTCACTGCCTGATATGTTTCCTGTCAAATCATGTCTTCTATTTTTATTTTACATAACAATCACAATTTGTTCTCCTAACTCCCTGTGCTCCCCGACCATTCTCCCTACTGGACATGGAGGGTTATACCATCCAGGAGGGAACAACAAAATCTGTCAAACTATTTGGAATAGGGACTAGGCCCTCTCTCTTTTCTCTAGGTTATGGTAGTATTACTACATGGTAAAAGTGTACACAAAGTCTTTTGATGCACCAGAGATACAATGCTGGCAGCCCATTAGCTTGTCCTTGTTCAGGTCATCTGTCTCTGTAGGTTTCTGTAGCCTGGTCTTTTCCTCTCTCTCTGCATCTGGATTCTAGTTCTGCTCTGTGATTAGCTGTGGGTGTCTGCTTCTGCGTTTCCACATGTTCTCAAATAGTTCATTGGTTGTTAGTTGGGGTCAGTCTGGTATGTCTCTGAACTTTCGTATAGAGTCAGGTTTCTCTTCAAACCTATAAATGACCCCTCTTTAGTGGTATCTCTCTTTTGTTATTTCTCTGTAATATTCCTCCATTGATTCAATCTACGTAGTTCTATGTGTTTTCCTCACCTCCCCTTTCTTTCTCCTAGCTACCTCTCCACACACTGTCACCCTACTCCCAACGTGCTCAGGAGATCCTCTTCCTTTTCCCTTCTGTGTGGGACCTTATATGAAGCTCTTAGACCACTCCTTGTATCGTAGTTTCCCTGGCAGTGTGAATGATAGGCTGGTGATCTTTGCTGTATGACTAAAATGCATATATAAGTCAGTATATGCCATGTTCCTCATTTTGTAACTGGGTTACCTCTTTCAGGTTGGGTTCTTCAAATTGCATCCACTTTCCTGGGAGATTCAAGATTCCATTGTATTTATTCCACAGAGGAGTATTCCATTGTGTAAATGTACCATATCTTCTTTATCTAGTCTTTTGCTTAGGATTATCTAGGTTTTTACAGTGTTTTGCTATTACAAATAATGCTGTTACAAACATATTTAAGCTGATGTCTTTGTTGCATTGATGTGGATCATTCGGGTATATGCCTAAGAGTGGGATGGCCAGGTCCTGTGGTAGATTGATTTCCATTTTCCTGAGAAACTGCCATATTGATCTCCAAAATGGTTGTATAACTTTGCACTCTGATCAGCAGAGGAAGAGTGATCCCCTTTCTCTACATCCTCTCCAGCATAAGTTATCTTTGCTGTGTATAATGTGTGGGAAGGCGATGTGTCCTGAAGTCCCTTTATTGTACAGGATTGTTTTGACTATCCTGTTTCTTTTGGTATTTCTGTGTGAAGTTGAGTATAATCCTTTCAAGGTCTGTGAAAAATGTGCTGCACATTTATGGGGATTGAATTGAATCTGTAGAAGTCTTTTGGCAACATTGCCATTGTTTCTATGTGTTCCTTACCTTTCCAAGCACATGGGATATCTTTCCATTTTCTGTTATCTTCTTTAATTACTTTTTTTAATGACACAAGGTTCTTGCTATAAAGCTCTTTCACTTGATTGTAAGCATTACCCCAAAACTCTTTATGTTTTTGTAGGTATTGTTAAGGTTATTTTTTTCTCTGATTTCATTCTCAACCACTTTGTTTTCTCTATATAGTATATATAGTTTTTTTTTTTTTTTAGTTTATCTTGGGTCCTGCTAGTTTTTAAAGCATTTTTTCAAGTAACCCACATGACACATATTAATACATTGTAGATGGCGTTTTTTTTTTGATATTACCTGTTTGTCTGTTTTTTCTTTTGTCTCTCGACTCTTCTGTAGCAGCTTCTCCAATAAGTTTTTCTGATGCTGTTTAAACTTTTTGATCAACAGTGTCAATATTACTAGGTGAAACAGAATTCATTGTGCACCACTCTTTTTACTTGGGCTCAGATAATAGCAGGGGTTTCTGCAAACTGTCCATGTATAGATTTTGTTGAGCCATGCTGAGAGGAGTGGGACTCGACTACCTGGTCAAGTGTTAATGATTTTGTTTCTGAATCTATTGTATCATATTCTTGCAGTACTATATTGTTTGCTGCATCCTTCTAATTGTGTTGGCTCTGATCACTCATACTAGTGGAGTGTCATACTTAACTGGGAATGAGACACCTCCACAATCTTCAACCAAATCATGTTTCTGGTGACTCAACCTTGGTTACTCTACTCTTGCAAAAACTGCAGAAGAGAAGTTATGGCTACATGGGAGTCTGTCATAGGCAACTGATTGGAACCATTTTTCCAACATAGTGCCTAATTTGTGACCCTGGTTAACAACCAATTAACTATCATTTAATGAAAAGAAAAGTGAAATAAAGATTTTTTTCTTGCTAATTTACACATGATTGACTTTACATTTGTCTACAGCACTTTGTATTGTCGTGATTCCACTTTCAACTGTTTAGCATCATCAGTGCTCTCTATTTCTTATTAGTCCCACTACATTTTTTAACTGATATGCATAGAATATATATTCAAGCCTCATTTGAGAGAATTATTAGCAGGGATTCATGACAAAAGTTGGCTATTGGACTCAATATATTGTTTTGGTTTAGGAAAACATTTATTTGCCTGTCTCTACCCATTCCTTCTCCATTCCATCTCCCCTGTTTTCTTTCTTAACTTTTCTTTTGCATCAATGATAAATCCTGTGCTTTCATTATTTTACTATGCTTTCTGTAAATATTTGTATTTGATAGGCAATGTTTTTTCATTTTTCCTTTTCTGGTCTAGAACTGAGTGTTTATTTCATTGATTATTTTTGTATAATATATTCATAAATAATGTTATGAATATTACCTAAGTATTCTCTCTTCTTGTAGGTGTTATGATTTAGAACTAATTGAGTTATTAGAATAACAGACAACACACACTCATACACACACACACACACACACACGAAGGAAATAAACTGATGCCCTGAACAATCATTTTACAAACCTGCGCTGCAATTGAAGGATGGAGCCCAATAAGGATTCGTCTGTATACCAACCTCTCTCTCCCTGTCAACACTGGAATGACCACAGTAACTGTTAATGTTGTATCTGAGAATTGTTTGTGGCTTCTCCAATACAAGATTTGTTTCCAATAAACACACAGAGTTTAAACACAGAAACCAACAGAAGCACACACACCCAGATATATATATTTATATATATATATATATACATATATATATATTTATTTATATATATATATGTATATATATATATATATATATTTATTTAGAGAGAGCCAGAGACGCAGAGAGAGAGAGAGAGAGAGAGAGAGAGAGAGAGAGAGAGATGATCTAGAACCCCAGATAGTTTCTGGTGTTGATTTCAGTATCTTCTTTATGTATGGTCATACCTGGGTAAGGCAGTATAAGACAATAGGCTTTTCCTCATTTGATTCTGGGATTTATACTTGGGTTTAAGGCAATATAGTTATGAAAAAAGGGCTATGAAAACTGCTTTACAGAAAGGAATCCCATAATGGGAGGTGTCAGCAGTAAAATCTGGTCTGGCAGGGATGTTGTTTTTGTAGTTGGTCGTGTGTGTGCGTGTGTGTGTGTGTGTGTGAGTGTGTGTGTTTGCATGTGTGTTTATTTCTCTCTTGTGTTTTCGTACATTGATACAATTATTCCATCACATACTTTTTCCCCATAATTGCACCATACCATGTTTTCAGTTGAAATTCTTTACAAACATTGTTCAATATTTTTCCCGTATTTATTATTCAATTCTTCTTACACCTAAAATTGCAGCAATGCATAAACTCAGCGTTTGTGGGGCACACCTTGTACGTTAAATTTTTTTGGGTTATCATTGCCGATCTCTTGACATTGCTCTAATGCCAGATGTCTCTTTATAATGTCAGCTTATAATGTGGTATCTCTTCTTTTGCTCTGCTCCATTCTTTACCTGAATCAATTATCTTGCTACCTTATCTCCATTCTCCCCTTTTCTTCTAACTTTCTCTATTTCTTTAAACCTTCTTCTTTCCCCCCAGCTGTCAATTTGTTCAGGAGATCTTGTGTCTTTCCCTTTCTCTGGTTCACAATGTACATCTCTGTGAGGGTCTTCCTGGTTTCCTAGCTTTTCTGTCAGTGTGAACAGTGAAGGGAACTATAGGAAACTCTATGAATGCCAAGTTTAATCGTGGCCTAGCAACTGTTGAGTGTTATTCCTTAAAATGTTAGCATTGCTGTAAAATGTAATTTAGAAGAAGGAGGAAGTATGTAGAAACCCCAGAGAATCAATGCCTGAAAATTGAAAAGAAGCTGTCAATCTAGTGCAGGGATTGACAATATTTTGACATTATAGTACAAGTAAAACTCACATTAATGGAGAGTAATATGGAAAGACTGATTACTGTTCCTCAACTGCCTTTATAGATGGTGTCTCTGTTTGTAGAGAAGAAATAAGATGAGAGATTGAAATGATGCAGATGACTGTGGAAACTTTCTGGAATTTCTATTACTGTTATGTTGTCTCCCAAATTAAGAATAATGAGTTATATAATCTCTTGAACTATATACAGAGAACTATACTCAAAATAAAGAACTCATAAAAAGCCTACACTGTGATATGGTGGGAATCATGTTTTAGAGGGAAGGGTACAATACCCACACAGAGGAGTAGACATTTAAAGAAAATATCTAGTTCATATTGTTTAATTTGTTCTACGTGGGCAGTATATAGAAACCCGATTTCTTCTATGAAACAAACTAATTGTGTCCAAGCGTAGTTAAGTTTTATGATGGACATTCATTTATTCCTTCTCACCTTCTTGTAATAACAATATTGAGAATTGGAGATATAAAGTATGAAGGTATGCAGCCCCTTTAGTGGATGCTCAAAAGGTAGGAGCTGGGAGACCCAAAATTGGGCAGGGAGAGAAAGGATGCGAGAGAGGATTTTAGTTAAAGGAAGAATGGATGTGACAGGGAGTTGGAAACCTACAGGAAAGAAAGATGATATAGAAAGACAAGATTAATAAAACTATGTATGTTGCCTGGAATTTTTGGTGCTATTGTTTTCATAAAACTTTTATGTATCATAGAACGATAGGTCTAGAAGAGAGAAAAAGAAAGAATTGGAATGA
This sequence comes from Phodopus roborovskii, assembly GCF_943737965.1. NCBI lineage: Eukaryota > Metazoa > Chordata > Mammalia > Rodentia > Cricetidae > Phodopus > Phodopus roborovskii. The sequence continues at coordinate 876,524 of NW_026126724.1, forward strand.
TCCAGAGGTGAAGGGAGGAAATGATTGTAAACGTGATTAGGAGTATATTGAATATCCCAGCCAGAAATATGTGGAGAAAAATTGACATGTAGTCTTCCAAAAAATATCTAACATCATCTTAATGTTATTTTGACATGCCAATCTCTACAGTGGAGATAGACACAAATCTCTTTAATGAGATTTAGAAATGGTAATTGAGTAGCACTCAATTTTGAGGATATCCTGAATACAAAAATAAACCTCATATTCGTTTTCCTCTTCAGTAATCAATTACATGGACAACCTGGGAAGCATGATGAAGCAGTTGTAGACAAGTGAATACATAATCATCATGACATTGAGCATTCAAATTGGGATATATATTCAGTGATTTTATTGTTTCTTGGTCTCTTATTGTTGTTTTTGTTTTGTTTCTGGACAGGGTTTGCCAGTGTAGTTCCAGGATTTTCTGAATTTAAATTTAATTACAGTGAAGGCCTTTAACATGAAGATCTGTCCCCTTTCCATGGCAAATTTGTGTTAAAACAACAACATCAACCAATATCAAGAAAGATTATTTTTTGAAGCCAGATTTTCATTTTGAAAGTGTGGTCACAACATGTGAACTCAATCTGTATAAAAGGTTGACTTCAAACACAAATATCTGCCTCACTCTGCTTCCAGATGACTGGGATTAGATGTATGCATCTCCTCACCAGACAAGAAAGACTCTTAATTCAAATTTAAAAATAAGTCAACATTGTTAGAAATTAAAAAGTGTAAGAGTGTGAAAGCTCAATCTAACAACCTTTAGAATAGCAGGTTGAGTTTTGGTATGAAATTTTTGACTTTGAGCAAAATAATATGATTCATGTTAAAAATATTTATAAGGTTCTGGAGAGATTCCTCAATGTTTAAGAGCAAAGTCTAATATTCCTTGAAGTTGTAAGCTTTGTTTCCTACATACACATGATGATTCACAAAAGAATACATCTCCATTTCCAATGTATCTGAAACTCTTTTATGCCATTCCGTGCAGTGGGAACTCATGTCCTGCACATACGCACATTGTGGCAAAATACACCCCCAGAAAGTAATTTTTTTTAAAAAAAAATACTGTGTATAGGGACACACTTTGTTAATCTCAGTATGTTGTATTTGCAGAAGGTAATTTATGTGATTTTTAGTCTTATCTGGTCTATATGATATATTTCAGCAATGACAGTGCTTTTCAGAAAACTAATGTAATATAACAAAAATAATTTTAATAGAATAATATTTTAATGGTAGTGATAAAAATAATACAAATAAGTAATAATGGTTTTGTGATCACTATATGAGCAGTGGATTATATTCCCAACTAGGGGAAATGCAGAAATCAAAAAAGTCTGAGGAGAGAGTAGTTGAGAAAATCTTTCATTTTGTATTAAATCTAACTTCAAAATAAAAGAAAGAAAGAAGTAACCTCCATGTGGTAATTAATTTTGCAGCAGGAGGCCACAGGTATGTCAAGTAACTATTCAATGGTGGAGATCAAGGGATACCAATACGGGATAAATTGAGTCCTGTCATTTGTCCTTTTGTTATATGGATTTTGTGCCATGTGTGCAACTGAGTAGGAGCTTAGGGTGGAGACAGAGCCCTGTGTCATGGTGAGATGTTAGACAACATGTGGTTATTAGTACTTTTCTAATAAGCTTTGTCAAAACATGCAGGGATCTTATATTAATCAGAAATGGGACTTGGGTGTCTACTTAACAGCATGGCCAATGCTGAAAACAGGCATCCAACTCTTTGATGTGTATTAACTTTGCTTTGGAAAATAAAAATTGAGGAGGAGAGGATAAGGAAAACATGAAGTTGGAGGTGAAGAAGGAGCATGAGGAAAGAATGAAATGAATAGAGCAAGATGGAGAAAATTTTGGGAGATTGATTGGAGAAATGGATGGGTATCAGTGTGGTAATATTGACCTTTGTAGCAAAAGTCTGCATACTGTATTCCTTTCCACTGTAGAGTCAGTGGGAGCTAATGATGGTCCTGGCACTACTAACAAAAAAGAAGGACATACAATATAGATAAAATAGAAAATATGTGCTGTTATTATGGACTATTACCTTTAATAAAAATGTGTAAACTCATTAAATGGAGAGTTATAAAAACCAAGAGTATTTTTTTTAATTTCCCTCATTATATTTTTTTCCTTTTTTAATTTAATTTTATATGACAAAGTCCATTTAAATGAAAACAAACATTTATACATAATATTTGGGAATTTGGGCATCGTTCTTTCCAAACTACTTCCTGCTGGTAAGGGGCGCTGTCTTGGGGGGATTCGAAGAAGATTCAAATATCCTGGCTGTAGTCCGTAGGGCTGTTTTGTCCAGCTGTTTTGAATGTAGGATCAGCTTGTACTCTATTTCAGGCAGTCTGGTGTGATCAAACCACATTAGTCTGGAAGGAATCCACATCTTTTCATTTTCTGTGGAAACAAAAATAGAAATGCTTTTCCCCAGTAACTTGTCATTCAACTTAAATTTTGGAGTCAGGGGGGCCCAAGTCAGTCCCATGCTGGCTTCCCAGCTATCAGTCTAGTGGACCTCAGCTCCTCCTTGTTCATGTAAGCTGTCTCTATGTGCTTCTGCCGCATGGTCTTGTCCTCTCCATCTGCTTCTGGGTTCTAGTTCGACTCAGTGTTTATGTAGGGGTGTTTGCTCCTATTTTCAACAGGCATTAGTTGAGGGCTCCATGGAGAAGTAAGTTGTTGATCTCACTCTCCGGGAAGGGCATTTATGATAGCCTTTCCACGGAAGCTGAGATTGTTAGTTGGGAGCAGCCTTGTAGTTCTCTCAACCTTTCTTTGTGTTCAATTTTATCTTCAAACCAATATTGGCTCCCTCTTTTATGTTCTTTCTCTCTTTCCTATCTTCCATTCCTAACGAGGCTCAATCCTCCTGGTTGCCATACCTTCCTATCCTCCCCCTCATTTTCTCCTACTTCTCTCTCCATTCGCTGTCCTCCCCCAATTTACCTGAGCTCTGGGGGACTAGTCCCTTCCCAGTTCTGTGAGGGACTTTATATGAATCTCTTAGAATACACCTTGTATCCAAGTTCGTCTGGTGATGTGAATAATAGGCTGGTAATCATTTGATATAGATGAAAAATCCATATATGAGTGAGTACATATTGTGTTCCTCTTTTTGTGACTGAGTTACCTCATTCAGGATGGTTTCTTCAAGTGCCATCCACTTTCTTGCGAATTTCAAGATACCATTATTTTTTTCTGCATAGTAGTATTCCATTGTGTAGATGTGCCACATCTTCATTAACCATTCTTCAATTGAGGGGCATCTAGGTTGCTTCCATGTTCTTGCTATTACAAATACTGCTGCTATGAACATAGTTGAACAGATGTGTTTGTTGCATTGATGTGAATCCTTAGGGTATATATGCCTAAGAGGGGGTTGCCAGGTCCTGTGGTAAACTAATTCCCATTTTCCTGAGGAATCGACATACTGATCTCCAAAATGGCTGTATGAGTTTGCACTCCCACCAGCAGTGGAGGAGTGTTCCACTTTCTCCAAATTCTCTCCAACATAAGTCATCACTGGTGTTTCTAATTTAGCCTTTCTGGCAGGGGTAAGATGGTATCTCAAAGTTGTTTTGATTTGCATTTCCCTGATAGCTAAGGATGTGGAGCATTTTCTTAAGTGTCATTCAGCCTTTTTGATTTCCTCCATTGAGAATTCTTTCTTCAGTTCCGTACCCCATTTTTTAATAGGGTTATTCGGTGTTTTGTTGAGTAGTTTCTTGAGTTCTTTGTATATTTTGGAGATCAGCCCTTTGTCGGATATAGGATTAGTGAAAATCATTTCCCAGTCAGTGGGCTGCCGTTTGGTCTTGTCAACTGTGTCCTTTGCCTTACAGAAGCTTCTAAGTTTGAAGAGGTCCCATTAATAATTGTTTCTTTCAGTGTCTGTGCCCCTGGAGTTATGTTCAGGAAGCAGTCTCCTAGACCAATTTTTCAAGGGTACCTCCTACTTTCTTTTCTAAGAGGTTCAATGTGGCTGAATTGATGTTGAGGTCTTTGATCCATTTGGACTTAAGTTTTGTGCATGGCGACAGACATGGGTCTATCTGCAATCTTCTACACACCCTCATCCAATTGTGTCAGCACAATTTGTTGAAGATGCTGTCCTTGACCCATTGTACAATTTTAGCTGTTTTGACAAAAATCAGGTGTTCATAGGTGCGTGGATTAATATCAAGATTTTCAATTCGATTCCATTGGTCTACCTGTCTATTTTTATGCCAATACCAGGCTGTTTTCAGAACTATAGCTCTCTAGTAGAGCTTAAAGTCAGGAATTGTGATGCCTCCTGAAGTTCTTTTATTGTATTGGGTTGTTTTGGCTATCCTGGGCCTTTTGTTTTTTCCATATAAAGTTGATTATTATCCTTTCAATGGAGATGAAGAATTGTGGTGGGATTATAATGGGGATTGATTTGAATCTGTAGATTGCTTTTGGTAAGATTGCCATTTTTAGTATGTTAATCCTACCTAACCAAGAGCATGGGAGATCTTTCCATTTTCTGGTATCTTCTTTGATTTCTTTCTTTAGAGTTACAATGTTCTTATTATATAGGTCTTTTACTTGTTTTTTAAGCGTTACACCAAGATACTTTATGTTGCTTGTGGCTATTGGAAAGAGTGATGTTTCTCTGATTTCTTTCTCTACTTCTTTGTCGTCTGAAAAAAAATAGGGCTACTGATTTTTTTGAGTTTATCTGGTATCCTGCTAGTTTGCTGAAGGTGTTTATCAGCTGTAGGAGTTCCCTGGTAGAGATTATTGGGTCGCTTATGTAAAGTATCATATCATCTGCAAATAGAGACAGTTTGACTTCTTCCTTTCCAATTTGGATTCCCTTGATCTCATTTTGTTGTCTTATAGCATTAGGTAGAACTTCTAGTACTATATTGAAGAGATATGGAGAGAGAGGACACCCTTCTCTTGTTCCTGATTTTAGAGGAATTGGCTTATGTTTCTGTCCATTCAGTTTGATGTAGGCATGTAAACTGAACAATGTGCAATTGCACCACTCCTGGGTCAAAGATGAAATAAAAAAAGAAATGAAAGACTTCTAATATTCAATGAGAATTAGGATACAACATATCCGAACTTATAGGACACCTTGAAAGCAGTGCTACGATGGAAGTTCATTGCACTAAGTGCCCATATGAAGAAAACAGAGGATAGTCACATAAAAGAATTAACAGCCCAACTGAAAACCTTAGAACAGAGAGAAGCGAATTCACCCTGCAGGAGTAAACGACAGGAAATAATCAACTTGAGGGCTGAAATCGACAAAATAGAAACCAGGAAAACAATACAAAAAAATCAATGCCAATGCAACAAAGAGTTGGTTTTTTGAGAAAATCAACAATATAGACAAACCTTTATCCAAATTAATGAAAAAGCAGAGACAGAACATGCAAATTAACAAAATCAGAAACGAAATGGGGAACATAACAAAAGACACAGAGGAAATCCAGACAATTTTCAGGTCATACTTTGAAAATCTGTATTCCACAAAAATTGAAAATTCAAAGGAAATGGACAAGTTTCTGGATAACTATCACTTACCAAAATTAAATCAAGAACAGACAAACAACTTAAATAGACCTATAACCCACAATGAAATAGAAGCAGTCATCAAAAGCCTTCCAATGAAAAAAATTCCAGGGCCAGATGGATTCAGTGCAGAATTCTACCAGATATTCAAGGAAGAACTAATACCACTACTCCTCAAACTGTTCCGCAAGAAAGAAACAGAAGGTCCATTGCCAAACTCTTTTTATGAGGCCACAATAACTTTGGTACTCAAACCTCACAAAGACACAACTAAGAAAGAAAACTACAGACCAATATCCCTGATGAATATCGATGCAAAAATACTCAATAAAATACTGGCAAACCGAATTCAAGAATACATCAGAGAAATCATCCACCATGACCAAGTAAGCTTAATACCTGGAATGCAGGGATGGTTTAACATTCAAAAATCTATCAACGTGATCCACCATATAAACAAACAGAAAAAGAAAATCCATATGATTATCTCTCTAGATGCAGAAAAAGCCTTCGACAAAATTCAACACCCTTTCATGATAAAGGTATTGCAGAGGTCAGGGATAACAGGAACATACCTAAACATAATAAGAGTATTTCAATATATAGAAATGTAACAGTAATCTTCTATAAAATATCACAGCAATTCAATATACTCATTCTATATGATTTCAAGCTATATATTATGCTAGGTTATAATTCATGTGCAAGGTGTTTTCTGTAATGATATATGTGTCCTATATAATGAATTTGAAGTTGTATGAAATTATATATTCATTTTGTCAGGACCACTGTAATCCATTCTTGTTTTGTCATCCCCAACACCATTCCACTTAGTCAAGCTTGGAGAAGCACTTATGGTATACTTTGACTAAGGATGTTTTCATATAGGGGAGTCTTGTGGTTGGCATGTAAATGATAAGGGTGTGTAATGCTCAGCAGAGAACCAATTGAGTAAATCTAAGTTAGTAAATCCGTGCCATTATATTTGTAATTCTGATATGTTTTATATTTTTAATATGAAAAAAAAACTTCTTTTACATGCCAATCCCAGTTCCCTCACATTCTTATCCTCCACTGATCAAACCATCAACACCCATACCATCTTTCTGCTCCCATGCTGTGTGAGACCTTCTATGTGGAATCTTCAAAGTCTGTGATATTATATAGATTAATATTTGGGTACTTATCTACGTCTCTATGCTGATCTGTGTTTTGAGCGGTCTCCCAATTTCCATTAGAATTCATGGGATAAATAAGGATCTGCTACCAGAGGCCCCTCAGAATGCCCAGTCCTCCAAAATAACACCCACATTCACACTTTCTTGGTCAGTCTAATGCCTGTTCATTAGCAACGAGACTCATGTTCTTAAGCTCCCAAGCTCCTCCTTTTTCAAGTCGGCAGTCTCACTGGGTTACACCAGCCTTGCCTTGACTCTTTGCTCATCACTCATCAATCTCTGAAAACGGATTCCAGGAGCTCAGCTCAGTGTTTACCTGTGTGTGTGTGCTTTTGCTTCCACAAGCTACAAAATGAAGGCTCTAGGATGGCATATGAGGTAGACATCAATCTCATTATCAGGGAAAGACATTTAATGTTGCCTCTCCACATTTGCCTATAATGTTAGTTGGGATAATTCATGTATATCCCTGGACATTTCCTCAATGCCAAATTTCTTCAAACCTATATTGGTTCCATTTATTATGGAATCTCTTTTTTTTTCTCACCTATATTTTTCCTTTGACTCATTCTTTCCAGTCCCTCATTTCCTGCTCTCCTCTTCTTTTCTTCCCTTTTTCTAAAATTTCCCTCCACTAATGCAATACTCCAAATTTTCTCAGAAGTTTTCATCCCATTCTCTTTCTGTGGGGGAAAAATATTTGTCTCTCTTAGCGTACTCCTTTTATTCAATCTTTTCTGGGGGCATCGTTTGTATGCTGGTATTACTTTGTTCTCTGTCTAATATCAGTATATGAGTGATTAAGTGCCGAGTTTATCTCTCTAAGAGTTGTTTACCACACTCCAGATGGATTTTTCCTGTTCCATCCCTTTCTCTATGAATTTCATGTTCCCAATTTTCCCCCTTCTAAGTAGTACTCTAGTTTGTAAATGTGCACACTTTCTCTATCCACTCATCTGTTTAGTGGAATGTATGTGGCTCCCTGTTTCTTGTTATTATAAATAATACTGCTTTGAACATAGCTGAACAAACTTCCATGTTGGATGAATGTGCATCTTTTATGTATCCGATATATGCCACAAGAGTTGCTGGATCTTGAGATAAGCAGATTCCCATTTTTCTGAGCAAAATCCGTAAACATTTCTTTCTAAAGCAGTTTCAGATTTTGCACTCCCTCCAGCAGTGGAGGAATGTACCCTTTTCTTCACATCCTCTCCAGCATAAACTGTCATTGGTGCTCTTGCTTGTAGCTACTCTGGAAGGATTAAGATTATATCTCAAAGTTGTTTCCATTTGCATTTACTTGATGGCTAAGGATGTTGACATTTTCTTAAGTGTCTTTTAGCTACTCTAGATTCATGTATGGATAATTCACTATTTTGTTCTGTACACCACGTTTTAATTGGATTATTTGACCTTTTGATAATTAGCTTCTTGAGCCTTTCTATGTGTTGGAAATCAGAACTCTCTCATAGTTTTGGTTTGTGAATATTTTCCCATTCTAACAGCTGCCAATTTATATACTTGACTGTGTCATTTGCATTACAGAAGTGTCTCAGCTTCAAGAGGTCCCTGCTACTTTTTAATTGTTGATCACAGACTCTGAGCTACCAGTGTTTTGTTCAAGATGCAGTCCCTTATACCAAGTTCTTCAAGGGTTCCTACAACTTTCATTTTTAAGAGTTTCTGTGTGGTTTGATTTATGTTGAGGTCTTTTAAACATTTGGACTTAAATTTTTGCATTGTTAAATATATACACCAGCATTTATTTGTGCCATTACCATTGTTGCAGATGTATCTGTTTTCCATGGTATAATTGTAGCTTCTTTGTCAAAATCAAGTGTTTCTAGGTGTGTTTTTCTATTTTTGTGCCAATACGAAGATGTTGTTAAGACTATAGCTCTATAGTAGAGCTTGAAGTCAGGGATGGTGATGACTCCTGAATTTTCTTTATTTTACAATGTTGTTTTACCTATGCTGGTTCTTTTGTTTTTCCATATAAAGTTGAGTATTACCTTTTCAAGTTCTGTGAAAATTGTGCTGAGATTTTGATGGGGATTGCATTGAATATGTGGATTGCCTTTGGCAAGGTTGTCATTTTTACTATGTTGATGCTACTCATGAAGAGCACTGAGGTTTTCCAATTTTTGTTATCCTCTTTAATTTATTTCTTTAAAGACTAATAGCTCTTATTTTATATGTCTTTCATTTGTTTCATAACTGTTAACCAAAGATACATTATACAGTTTGTAGCTATTGGAAAGGGTGATGTTTCTTTGATTTATTTCCCAGCACTTTTATCATCTGTATATAGTAGAACTACTGATTTTTGGGATAATCTTCTATCCTGGTAAATTGCTGATTATGTTTACTCGTAGAGTTTTTCCTTTCACTTTTGTGAACTATCATATCATCAGCAAATAGTGACAGTTTGACCTTTTATTTTCCAGTTTGTATCCACTTGATCTACATTTGTTGTCTTATTACTTTAGCTTGAAATTTAATTACAACATTGAACAGATATGGAGTGAATGGGCAGCCTTGTCTTGTTCCTTATGTAAAAGGAATAATCTTATACTCATCTCCATTCATTTTATGTTGGCTGTTTAATGTATATTGCTTTCATTATGTTTAGGTATGTTCCTGTTATCCCTGATCTCTCCAAGACTTTATCATGAAAGAGTTTTGAATTTTGTCAAAGGTTTTTCAGCATCTACTGAAATGTTCATGTGGTTTTTCTTTTTCAGATTGTTTATATGGTGGACCACATTGTTAGATTTTCCTATATTGATCCATCCCTGCATCTCTGAACTGAAGCCTGCTTGGTCATGTAGGATGATTTCTGTGATGTTTTCTTTGATTATATGTACCAGTATTATATTCAGTACTTTTGCATTGAAGTTAATGAGGGACATTTGTCTGTAGTTCTCTTTCTTATTTGTGTCTTTGTGTGGCTTGGATACCAAGGTATTTGTAGCCTCATAAAAAGAGTTTGGTAATGAACCCTCTGATTCTCTTCTATAGGGTAATTTAAGGAGTATTGGTATTAGCTCTTCTTTGAATATCTGGTGAATCCTTCACTGAAGCCATCTGTCACTGTACGTTTTGGGGGGTGTTTTGTTGGCTTCTTCTATTTTATTATGGGGTATAGTTCTATTTAAGTTGTTTATCTGTCCTTGATTTAATTTTGCTTAGTGATGGCTATGCAGACAATTGTCCATTTCATTTCAGTTTTTTAATTTTGTATAGTAAGGGTTTTCAAAATATGAACTGAAATTTCTCTGTATTTGCTTTGTCCCATTTTTCATTTCTGATATATTGGTCAAACCTTTCAAAGACATACAGGATATGCCATTTACAATATCTTACCACTTTTCATAACACTGAGACACAACTGGTCAGTTACCATGAATTACTTCAGAGAGGAAGAAGAACCTTGTTAAGGAGTTTTTCTGTAACATTACAGAAATAGACATTTGTGCAAGAAATTGTTCTTAGCTGGACTTCATGCCTGTATGCTTATAAAATGGAAATGCAGTGACTGCTGAAACAATATTAGTCACTGGTACAAGGTTTTGTCTTCATGGAAGTGTCTGCCATACATTCTACAGGAGACAGAAAAATAACTTAAAAACATTCAAAATAGATAGACATCTTCGAATTTCCTGCTTTTCTAAGTGGATAGACACACTAGGCCTATAGATTGAAAGTGGATGCCCCAAAATTGCAGAAGAACTTTGCTTAACTCTCTAGGTAGGATGATTTTTCTATCAACTCTAGAGTTTGCATATTCTCCTCAATCATCTTTGATATATTTGAAGACAGATTATGATGGTTATAATTTTTCTCACTTATGAAAATAGCCCATATAAAATTGAGAATCACAAAAAGATAAATGATTATTTCTTTAAATCTTGCCAAATGTTCTAACTATTCTAACCACCATTCTTACTTGATAATTGTATTTTTACATGTAATTTGACTGTGTCAATGTGGAAACATCATTTTATTAAGACAAAAAAGCGAAGATGAGGGAGATGTCTTCTGTACACGTATTTCTATTATTGGTCACTTAGAAAAATAGTGTGGGAAGATTCTGGGAGTTGTTGGCAGATAGGTAGTGCCATGTAGTACATGATAGAAATAACAGGTCACTGGAACTTTCTCCATTCAGATAAACCACATTAAATGCAAAGATTAATATAAATGGTTTAGTAATTAAGACAGAGTTAGCTAATAAGAATCCATAGTCATTGTGAAATAGTATTATACTTAATATAAATCGCTGAATATTCATTAGGGGAAAGATGGCTGTTGAACCAAAGTATCAGGAAGAAGTTTTGTGATTATAGAGACAGACTCATTGTCCTAGTTGATCCTTGCCTCTTTAAAGCAAATCAAATCACATGTCCAGGGGACACAACATATCCCTGCTATTCTGTCAGTCCCCGTAAAGAAAGGGGACATATTTGCTCCTCTTAGTGTTTTCTATTTATTTTCCCACTGTTTAATTATACTATAATTATATTATTTCCCCATGATTTGTGGACTTTCACCATCCATTTCTGTTAAGAAACTCAAGGTTTCTGAGTGTGGAATAAACTGGTCTTCTCAGTGGAATAAGACAATTTATTATATGATTTACAACATTTTAGATTAATTATATTATAACATAACAAGAATATATAGAACAATTGTTCATGTCTATTCTTTCTCATATTGGTTGCCACTTTGTCAGTAATTATTGTTCTATAATCTAAAATACATTCATTACATCATCCCTAAAAAATAAGTATTATCCTTTAGTTTACTCTTCTAGCTTCAATTTTCTTTTAGTCTTCATTGCTTCTTCTTTTATACCATCTTTAGCAAATCACCTTAAACCCCTTAACTTTTAATATTTAATATTATTCAATCATAATGATCTTTTTTAAATTCTCTTTTTAATCTTTACTTTCTTCCCTTCTTTAGTTTCTCTTCCTGTTTTCTTACATACTTTCTTTTTTCCTTTCTTCTTCCCTTCTTTTCTTTTGTCTATATTCTTTCTACTTTCCTTCCTTCATTTTGCATTTCTTCTCAAAAAATATCTTTTTAAAAAGAAATGTAGTTTATTTTTTCATTTTTTATTTAAAATTAAACTTAAGCCGTAAAAGGTAACTTAGAGGCTGCATTAGTAAATTTTGTTCAAGTCAGAGAGAAAATTGTGCCTTTTGGCTAAGTTCATTGGTATATACTCTGGGGTCATGAATGAGTGTATTAGATTGTGAAATAAAAAGTGCATGACAAATGTTGTCTGGCAACTGTGATAGAAATTATCCTGCCCATATCATGGACACAAGTAACAGGGGTTCAACAGAGATGAAGTTTTGGAATTGATTATTTTATTATCATAACATATGTGGCACAACTTTAAATATAAGCTACAATGAAGTTGACTTTCCTAATGAGTCTATTACAAAAGAATTAGGCATTTCCAAACAATTGAAACTGTTAACCAACCTAATTGTATCTAATATCACTTAATATAATATGTGAAGAAGAACTTCTTCCATGTCTTTTGTGGGCAGAATTTTTTTCCACAAGAAGGAAAACGATTGTCTATGGCACTTAAGGACTCAGCGTCTTTTAAAAAAAGTGTGAATTCTCCATTTTCTTAGTACTCATCAATATTTTAAAGCATTATTTTTACTAGAGTGAGTTTGATGTAGGTTGTGATTTTCATTTAATTGGTAGCCTCGCAACATTCTAAAGGTATTTAAAAGCTTTAATGGGCATTGTCAACAACACATTGGAAAACTGGATACATTCTGAGTTATATTGATGATGGAAATGAAGACAGGAACCAGAATAAATGAAAGAAGGTTTTATTAGGGAGTAACTTACAGAAATGATAACAAACAACAAGTGCAGTATTACTGCTTCAGAATATGCAGTCTCTGTTCTTCTGATTCTCTCACCACAACCCCAGAGTGTGAGCCAGCCCTTATTCCTTATATGGAATTACTTCTTCACATCCAAAACCATGGCACTAGGATGTGCCATGACCACAATTTCAGTGGCACATTAGATGCCTCTACATTTCACCCTCTTGTCTAAATAAGTGAGTTTTAATAATGATAAATAAACTATATACAATAATAACAAATGTCAAGTATAGTTCAAAAGAATGACAGATGTAAACATATAAATTTAGACACAGACAGTAAGAACAATATAAAGCTAGACACACTCCTAAATGTCCTGTAAATGTGTAATATTATATGGCAGAGATTACTGTAAGAGCTATCCTATTCTAGAAAACCTAAATCATACATAATATGCTCTAGCTAAGTTAAATGAGGAAAATAGTTGTACTTTGTCTTAATAATCATCAATGTCCTGAGAATGTAAACAGCATTACTCAGGTAAACAGGAATTGCAAGCAGGTGATTTTTGCAAAACGTTGCAGAAAAAAGCAGATTACCTGGGGATACACCTCAGAAGTCACAGTAATGTGAAGACAACAAAATTCGCCTATGGCCTAGAGAATCTTCCAGACCATATTAGGAGGAGAAAAGTTTGAAAAATTATGCTATTCTGACTTGACAATAGTCAGATATCTCTGTTTATCTCCTGCTATCCCAGTTAGGATAGCAAGCCTGATGTTGGCAGGTGAGACAGAGACAGTTCTTTTCAATAATGGACAGTATTGCTAAGGAAATAACCTCCAAATGTAGCACATTAGCATCTATACATTCTCAGGAACAGCTAGGTGGAGTCAGATTAATTGTGTCTCATGTCAAAAGATTAAGAAATTATTAATTCATTTTAATGCCATAGTATGTAGGTCTTTGAAGTTCATGAAGATGAAATATCTATGTTGGGTATACCTCTTACTATATTGAAAAATAAATAATATAATTAGATAAATCCATTAGGAAATTAAAATATGCAATAAACATAAACATAAATGACTTACTAAGTGAAGCTTCCTACACATACACAGAGATGCAGATTGAAGACAATGACATCAAACCTGTAAATATATACACATATGTGTTAATCTCTTTATTATAAATAGACCTGATATATCTTTACCAAAGTAAGAAATGTACAGTGCAAAATGATGGAAATAGAAATTGTATCCCTATTCAAATGAACTTACTCATAAGTAGAAAAATACACACAATATTGTAAAGATAATTTACATTTGTGCACAAAACAAAATATACATGAAGAGAAGTCTACATAGTAGGAAAAATATAATTTCACTTTTAAAACCTATACAAATTATCCAAGAGAGGATTACAAAGTTAATTTTTTTACTTTATTGGTTTCAGCACTCAATTTGATTATTTACTTACATATAGACTTCATGGGTGAGTATGCTTCAATATGTTCTAGAGTTTTCAAATATTCTGTTAATTCACTAATGTGACTATTCTCCAGTTTTTTCATGTGGCACTTAGTGCTAAGAACTTTCCTCATAATATGGCTTTGAAAGTGTCCCATAATTATAATGTCTTTAATTTCTTAATGTATTTCTTCCTTAACTCAAAAATGGTGCCATCAGTCATTGTCACTTTCCTTTTCTACATAGGATTTGTGCAATTTCTGTTAAATTCCAACATTAAAGCATGGTCGTCTGATAAGATAACATGGGCTTTTTCAAAGTTTTGTACGTATTGGGATTCTCAATATTGCTGAGTATTTTGTTTTTGACAAGGATGCATCTGTAGATGAGAAGAAGGTCGATAGTTGTGTTTGGATGGAATGTATTATAAATGTCTATTAACCTCAGTTTTGTCGTTTTTGGTTTCTGTGTTAAGTTTCTGTCTTGTGAACCTTTCTAGACTTGAGAGTGTGGTGTTGAAATCTCCCCCTATAAGTGTGTGATTGTATATGCTATTTGAGTTTTAATAGTTTTTCTTTTATAAATGTGGGTTTCTTTGTATTTATAGCATTGATGTACAGAAGTAAGACATTAGGTGATGTGTTGCTTCATGTCTGTATGGATTTTAATTTAAAGTATAATTTGTTACGTATTAGAATTGCTACAACCACTTTTTCCTTCTGTTCACTTGTTTGGAAAATATTTTCCCAAACTGTAATTCTGACATAACTTCTGTCTTTGAGGTTGAGGTGTATGTATTACATGCAGCAGAATTCCTTATTTGTATCCTCTCTGTTGACCTGTGTCTTTTTATAGGCATGTTAAGATCATTAATATTGAGGGTCATTATATGACAATGATTGTTAATTCTTGTTTATTTTTATATTTGATTTTGGTGGGTTTCCCCAATATTTCTTTTGGACATTGGTGAATTGGGATTATCTATTTCTATGTATTTGTTGGTGCACTTAACTACCTTGGTTTGGAGTTTCCATTTCAGACCTTTCTTTAGGGCTGGAATAGTTGATATGTACTATATCCATTGAGTTTTGGCACAGAAAATTTTGTTGTCTCCATAGGAGAAACAAGGTAAGCTATATAAAAATAATGGAACATGTAGACAGTTCAATGAGAAAATCAACAAGATAGATAATTCTTCATCCAAACTCACCTACAGAAATAAGGAGTACATGAAATTTAAGAAAATCAGAAATTAAAAGGGAAATAATATTTGGAACTGAGGAAATACAGAGAAAATTTAGGTCATAGTTTGAAACCTGTATGTTATCAATTCGAAAATTTATTGGAAATGAAAAATTTTCTGGATAGATATCATTTACCAACTGACAGGTGGGTCTATGAAATGTAATTGAATACATTGATATCAATCCACATATCTATGAACACCCATGAACAAAAGAGTATGACAAAAATGACAAAATATTACAACACAGAAGGTCTACAATGAATGCTTATGGCATAAGTGGATGTTAACATATAGAATATTGAAAATATATCCATATGTATTGATATGGACAATACTCAACTCCAAGTGAATCAAGGATCTTAACATAAGTGCAGCTTCATTGAATCAGAAAGAAGAATAATTGGGATGTAGCCTGAAAAAGACTGACATAATAGACCAATTCCTAAATGTAATAGCTCAGAATCACAGATCCTGAAAGAAACAATCAATAACAACCTCCTGAACCTTAAAAGCCTGTTTATGGTAGGGGACACTGTAAATAATAAACTGAGATCTTACAAAATGGGAAAATATCTTCAACTGCACATGTGCTAGAGGGCCGATCGTCAAAATGTTTTAATTCAACAAACTGGATATGAAAGCACAAAATGACCCAAAAGAAAATTGGTTACAGACATTGCAAGAAAATTCCCTCCAGAATAATCTCAAACACACAAAAAATGTTTAAGGTACTCTTCTACATCGTTAATAATTAAGACATTTCCAATTAAAATGAATCAGAGATACCATATTACACCTGTCAGAATGGCTAAGATCAAAAACACTGAAGCCAGCTTATGTTGGAAAGGATGAGGATCCAGGGTAACCCTCATCCCCTTCTTCTGCAATTTTGCAAATCAAGATGATGTTTTCTAAGATAATTGTGAATCAATCTAAATAAAGATATCACAAAACATATCTTAGGCATTTCCAAAATGGTGCTTAATAATACCATGAGAACATTTACTCAACACTGTTCATTGCACAATTATTCATAATAACCTAAAAATGGTAACAACATGCATGCCCTTCTATAGTAAAATGGATAAGGACAATATTGTACATTTACACAATGTGATACTACTCTCTTGTAAAAATGAATGGAACTAGACAAAACCATCCTGAGTGATGTGACAAAGACTAAGAAAGACAAACAAGGTATGTATTCAATCATATGATGATATTAAATATAAAGCAATGGATAACTAGACTTTATTCCATAGCTCCAGGATACTAAAGTAGCAATGAGGACATTAAGTAGAACACATGAAACACTCTGGGAATAGAAATTTGATCTATTGGTGCATTATAGTGGTTGGGTGGTGGTAAAAATTGTGGAGGGCAGATGACTACAGGAGGGAATGTCATGGCAGAGGCAGGTAAGGATGAAGTCAAAGATCAAACAAAGTGATGTGGTTCCAAACCCTAGTGATAATTGAGTATGCAAATATCAATTGTTTAACTAATTTATTACATAATTAAAGAATGGCGTGGTGTCACAATATCAAGGCCCAGGAGCCCAACCAGACTTGACTCAAAAAGGAAGCCATGACCACAGATTTTAATAATTCAATAATTAATAACCAAATGATCAAAATTCTTGTCAAGGTGACATGATCACATTCAAACATGTTGCCAAAATCATGTAGAAGGATGTAAGGTGGCTGGGATGAGATGGCACTGGCTGTGGCCGAAGGACCACAGGATCTTCAGGAGCAAAGACTACAGAAACAAGCGCATTGCAAGGTATGACAAAATTCCAATGATATCAACAAGGCCACAGCTTATTCAATAATAATTTTGGAACAACGCTTCCAAGCTGATCAAAAAAAAAAATGAAGAAATATCAAGGTAAAGAATTATAAACATTTCCAGCCATTGTATCTCATAAAATACCTATAATCTTTGGGAAGAGAGTACATAATAAAATGTGGATCATTGGATAGCATAATATTAAAGAATATGTATGACATATCTGGCTCAAGAAATCTCATAAAATAACAAGGATACATTAGTTTTTGTTCCATACAGAGGAAGAAAAACAATGGAAATCTTTAATAAATATCACAGAGTGACTCACATTCTTAGTTAATGTGGGACACCACATCCACTACACCCTAAACAACAAAGATAAAAACAGTTTATCCTGAAGTCCATGTATCCATGTATAGTCACAATTCTCATCACAAGCCCAGTTTAACCCAAGTTATAATTCCAGTATCAGATAGGAGAGACATCTTAACGTGTGAGCAGACTTTTCTATTCTTATATGACCAATGATGAGGAAGCTTGTGCATAGGTAAATATGAGAAACTTGAAGCCTATAGGTTGGTTTTTGTAGGAAATCAGAGTAGAATGACATAGCATGTTTAGAATTTTGTTTTTGATTAAAATTATGTTGGATGAGACAAAAGTATGGGTGGTCTTGTATGAGTTTGGCATGTATGACATCTGGAATCCATGAACTATGTCAGAATAATCATCATTCAATTATAATTAGCATACTGACAATTTCACTTACATCTTTGCTGTACTCAGCCACAGTAGGTAGCTAAGAGGTAAAAGAAATAAAAATATTTTCAACTTGCACAGGTCAGTGTCATTATTCTCGGGTAAATATTTTATTTATCACAGGTGGGTGAGTTAGGTTACAATATAAAGATGAAATATAATGTGACATGGTGTGGGACCATAAAAGCTAATTGGTAAAACAAGATGGAATTTGGAATTCTCATACCAAGAGCCAAAGAAAAAAAAAAGGGAAAAAATTTTATGTAGTGTTTTCTTTGGATGTATTGTATTATGTTGAGAGGTTCTGTAAAAACTTTATAGGCAGGTTATTGATTAGGAGATCAGCCAAATTAAGCTACGGGCTTAACTGTTGACACGAAGGTTCAGCTTATACCATTTCATAAGTCATGGGTAACACACCTCACTACATGTAGTCTGTGAAGTAAATTATTACAGACTTTTGATGGTAAATGTCTTGTCAATGGAGAATTAAACTAACCTATTAAAATCTTTGGGTTCCATCACATGATGTATTTGGCCTTGGTACCTTGCTTCACTTATATTTTATTTAATCATAAAATTTAGTTGGAAGTCTATCCTCACATTTGGAATTCAAATAATACCAAATGTCACACCTCAAAATACATGAGATTTGTTGGAAAGCATAAAACCAGGAGTATAAATGTTGGAAGACATGTTAGGAAATAAAACATCTAAAGATTTTATACAGAGTTCCTTTGGATGTGGTGACACTTTTCATGGTGTAACTTCCCATTGTAGGGACAGTGAGGACTTTAGTTCTGAGCTTTAGCCTTATACCCAGTTAGGCATAGGCTAGGATGGGTGCTAAATGATGATTTTAGGATAATTCCCATACTTTAGTGAAGAAATCTGGCATTTGAAAATGCGTATGGGAGAATTATGACACTGGTAAACCAGAGGTTTTCTAAAGATTTTAAACCATTTCTAGACTTGATAGGTACTGATCTTTGAGTTGTCTTTCTATACACTGGTAGTTGTTCAACCTATTTGAACTCATGTGCTCTAAAAATTTAAAATATCCCTGCTATACTTTCCTGTGTATATGGATTTTATTTTTTCCTCAAAATATCTGTTTTGTGAGATACAAATATTAAAATTATTTGATGTTTGTTTTGCCAAGTTCAACAGTTCCCAATCACCTCTGGTAATTCTCTTCACTACTATAAAATTGTACCAATATTATAGTGTAAACCTATGATAATATAAATAGAAGCTTATAAATCAAGTGTAGGATTTCCAAAATTTACATGTGAAACCATAAGAGGTTTCTACAATAGCATTAGGTACAGCTTAAAGTCAGGGAGGCTGTTTGGCAAAAATATTCCCCGGGCATAGAACTATTTGTTTTTAAACTAAATTATAATTTTTTAGGGTTTTAATGCTGCAATGCAAACCCCTACCTCTAAATATAATATCACATTTTTCATTTTTTAATTTTATTTCTTATATACCTATCTTCTTTGTGCCTTTCTTCCATGTATCTTTGTTAGCAGACATCATTTTACATCTCTGTATAGTTGCCTAGTGCCAAGTAGCTATTTATACCTTTAATGGTTCCATCTAATATTGTATTTCTTTTCATGATCACCTACAATCTTTTCCTTGACTTCATTTGCCTTCTCAATCATGCCCTCCTGTCACATCATCTTGTCCCCTTGTATTTCGCCTAATACCCTCTTCCCTCACCCTATTTTGGCAATTTTCTTGGGAGATCCTGCCCCTTTCCCCTTCTCCGGGGTACCATGCATGTTCTCTTAAGGTGGTGCTTGTTTCTTAGCTTTTCTGTCAGTTTGAATTTTAGCCAGGCAATCCTTTGCTCTATGTCTAAAATCTAAATATGTTTGACTATGTACACATTTACAAGGATAACCCCAACTAACAATGTGATCAATAGCAGAAAGTCCGCCTTAAGTGCCCTTTCCTGATAATGAGATTTATGACATATATATATATATATATATATATATATATATATATATATATATAATCACAGATGGGTGAGTTTGTTTAGAATATAAAGATGAAAAAATCTGTGACAGGTATGTGATCATAACAGCTACTTGGCAAAATAATTTGAAATTTGCCCTGCTCATACCAAGAGACTAACATAAAAAGGGAGATTATACATCGCTAAATACACAGAAATAATATTAAGAGCTCTGAAGGAAAAGGACAGGTAACATATTAAGCAGACCTATCAAAATTAAATCTGACTTCTCCATGGAATCCCTTATGGCCAGAGGTCCTGGATAGTTGTTCTGCAAGAATTAAGAGAACACAGATACTAGCCCTACATCACATGACCTGTAAGATCTACATGACCCCAACTGGGTGGCTTTCCTCTACATATGGAATTGGGGTGGGTGGATGGGAAGGGAGGGTGCTTAGGGTGTATGTAAGAGGGCATAGAGGGTAAAAGGGAGGGATTGAGGGAGGGAAGGATGTAGTGAGAGGGAGAGGGAGGGAGGGAGGGAGGGAGAGGGAACTGGGATCAAAATGTACAAGAAGAAATTAAATAAAAACAATGCTTGGACTCAAAAATTTAACTTCAAGGACATGTTATGGGGAAAAAGGATTTCTATTTTTGTTTCCACAGAAAATGAAAAGCAGTGGATTCCTTCCATACTAATGTGGTTTGATCACGCCAAACCACCTGAAACAGAGTATGATGTGATCCTACATTCAAAACAGCTAGACAAAGCAGCCTTCGAGCCTACAGCCAGGATTTCTGCATCTTTTTAGAATCCCCCATGACAGTGCCTCTTACCAGCAGGAAGTACTTTGGAAAAAATTACACCCAAATTCCCAAATATTTTCTATAAATGTTTGTTTTCATTTAAATGGACTTGGTAATGGAATTCAGGTGGGGGATGGGAGGGAGGGTGGTTAGGTTGCAGGTGAGAGAGCAGAGAGGGCAAAAGTGAGAGAGAGAGGGAGGGAGGGTGGAAGGGAGGGAGACGGAACAGGGGTCGACATGTAAAATAATAAATTAAAACAAAAACATTTTCAACCCAACAGGCTCCTTAATTTTGGTTTTTATGTGTGACTTAGATAAAATCACTTTTCTGAACTGGATGAATTTCAAGTCATACCCATCTACAAGGCAAAATGCAATGTACACCCTTGGGAGCCTCCTGATTAATATACTTAAATATTTTAGTATCCACCTTCTAATTTCCTATTAGAGATATCTGTGAGCTTGTTCTACTTTCCATACCATGTTGCAAACTGATTAAGGTGAGTACTTCCTTTTGAGAAATTTTGTGGCCTCTTGAAATGTAAAATACACCTGACTTCTGATCGTTAAATGTCCATTTGAAAAATGAGTGAGTACTGATTATGGTCACATTACCTTGTTTCTACACAAAAGAATTCTGTCTTTTAGAAACTAGAATAGTCTTCATATTCTAATTGTCCCAACATGAGAAAGCATTGAAAAATGTACTTCAACAGTATATTCAAAAGAAACTTCAGAAAAAACAAAAACGAATTAGTTATTCAGACTGCATGAAAAAAAGTGATCAGCATTTTTCTTTTGTTTCTAGCTCTTTGGTTTTTATCTCACTAAAGTCAAAGCCACAAGTCCACTTTTTTTTTTTTTTGACCATGTTTTGTTCCCATCTGAAAGGATGGCATAGAGTCTAGAATGTCAAGGTTGCCTTAAAGAATAAAATTCCAGTAGTTCTACTGATATTGTGCCTTCTCTGTAATAAGAAACAATTGTTTATTGTGCCATTATTTATGTTTTTTTCTTGAAGAAAAGCAACGCAGATGAAGTCATCTGGAGGGTGTGTTACATGGAACATATCTCAACCTACAACAATGTAATCACTGCCTGCTAAGCCAAGAAGGGCAAGATTATTTCTTGCAGTTCCACTGGCAGTGGAGCCTGGAATGCTCTAAGGGAGAGAACAAGCTGGCATAATTCTCACAAGACTTAGCTGTTATATCATAAAGTGTAAATTCTTTGGGGGCTATGTCCTCAATCATTTTCAATACCTAAATTTTATTTGTTGTGTTAATTTTTGAGAATAGGAACATTTATTGGCAGAAGCATGTCTTTCTATGTCTATGCCTATTTATTAACTCAGAGTTCAACTTGAAAGATAATACCGACAATTTGGCACTTTACCTTTGCTCCTGTGTTGATATTAGCCGATGTCTAAATAGTGTCATGAGTCAAAGATGCCATCTATGTTAGGCAATCTTTGGAGAATAAATGTCTATTTGTATTTCTGTTGCCTGAAATTTGTTTATGTATCATGCTGTGTTGGTAGCTTCCACACATCAAACCTGTAGATGGGGACGCTAGGCTCATACCTTAGGCACCCATTTTTAAATGTTTTCTAGTTACAGTTTTGCAAGAAGATGGAAGGCAGAAGAAAAAGTGTGGCTTTCCAAAGATGGCTCTCCTAGGTATTGTGGTACCTCAGTGGCTTCAGCTCAGTGTGAATTGTTCCTGGACCACTTTTCAAGCTCTGCTTGTTCCAAGTTGGCTGCATTTTCTCAGACTCCTCTGTGTGATAGTCTGTCACTTTACTGTGTTCCTTAGGCAGAAGCTGTGAATAATAGTGTCTCCCTTGTTCCAGGTGCACCCCTCCAAATGCCTTCCCTCCCACAGAACTTGATTAATCTTATTCTCACTGTTCACACCCACCTCCTCCCTCTGTCTCCCTTGTCTTTCTTCCCTTTTGCCAGACAGATGGATTCATTCCACAGCCACTTGCCACCGGGTTTTTAGACCTAAGCACACAACCTGCCCTCCATGTGAGGATTGATGAGGTAGTCCAAATTTCAGTGAAAACTGGAGGCAAACCTCCCTCATGGAAACCCTGGACATCCAGAAATAATGCTAAAAAAGAAAGGACATTTCAGCTAAAACTGAGTAGCCTCCTTCTTTACTCATGACTGTCACATCAAAAACTTGTCTAAAGTTTCAGAATTGATGTATTCTTAACAACTTCTTAATAATTATTTATATAGTGCTTTATATATTTTACATATAAATACATTTGTGAAGACAAAGATATCACTATCACTAGAAGCATTCTGCTCACAGGAATACCTGGATTGTAAGGAGTAGGGTTTTTCCTCCCCTCGGTAGTATTGTTCCACTGCCGTGCCAGCCCCAATTAACACACAGAAACTCTGTATTTGATATTATGCTGTTGGCCAGGTACTAGTTTCGTATCAGCTAGCTTTGGCTTAATTATTAACCTATTTCTATTTATTTCCATGTGGTCTTACCAGGGAGAGGCAACTGGCAGTTTTTCTTTTTCAGACTCTGCATCTTGACTCCTTCTTACTACTTCCTCTTTCCTCCTCATCTCCTAGTCTGCCTACCTAGTTTTCCTATTGGCCAACAGTGCTTTATTCATTAACCAGTATGAGGAACATATACAGAATGACATCTCCCATCACTGGATATCTCATTTTTTAAAATAAAAATCTTTGTGTGCACAGTTTTGGAGAATTCCTTAAAAAATAAGGCAAAGCAAGAAAAGGGAAGGGTAGGTATGGAAAGTGAAGGCAAGAAAAGGAAGGAGAAGGCAAGTAAAAAGGCAATGCAAGGCAAGGAACACAACGTGTAAAAAGGATGGGCGAGTAAAAGTTATGCAAGGCAAGAGGAAGCAAAGGAAGGGAAAGACAGGGATTGGGTGGGAATGCAAAGGAAAGACAAGGAAAGGCTTGGAAATGCACTTCAATGCAATCGAAGCAAAGGGAAGGGAAAGGAAGGGAAGGGTACAAAGAGAACAGAAGAAAATGGAAGAGAAGGGAAAGGAAAGGTATAAAAGTGAAGGGAAATTGCAATGTCAGGTATGGGTTCAGAAGCAAGGCAAGGCAAATCAAGGGAAGTGAATGGAAAACAACAGACGAGAGCAAGAAAAAATATATGAAAATAAGGGGAGCCATTATAGATGTGAAGAGAAACTAATTCTAGAGAAATGTACAGAGACCTACAAGGTTGACAAACAATAACAATCTGAGTAGAAGTGGAGAAGCTACTTTAAATATCCATTCCTGATAATGAGATTGATAACTAAATTGTATGCTATCCTGTAAATTTCATATAGGAATGCTTGGAAACAGAAGCAGACATCCGAAGCTTAACAATGAGCCAAAATCCTGGAATCTATTTGCCAATAGGGAGCAATGATAAGAAAACGGGTTTATGTTTTCATTTCCAATTTTACTTTATATAAATATTTTCCTTTTTGTGACTTTCTTTCCTTTATTTAAACCAAATACTATCTTGGTTTTGTTTTATTCGTTTGTTTATTTGTTTTTGTTTTCTGCTTGTCTATGCCTTCCACAAAGATAGTTGAGGAAGGAGAATTGATATCCTGAAATGGATTTCAAACATACTTTTTCAAGAAAACAACACCTTTTTTGATTACATGGTGTTTTCAAATCCCTGTATCATTGTGTTATTATTAGGCTTCTAGTTTTTCTAGTAGTAGTGAAGTGTTAAAACAAAAGACTGTGTTTCTTTAAGTTGTACATTAGCCGAAAATGAGCCCTCCATGCTGTGTACAACGTTTCTTAAATTCTGTTAAATAAGAAAAGATTCCTTTATCCAATATTCTGTGTTATTTCAGATTAACTAACAAACATCTATCCTGAAATACTGGACCTCCTTTAATTTTTAGGCATTCCCTTTTGTGTTTATCATAACCAATTCAAGTAATATCATACTCCAAATTTTTAAAGGCTTCCAACTATCGTATCCCATATGAAGTCAGCCTTCTATTGAATAACAGGGATAACATAATTCTTATGTTTAGCAAGATTTTCAAACATTTTACATGTTAACATGGGTTAGGAAATCCCCAGGTTACCAATAGTGAGGATGTGAATTTGCTATATATACTAAACCATATCTTGCCGCTAAGAATTGATTAGTACTTACAGTAAGCTACACAGGGATAATCTAGAGAGTTTTCACATAATTTAGGATGAGAGAAAGTTGGCAGCATGACTAACTCATCAATCAGCAACAACCAGAACCAGGGTACTGTTTTTTTTTTCTTATGCATATACACAAAAGATGCACATCTAAGCGACAAGAACATCTGTTCATCCAGTTTTAGAGCAGCATTATTTTTAAAATCCAGAACCCTGAAGGAAAGTAGAAAAAGATATTGTGGTATGTTAACACAATAGAGTACTACTCTGTAAGGAAAATTAAAATCTTGAAGTTCACAGCAAATGGATGGAAAAAGAAGAACCCTTCCCAGTCACAAAAAGATGAACATAGTATGTATTCAGTCATATATGGGATTTAGGCATGGAGTAAAGGATCACCAGATTACAATCCACACTGCCAGCTAAACTGAGAAACAAGGAGGACACTAAGAAAAAAATACATGGTCCCTCAAAAATGCTAAAGAGAAATAGTATACTGAGAAAATTGGGAGAATTGGTGAAGTGGAGAAAGAGGTAGGAGAACAAAGACAGAAACGAGGGGAGAAAATGAGGGAGGAGGAATTTAGTTGAGGAATACATGAGAGCAAGAAAAGAGATGTCATCATACAAGGAGCCATTATAAGTGGGAAAAGAAAACTGATTTGGGAGGAAAATTTTGAGTTTGAAACAAATAATATTACACATGTTAAAAACATTAATAAGGTTCTGGAGAGATTTTTCTATATTTAAGAGCAAGGGGTGTTCTTGCTGGAGGATGCAAGTTTGGTTCCCTATTCTAATGCTTTTTCTTGCCTTCCTGAGCACGAAGCACTCTTGTCAGGAACATGTGTATATTCTAGCAAAAGGCATACATAGATAATAAATATAAATAACTTTAAAAATTGTTTGAGGCAGAGGAGGGAATTAGTATGAGTTTGAGGCCTTTGTGATATATATGATGCATTTCAGGAATGCTACGGTTACTTACAAATCTAAAGACATATATTGAAAATACTGATAATAAAATAATATAATAATAATAATAAAAATACAAATAGTGCATAGTGGATTGATTAGCACTGGATTGCTAATGAATTAAAATCCCTGATATGGTAATGAGGAAAGCAAAAGAAAATGAGGAAGTAGTTTTTGATACAAATCTTATATATGAGATCACACTTCAAAAAATAGTACTAAACTGCACATGTTAAGGAAGTATTAAGCATGAGACCATGTAACTATCAAAAAAAAAATTTCATGGGTGGAGAAAAAAGATGCCAATAAAGGTGAAGTACAATTCTGCACTTTGGTATAGGGACTCTGTGGCAAATGATGTCAGGATTATTACCTTGAGGGATAAGCTGATATTTGTGGCATAATGAAATTGTGTACAGTAGGTTGTGATTGGTATTTTTTTAAGAAACTGTAATAAAGCAGAAATTTGGGCGTTTAATAAGATATGAGGCATGATGGTCTGCTTAACATCATGGTACTTGGCAATAATAAGCCTCTAAGCATTTGCTGCATATTAACTTTTTCTTAGATAATAAAAATGTAGGAGGAGATTGGAGAAGGAAGACATGAAGGGGAAGAAAAGAAGGAACTGGAAGGATAGTAGAAAGGAAGATAGAATGAAAGAAAGGAAGGGAGGACTAAGAAAAAAGATGGAGAAGGAATGGAATGAAGAGACAGGCATGGTGAGAGGGAGTGTGTGAGAAAAGGATGAGTTTTCAGTGAGGGGATGTTCAGCTTTGTGTCATATGGTTGCATATCTATTCTCTGACAACTGTAGGAGTTAGTTGGAGGTTGTGATTGTGAAGATAGTCAGTGACAGCAGAGGCACATAAAGTATCAAAAACTGAAATTTTGGGCAGTATTAATGGAATATTACCTTCACTAAAACATATAATCTCATAAAATGCAGTTATCATTGAAACAAGTATCTTGCAATATTTAGCAAGTATTTGAACATGAACCTGTAATGTTCCAAAGTTAGTAACAGCATTTCAATTTACAATTAACATGTGTTAAATACCTTAGGGGAAATGCCCAGGATATATTTATTTCTTACATTTTGAGAAAAAACAACTCTATTTTCTAACACACTATACTAAAACCATGTTAGATAAATATAATCTTGTTACATAAACCATTATTAAACGCTGTAGTGATAACAGTTATCAATCCACCTTTTCTGATATTTAGAACACATTTTGATTTCATAAATCATTTCTCATTATTTGGTGACCAGAGAAGTCACACTTAAAATTTCTATCTTCTCATTTTTTTATAATAACTTTCAGGATTCCATAGTAAGTTATTTGTATTTATTTCATGGAATCTCTTTGAACATGGTTGTTTCTTAGCATGACTATCATTTTTTCTTCAATGTGTTTGCTGTAGTATGTGGGTGTGGGAGTGTGTGTGTGTGTGTGTGTGTTAGTGTGTTAATATTTCTGTGTGTGTCTTTGTGCATAGCAAGAAATATTCACTTACCTACTTTCTCCCTGTATTTGACACTATACCATGTGTTCATTTTGTTCTAAATAGAATAGAATGGAAGTAAGCTTATTTTCTTTTCAGGAAATAAAAATGGATAAACCCAGAGGCACAAGAATAGTATTCTCTCCATTCTTGAACTATGAAAAATGGAGCATAGGAAATATAACTAAATGATATAATGATGCTTTCACTTTCATGAGTAGAATACTATATCCATGTAATTCTTTGGTATAAAAGAAATAATTATGACTAAAAAAAAAGAACAGCCTTGCATTTTTTTTGTGAGAAAATCAGTGAGGATATAATGCAAGCCAATGAACAGTTCTCATTGTTTAAATATGTGGGAGTGTTGCCCAAATGTGACAGAATGTTAGATCATAACTGTTGCTAGGCAACGATGGTTTAATTTTATATTATCATATCGTGGGCACAAGAAGCAGAGAGGAACTGAGATGCTGCCTTGCTATTAGATAATTTAGTCTCCCAAAGTAAGTGTCCCATACAACCTTTAATGATGGCCTAAGTGGCTAAATCTGTGAAAGTTGGTCTGACTATTAATATTACACAATTCAAGATTATCTATTATCAGTGAATATAGTCTGTGGAAAAACTGTTAGAAGACTTTTCTTCTTGAATTGTAATGTCCCTAAGAATCATAACTATGGATTATGATAAATGGAGGCTCATAGTTATCAAACAGAAGAATAACTATGAATTAAGAAAATTAAAAATGGTCAAAGATATTCATCAAAAGGTGAGTTTTCCATCGCTGGCTTCCTTCAGCAAGGTTTTCATCCATTATGTAAACCAGACTGAGGTATATTTGGACAGGAGTAAATCATATGAAACTCTTGATACACAATGCCATTTTAACCATTTATTCATTTTATTATTCAAATATATGATTAAATAATCAATGACCACTGGACTTTGGCAAAGTCTGGTGAGAGTATAGAAAGAGAAACATCCTGCCACACTATTGCATGACGATTATATAATTATTAAAGCATGTCATTAGATAATCAATGATAACTGGAGTTTTTGCCTCCTTGTGGGGGTCAAGTATGCAGGGCCATCTAAGTATTTAAATGATTGTTAAAATTATTTAAATATACTATGACATTATCAATTTTGAGTCAGATTTGGTGTCCCATTTGGAGCGTGGATGATGTGACATCATCTTATTACTTGATTCCTTAGTTATTTAAATAGGTGATAACTTTTAAGTCATCCATGGACCTTAAGTTTGGCACCTACTTGTGAGAGTTAATATGCAAGACCATCTAAACATTTCTTTATATATTTACTTATTTTATACTTAAAAAAATCATTATCTATTCCAGAATATTCTTGTGTGTCTTCATCTTGGTGGAGTTAAGTGTGTGTCTTAATCGCAATATTTAATTATTTAATATAAACAATTATGTCAATGATGTCCTTCATTAAGACTGGAGTCTGACCAATACTCCCTGGGAGTAAATTATGTGATATCACCCAATTAATTATCAAAGTATTTAGTTGTTAAGTACACCATTAAACCATTTATCGTTATTTGAGTTTGGTGTCTATTTTTGGGGGTTAACTAGGCAGGAATATCCAATTATTGACTTATTTAATATATAAATGCAACTACATCATCAATTTGGGTTTCAGCCTGGAGGTGTTTTGCTACTGCAGATTTTACAGCAAATACCTGGGAATGTGAAGCAGTGCTGCCAAGAGCTCCCTGGTCATTTAGAGATATACTCCAGAAGATGGCATGCTGTCTACTGAGAAGAA
Source organism: Phodopus roborovskii (assembly GCF_943737965.1). Taxonomy (NCBI): domain Eukaryota; kingdom Metazoa; phylum Chordata; class Mammalia; order Rodentia; family Cricetidae; genus Phodopus; species Phodopus roborovskii. Next base: position 905,669 of record NW_026126724.1, read on the forward strand.
ATAGAACAATTCTAACAAGCTGAGTGTGTCAGTCACAGTGAGTGGTAGCTGCTCTTCCTTCACATTCCCTTGCTCCACTATGGAAACAAGTGGCACATGAGATACACCTCACCATCACAGAGACATTGCCAAGGATAACATTACAGAGTGCAACTAGCTTCTCTCTCATGTCAGCAGGTGAAACCACAGACTCCTCTGTTAGCATAGTAGCTTGTGAAGGTGCCTTGTGAGGACTGCAGAAACTAGGTGTTACATGATGACATTAAGCAAACAGAGTTCATGAGGCAAGATCGACTTATCATCTCATTATTAAGTTATAGACTATTTAAATTAGCTGATGTTAGCGTCCTTCCTGGGTCATGTCTGGCACGACCTTCCGGGAATTGATGGTATGAACCCATCCAATAATTTAATCATTTTATTAGTTAAATTATACATTACTTAATCAGTGTTCACTGGAGTTCAGAGCGACTTTTTGGGAGTCAAGGTTGCCAGACAATTTCACTATCTGATTAATTATTCAAATCTATCATCTATTTGAACAACAATGACGTCTGGCTCCACTTTTTGGTGGAAATTGCAGGGTGTCACCTCATTATTTATTTACTTATTTTGACATTCACATGTGTGATTAAGTAATTAATGATCACTGTAGTTTGACCTGCTCCTGGTGGTGTCAAGTATAAGACCCCATCAAATTATTTAATTAATTATAAAATCTCTCATTGCATTGTCAGTGATCACATAAGTTTGGAACTAGAGCACATTTATAGAGAGATTATGGGGGAACATTATTAGAGAGCAAATGAAATAATTTTTAGCATATGTCATATTTGTTTTCTATCATAGGTGTTGACTTCAGGAATACCATGAAATTTCAAGTAAGCCCATATTCTCTATTTGATAAAAGAGGAGAAACAAACTTTAAAAGTTTCATGAGACACCTCAGAACAATTTCCTTATTAAAATGGTAAGACACTACTTTTATTATAACTCCTCTCTAAGGATATAATCCCGGTATTACTAATGAGTGCAATCTATTTTTGCCATGATAAGTATCTATCCTTTTTCTAAGCTGATAAGGTCCTTATCTGAAACCCCAAGAAGTAAATCTCTGTACTAATGAAGTAAACCTTAGATTTATCCACATATTTACAGGTCATATCTCCTCTGAGATAGGAGATAGACCACATTTATCAAGACCTTATCTGTTTTCCCTACATTGAGAGATATTCGTGTCACTTAAAATTTTCTGCTGCCAGAGAATTGCTAATTGTGTCTGTGTTAGTACATACATTGAAAAACTCATGGGATCAAAGTGAACTTCTGAAAAGAATATTAAAAGAGAGCTTTTATTGAGAGAATTTATGCAGAGAAATTTTGGAAAGGAACAATTGAAGAGAACTTTAGAGGAACAACTTTCTTAAAGAATAACGGCACATGAGAGGAACATGTGTGTTTTGATTTATTTTCTTTCAAACTCAGATCTTTTTATCCAGTCTTACCTGCATGCTCTCTAGTATATGTAATGGAATGTGAGAGGACACCAAGGCTGGAACTCATGGATCCTTAATATTACAGTTGAATATTACTCCATTGTGTGAATGTCCAACATTGTATTTATTCTTCTTCAGTTGAGAGCCATCTAGTGTTTTTCCATGTTCTGGAAATGACAGGTAATTCTTCTATGAATAAAACATGAAGAAATATTCTTGCAGAATGATTGTGTAACCATTTGTGAATATGACCAGGAGTGCTAACGCTGGTTTTGAGGTTGATTTATTCTGAATTTCTTTCAATCTGATGTATTGATTTCCAAAGTGTCTGTACAACTTTGTACTCTCACCAGCAATGGAGAAGTGTCCCTCTTTGTCTAATACTCTCCAGCATAAGGTTTCAACAGTGTTTCTGTTTTTAAGCATTGTCATAAGTGTAAAATGGAGATACAGAATTGTTTTCATTTTGTATATGTGCTAAGTATGTTGTTCAATTCCTTATGTTTCTTTCAGGCATTTGAATTTCTTCTGTAGAAAATGTTATGCTGTGGTATATACCACATTTGGATTAGTTTTTAGGGATTTTTGTGCCTAGTTTCTTGAGTTACTAATTTATTTTTGAGAGCAATCCTCCATCAGAGATGGGGTTGATGAAAACTTTTATCTAGCCACCTAAACATTTAGCATACTCACTTGTTGTGATGACTCTGCAAACAAGTGATCTGTTAAACAGAACTGCATATACTTGGCATCCATATTTTTTTTTAAACTCAAAGTAGCTATCTTTACATTTGAACTTGTCAATATTGTCCTTATGTCCTGTGGCTTAAGCAGAAAGATAATATTCATATTATCACTTAACAAATGCAATGCTTTAATAATATATGAATTAAATGATTATATATATATATATATATATATATATATATATATAATTTTCTTATTATTTTATATAGATTTCCTAGTTCAGTCTCCCTTCCTGTCTACCATGACCCCTGACCTCTCCTCCAATCCCACACCCACACTCCACAAGAATGATGATGCCTTCTTGGAGGTATCATCAGAATCTGTCAAGTCATTTGGAGTAGGGCTTAGGTCATCTCTCTTGCCTCTAGCCAAAGGGAGTATCCCTCCATGAAGAATGTGATACCATAGTCCAAAATGAACTAGGGATACATCTGGGTTCCACTCTCAGAGGTCCCTTAGACAGCCCAAGTCATCTAACTGAGACCTGAGTTCCGGGGGCCTGAGTCAGTACAATGCTGATTTACCAGCTATCATTCTGGGGGTAGGTGATCTCCTTATTCATATTAGCTGTCTCTGTGGGTTTCTGCAGCCTTGTCTTAACACTTTAAATACCACTCCTCCCAATCTGCAAATGAATTCCAGGAGTTTGGCTCATTGTTTAGCTGCTGGTGTCTGAGTTTTTCTCTATATACTACTGCATGAGGCCTCTATGATGTCATATACAATAGTCATCAATCCCATCATAAGGGAAGGGCAGTTGAGGTAGCCTTCACACTGTTGCTCAGATTGTTATTTGGTTATCCTTGTAGGACTCTGGATATTTCTCTACAGTCACTTTTCTCTTGAAACCTATAATGTTTCACTCTATTATGGTATCTCCTTCTTTTGCTCTTGTCTATTCTTCCACTGACTCAATAATCTTGGTCCCACATGTCCTCTTTTCAATCTCTAATTTTTTCTGTTTCATCAAAAATCAGGTGTTCATAGGTATGTGGTTAAATATCTGGATATTTATTTGATTCCATTAGTCTATGTGTATAATTTTGTGCCAATATCAATCTGTGTTCAGAACTATAGCTCTATATTAGAACTTGAATTCAGGGATGGTGATGACTCCCGAAGTTCCTTGATTGTACAGGGCAGTTTTACCTATCCAGGGCCTCTTGTTTTTCCTTATGAAGTTGACTGTTATTCTTTCAATATTAGTGAAGAATTGCACTTAGATTTTGATGGGGATTTCATTGAATCTGTAGATTGGTTTGGAAGATTACCATGTGTACTTTTTATCCTACATATCCAAGAGCAGGGTAGGCGTTTGCATTTTTGGTATATTCTTTAATTTTTTATAGACTTTAAAGTTCTTTCTATTATGTCTTCTACTTGTTTTTTGAATGATAACTTAAAGGTGAAGTTTCTCTGATTTCTGTGTAAGGCCATTTGTTGCCTGTATATAACAGAGCTACTAATTTTTTTAGTTAATCTTGTATCCTGATAATTTGCTGAACAGCTTTATCAACTGTATGAATTCCCTAGTAGAATTTTTCTGGGCGCTAATGTAAACTAGAATATCACAATCAAAAGTGACAATTTGATTTCTTCCCTTCAAATTTATATCACCTTCATCTCTTTTTATTGTCCTTTGGTTCTCAGAATAAACTCACATAAAATATTTCCGAGATGTGGAGAGAATGGGCAGCCTTGTCTTCTTCCTGATTATAGAGGAATCACTTTATTCTTCCCTAAATTGAGTTTGACGTTGGCATTTGGAAGAAGGAAACCTTTTTCAAGAAATGGTACTGCCACAACTGGATGATGGTGTGTAAACACTGCAGATGTCTATTGCCAAGCACAAAATCTAAGTCCAAATAGATCATATACCTCAACATAAATCCAGCCAAACCAAATATATTAGAAGAAAAAATAGCAGGTACCCTTGAACAAACTGGTACTGAAGACAGATTTCTAAACATAACACCAGTTGAGATCTTCTGAGATTGACAATAAAAGTGAATTCCTGAAACAGAGACACTTCTGTAAGACAAAGTACATAGTCGACAAAAACAAAAGTCATCTGACAGCCTGGGAAAAGTTACTCACCAACCCCACATGTGAGCAAGGGCTCATCTCCTTTTATATGAGAACTCAAGAAATTAGTCAACAAAACACCAAGTAACCTTATGAAACATTGGGGTACAGAGCAAAATAGAGAAAATCCAATAGAGGGATACAAAATGGCTGAAATAGACTTAATAAAGTGCTCAACATCCTTAGCCATCAGTGAAAGGCAAATGAAAGCAACTCTCAATTACTATCTTAGTCTTGACAAAATGGATAAAATACGGTAATAACATTGCAATTGTTTTTATTTATTTTTTTCCTTTCTTTTGTATCTTACATATCAATCCCATTTCCCTATCCATCCCTCTTTTCCTCCCTCCAACCCTCTCATGCCCATGAACACCATCTCGCACACTCCACATGTACTGTGATGTCAAGGAGGAGTCATCCAAATCTGTTGGCCTGGACACTCTAGGGGACCACGGATATTGGAAACTGGATGTATTTCTGGTGCACAAATGGACTTTGCGAACACATCCCTCATGGAGCAATCCTCCCTTAACCTAGAAACATTAAAATGCTATTTCATTCAGGAGTCATTTCATTACTCTGCATTGGATGAAGGCGCATCATATTTGTAACTAGATAAAGTCCATTTGAAACGAAATTTAATTTATATATTGGTTGCTGATAGGAAGTCAAATAGGAGAAACTATCTTCTCTGTCTTTCTAGATGTTGAAATACTGTTTTAAAATATCAGGTACAGATGATTCTGTGATTAGATCACATACTACAAATGCTACCTCTATATATCCATTTATATTAACTTATTTCACTCTATGTTACATGATGCTTGCTAGTTTCACATGCTACAAAGTGGTATGTTGGCAAAAATTATGCACACAAATATGAATGGACATAAAAGGATTTAATGGGAGGACTGAGAAAGAACAACTCCTAATTCAATCAGCTTCATACTCTGAGAAAACCATGCAGTTTCACTTGATATTGGCAATTGGTTTACATTTTATTGCTGTTTACTATGTTTAGTCATATTCCTTTTTTCCCTGATACCTCCAAGTCTTTTATCTTGAAAATGATTTATACTTAGTCAAACCATTTTCTGCATTTATTGAGATGACAATATGAATTATCTTTTTTAATGATAACATTAACAGATTTTCATATGTAGAACCATCCATGCATCAGTGGGATGAAGCCTACTTGGTCATGGCATATGATTTGTCTGATGTGTTCTTGGATTCAGTGTTTTACTGAATATATTTGCATCAATGTTCATGAGGGATATTGGCGTCTAGTACTCTTTCTTAGTTGTGTCTTTGTGTGGCTTGTGTACCAAAGTAATTGTATCCTCATAAAAAAGAATTAGTTAAGGAACCTTCTGATTCTATTGTGTAGAACAATTTGAGGAGTATTAGTATTATTTCTTCGTTGAATTTCTGGTAGAATTCTGCACTGAAGAAACCTGGCCCTAGGCTGTTTTGGTTGGGAAGCTTTGAGAACTGCTTCTATATCATTACGGGTTATAGCTATATTTAAGTTGCTTATCTGATCTTGATTAAATTTGTGTAGGAGATAGCTATTCAGAATTTTGTCAATTTCCTTTGAATTTTAGAATTTTGTGGAGTTCAGGTTTTCAAATGATTCTGCATTTTCTCTGTGTTTGTTGTTATGTTCTCCATTTCATTTCTGATTTTGGTGACTTGTGTGTTCTCTCTCTGCTATTTGGTTAGTTTGATAAAGGTTTGTCTATCTTGTTGATTTTTCAAAAATCCAATGCTTTGTTACTTTGGTTCATTTTATTGTTTTCCTAGTTTCTACTTTATTGATTTCAACAATCAAATTTATTACTTCGTGATGGCTACTCCCCTGGAATGAGTTTGCTTCTTATTGTTCTCAGTATTTCATTTGTGCTAATGGGAGTTTGTGTCCAGAAGTTGCCAGGGTCTCACCTGCAGAGCCAACTAAGAGCAGCTCCTCACAATCTGTGATGTCATCCCCAGAAATGTTGCCTTGGCAGCTACAATGATGTTGCCTGTGCCTCTGGTGCTGCTGCTTCTCCTCCTCATAATAGAGGGCAGTGAAGGCCAGGATGGGGACGAGGAGCTGCAAGCAGCCCCCTGTGACTGCCACAGTCCACACCTGGCTTGTTCAGATTGAGATACTTCCAATTGGTGAGACTCTGGCCTCTTGAAGACTTGATTTCCCATTTGGGGGATGTGCATGATATATATATATATATATATATATATATATATATATATATGAGAAAGAGAGAGAGAGAGAGACTATTTGTTGTATGTTTCATGCATTGCCTGTCAGGGAGCTCACAGCTGCCCACATATCTCCACCCAATATACCCCCAGAGGGCACTTTGTAATATTACAGGTGATGTCCTCAGGAAGCTGTATAGAATGGGAGAATGAGAAGGCAGTGGACATGGTGACATGTTGTGGTCTGTATATAGGAGTCATCAGAGGAGGTATCAACGGTGTGAAGCAAGGACTCTGTAGGCTTTTAATAAGGGACAAATCCTCTGTTGTGTACTGAAAAGGATTTCCTTACTGAGAATGGTATATCCTTTGGATTCAGACAGGCCTAACTGCCCTGGATACCATGGATGGGAGTGTATAGATGAGTCAGGATACACGGATAGTGGAGGAGGTAGCTATAAAGATGGAGAGATACAAGGCAACAGGGACCACTGTGTGCAGTTTCAGTTGTTTCGGTGTGGGATGATGTTTTTACCCACAGGTTGATGATATTAGCAATTCTGTCTATTGACAAATTTTATTTTACATGTTTCTGATGCCCTGGAGTTAAAGAATAAAAGCACATAGATGGTACCCTGATTAGACACTTGTAATTTTGTGAGAAGTCCATGTTCAGGACAGGAGAGGTTAAATGATCCTATTGTGAAAACCAAGAATTGTGTATTTTCACTGGGTGACAACTTTGCCTTTCCCAAGACATCTTGAATCTCTTTTGCATATGCCAGGACACAGAGAGGTGGATTTCTACATAAGACACTGAAAGTCGCATGAATTAGAGGGTCTTGTGGACTTTGGAGAAAGGAAGATAAGTTTCCTAAGAAGTGTGTAGTAAAAATGTGAAGTGGAGGTCTTTGAAGAAAATGTAGATTGTAACAGACATGAAAGTATCTAACAATGGTTGCCTGGTGATGCCTAGGAGATGGTTAGGTTGGGGCCCTTATCCAGTGTAGGCAAGAGGACAGGTGAGATAGAATGTTTATTGGTTTAATGGGTTCTTGTGTCCACATCTAGGGAACAGGGCAGCCCACTTCCTGGGACAAGGTCATGGATGTTGCAAGATCCTTGGTGGTTCCTGGTGCAGATGATGTGAGGGATGCATTCTTAATAAACACTGATGGAGTGTTACCATGGGAATGAACACCAAGAGTTCTAGTGGCCATACTGCCTTCTCATCTGCACATCAAGAAATCTGATTCCTCATGAGTGCACACAGTACCTTCAGTTTAGTTTATGTCCTCCCCTGACAAGCCTTCTCCCAGGTAAGAAGACAGTATTGAGCTTATAGCCTAATTGGGATGCGTTGTCCTCACCCTTATATCACCTGTACATCTTCCTATTTGCCCTATTCTCTTGGATGCCACTGCATCCCTACCTGCACTGTGTCAGTCTGTTTGTCAAATTGCTGACTGTCAGGCTTGACTGGGAATTTACATTTTCCCCTAGTGTGCAATGATCTAACAGACCAACTGCCAGCCTGGCAGCTGATGTGATTATGAGTGGCCAGGGTGTATGTTTTAGCTAGAGGATATCAGATGCTTGTGGGGAGAGCCTTTCAGAATAACATGGCTGGTCAGGTCAGGGCATCACTCAGGCCCCAGTAGACACATCCATGAGGTTGGTTGTTAAGTATCTCCCGTATGCTGGAGAATGGCATGAGGTTTCTGTGAAGACTCGCCAGTAAACCTGTGATTTTACTGGGGGTTTTCTGAAGGATGGCATTGTTTAAAAACAGTTTTTTCAGGGAAATAAAGAACATGACACTGTGAGTTCTTTGACTCCCTTCTCTCCACTGTACCCTGTCTGTCCACATGCCTTGACATTCAGCCCTTGCAGCATTCCAAGTGCTCCATATCTGGATAGCATTTACTGTTTGGTGGGTATTTTTGAGTATGATACAATAGATTTCGTATTTTTTCTCATTTTTTTTTTGTGTTTTGTTTTGGAAATGGCTGAGTGAGTGTACAACAGTGTCCAATGTAAGCTGCCATTCTGGGAGCAGTAATGCCATCAAATAGAATGCATTTGCAGAAAATGCCACCATGTCCTGGTATTTCTTTATCATAGCTGCAGGCTACTTAGGAAGAAGCTCTCAGTACTGGAACTACAGGACCTCAGCAGTTTTCCTGCATTTTTCGTGGCACAGGAGAGTACTTTGAAGAAAGTCCGGGAACCATGGACTAACCTTGATGTGCCTAGGTAACTCAGTCTACTGTGTCAAGTGGGCCGTGTCAGGCAGGATAAGGTGACAAAGTGTACAAGGATAAACACCCTGGCCTACATTTTGGCTGAGGTTGGAATTGCCCATCACACTGTATGAAGCTTATGCACCTTACCACCTGCCCTCCAACAACATTTTCCAAAATATCCATAGTAGAAAACAAGCCCAACTTTTGGAAGGAACACACAGTGCCCAGTATATCTGGCCTATATCTAGGGTCTCAGGTCCAGATTGTCATTTTCTTCTATCCATAACTCTTTTACTGCCATCATTTCTTCTCATTTTCCAAGTCTTCTGTCTGGTTTCTTTAATATCTTTTAGACATGGTATTCTCTTAGATTTAGGGTGCAGGTGTATTGCAGTGAGGAAACCATTTAGGAAAAGATTCTGACCCAGAAAACAACCCCTGAAATCTTGAAGGGGTCTCGGAGGCACCATACTCATGATCATATTCAACGTGGCATGGAGCCCAAGGCAGGGATTATGAATAGAATCACCCAGAGTAGATTGCGGACTGAAGAGTATCCAAAAGTTGCCAGGATGACCTATACCAAACATCAAAACCAGGCCAGGATTCCTTGTCCCTTCATTCTCAAAATTCTTCATCTCTGATACAGGTAACCCAAGCAAATGCATGCCATTAATTTCCCTAACTATGTCGCCTTGCCTTAAACCTGAGAACAGCCATAATTGAAGCTTGAAAGCATGTTGTCATGCTTTTCTCTGTCCAGGTACCATACGAGATTTTATCATACTTAGAGAAGTTTCAGAACCTGAGAGAAATCACCACACACACACACACACACACACACACACACACACACACATATATATATATATATATATATATATATATATATATATTTGTGTTTGGGTTATTTCTCTGTGTGTTTCCTGGACTCTAAGTTCTGGGAGCGTCCATAAGCAGTCTCAGAATGATAATAGTGTGTACTCATGTGTGGTCTACTAAAGGATAAAAAAGAGACTGAGAAGTTCACATTATAAGAAGGTCACTAGTGTGCCATTCTTCAGCTTCAGCTAAGGTGGCCACAGAGTCTTCCGTGAATTTTTCTGTGTTTGTGTATCTGTGTGTGTGTGTGTGTGTGTGTGTGTGTGTGTGTTTGTGTGTGTGTGTGTTTCCAGTGTCTTTAGTTGTGTCATGATGGCTGAGGACATTTTGTCGAAATGTTATAAAAGATGGCAGTACCATAATTAGTAGTCACCAATCTGACAGTGTTTACCTTACACATCTTCTCTGGATACCCTCTGAACACACACTTAGTAACCTCAGAACACTTGCCTCCAGGAAGCTGGTGGAAAGGTAAAGTTGCAAGAGATTGGACACTGTTTTCTCCAGGAGGCAGGGAGATGTTCTTCTATTTGGAGCCATCTTGGAGGAGAGTGGAAGTTGGCCTCTGTATCCTCTCAATGTTCATGGGAGAACAATAATCTGTTGGCAATACAAAGGCATTTCCTTACAGAATATGGATTATCATCTAAACACAGACATATATAATTGCACTTAATGCCCTGGATTGGATTGTAGATAAGAGCCAGGAATAGTGAGGTAGAAGTGAAACTCGATATATACCTGGATAGAGAAAATGAGAAATGGGTAAAGACATGTGTTTGGTTATAGGTAATTTTGTGGCAGTGTCTTTTAGCATAAAGGCTGGTGGTCCAAACAATTGTGTGTATGGACATTTTTCCTGTTACATTGATATGAGACCCTGGCTGGAAAGGATAAAGGTATCTCAAGGGTTTCCTCAATTTTGTGCAAAATACCTGAGGAAAATGAAGAGTGGATATGTGCTATAGGCATCGTGGTGTGACAAACAAAAATTACTTATTTCCTCTAAGTGTGTAGTTTGCCTGTTCTCTGTCCAATATAATCTATTCAGAGAGTTCTGAGTCTCCTGTGTTCCTAGACCTGGACGCAGGTAGATGGAAGACTGCAAGGAGGACTGTTGGTAAAAGCATTTCATTAAAGATACTTACTAGTAGGTGGAGGATGTCAGGATGTGGAAGAATACATATTGTGTCACTGATGATACACTGATTAAGATTTATGAAAGCTACTTGATATCAAAATACCAAGACAGACATAGTGGATATTTCTAGAAGCTATGTGGTTGTAGTCCACAACTTTAGCACAAGGACTCAGAATTAAGAAGTAGAAGAGAGATGGGACACCTTGAAAACAATGTTATGAGGGAAGTACAATTCACTAAATGCCCATATGAAGAAAAGAGCTGATAGTCACATTAGAGAATTAAAAGCTTAAAGGCATGAATGAAAGCCATAGAACAACAACAAGAATACCCAAGCTAACTACAGAAAAGGAGATGCCAGGAAAAATCAATTTGAGGGCTGAAATCAATAAAATAGAAACCAGGAAAATAACACAAAAAAATCAATTTAGCAAAGAGTTGATTGTTAGACAAAATCAACAAGATAGATAAAACTTTATCAAAACTAAAAATTAGAGAGAGAATATTTAAATTAATAAAGTCAGAAATGAATAGGGGGAGATACCAATGGAAAGAGAGGAAATCCAGACAATTTTTAGATCATATTTTGAAAACCTGTACTCCACAAAAATTGAACATTCAAAGGAAATAGACGAATTTAAGGATAACTATTACTTACCAAAATTAAATCAAGTACAGACAAACAACTTAAATAGGCCTATAAACCCTAATGAAATAAGAGCAGTCAACGAAAGCCTTCCAATCAAAAAAAGCCCAGGAAAATATCTCTGAAGTGCAGAAATCTACAAGAAATTATAAGAAGGGCTAATAACAATATTCTTCAAATTGTTCCACAAAACAGAAACAGAAGATTCATTACCAAACTCTTTTTATGAGGCTACAATCTCTTTGGTACACAAGCCACACAAAGACACAACAAAGAAAGAAATCAACAGACCAATATCCCCGGTGAAAAATATGGAAAAAAAAATACTGAATAAAATACGAGCAAAATGAATCAAGGAATATATCAGAGAAATCATCCACCATGACCAAATAGGCTTCATACCTGAGTTGCAAGGATGGTTAAACATACAAAAATCTATCAACATGATCCACCATATAAGCAAACTAAAAAAGAAACTCAACATTATTCTCTCCCTAGATGATGAAAAAGCCTTGGACACAATTCAACACCCTTGTTGACAAAAGTCTTGGACAGATCAGGATTGACAGGATCATACCTAAACATACTAAGGGCAATATACAGTAAACCAACAGCCATCATGCCAACATCAAACTGAATGGAGAAATGATTAAGGTGATACTGCTAAAGTCAGAAACAAGTCCAGGCTGCCCTCTTTCTCCAAATTTCTTCAATTTTATACTTGAAGTTCTAGCTAAAGCAATTAGGCAACAAAAGAAGTTTAAAAATATCAAATTCGAAAGAAGAAATCAATCATCCTCTACTTGAACATAATATGATAGTTTTCATGATCTATCCAAAAATCTCTGCTGATAAACGCCTTCAGCAAACAAGCAGGATACAAGATAAACTCAAAAAAAATCAGTAGCCCTACTTTATTCAGACAACAAAGTAGCAGAGAAAGGAATCTGAGAAACACCACCTTTAAAATAGCTTCAAAGAACACAAATTATCTTGGTGTAAAGCTTACAAAGCAAGTGAAATACCTATATAATAAGAGCTTTGTCCCTTTAAAGAACGAAATTAAAGAAAATAGAAGAAAATGGAAAGATCTCCCATGCTTTTAGATAGGTAGGATAAATATAATAAAAATGGCAATCTTTCTGAAAGCATTCAACAGATTCAATGCACTCCCCATTAAAATGCCAACACAATACTTCACAGACCTTTAAAGGATAATAAATACCTTTATATGGAAAAAGAAAATACCTAGGATAGCCGAAACAAGCCTGTAAAATAAAGGAACATCATGAGACATTACCATCTCTTATTTTATGCTCTACTACAGAGATATATTCTTGAAAATAGCCTTTTATTGGAAAAGAAATAGGCAAGTACATTAATGGCATCGATTCAAGTTCCTAACATTAACCCACATACCTACGAACACATTAATTTTTACAAAAAAAAAAAAAAAAAACTAAAAGTATACAATGGGGGGGGGGGGGAAAGCATCTTCAACAAATGGTGCTGGTACAACTAGATAATGGTGTGTAGAAGACAGCAGATAAACCCATATCTATCGCCACACACCAAACTCAAGTCTAAATGTTTCAAAGACCTAAACATGAATCCAGCCACAAAGAACCTCTTAGAACAAAAAGTTAGAGGTACCCTTGAATAAACTGGTATAAGAGACCACTTCCTGAACATAAATCCAGTAGCACAAACACTGAGATTGACAATTAATAAATGGGACCTCCTCAAACTTAAAAGCTACTGTAAGGCAAAGGACACAGTTGATAAGAACAAATTTCAGCCCACAAACTGAGAAAAGATTTTCCCTAATCCTACATCTGACAAATGGCTGATCTCCAAAATATACAACAAATTCAAAAAGCCATTCAACCCAACACCAAATAACCATATTTAAAAAATGGGGTATAGAACTGACGAGAAAATTCTCAATAGAAAATATCAAAAAGCCTCTAAGACACTTAAGAAAGTGCTCTACATCATTAGCTATCAGGGAAATGGAAATCAAAACAAATTTGAGATATCATCTTACTCCTTCCAGAATAGATACAATTAGAACCACCAATGACAACTTATACTGGAGAGAATGTGAAGAAAGGGGAACTGTCCTCTACTGCTTGTGGGAGTGGAAACTTGTACTTGGAGATAAGTTTGGCTGTTCCTCAGGAAAATCAGAATAACCTAGCACATGACCTTGCAATCTCCCTCTTAAGCATATACCCAAATGATCCACATCCATGCAACGAGGACATGTGGCAACTATGTTCATAGAAGCATTATTTGTAATAAGAAGAACCTGGAAGTAACTTAGATGCCCCTCAAATGAAGAATGGATAAAAAAAAATCTGGCACATCTACACAATGGAATACTACTCTGAGGGAAAAAAACAATGGAATTCTGAAATTCCCAAAAAAATTGGATGGAAATTGAAGAAACTATTCTGAGTGAGGTATCCCAGTCACAAAGAGAGGAATATGGTATGTACTTGCTCATATATGGATTTAAACCTAGAACCAAGGATGACTAGCCTATAATTCACACCAACAGAGGAACTAGGATATATGGTGGATTCTAAGAGATAATTATAGGGTCCCTCACAGAAGGGGGTGGGGACATGTTTTCTAGAGCATATGGGGAGGGTGTACAGTGTGTGGAGAGAGAACTAGGAGAAAGAGAAAGGGAGAAGGGGAAAGCACGTGGGCCTAGGAAGATTGAGTCAGGGAAGGAATAGAAGACGGAAGAGATAGAGATAGAGATAGATAGATAGATAGATAGATAGATAGAGAGAATATAAGAGACGGATCCCTTATACGATTGAAGGGAAAATTGAACCTAAAGAAATATTCAGAGACCTACAAGACTGACTCCAACTAACAAATTGATCAACAGTTAAAAGGCTACCATAAACGCCCTTCCCTGATATTGAAATCAATGACTAACTTATCTACCATCATGGAGTACCCATCTAGTACATGTTAGAAGCAGATGTGAACACCCACAACTAAACACTGAACTAGAATCCAATTGTAGAGAGGAATGACAATAACACGATGCATTAACACATCGAGTCAGCGCATCTGAATAAGGAGGAGCTAACAGGCCACCATTTATGACTTGTAATCCAGCATGGGACTGACTCAGAACCTCTGAACATGGGTCTCAGCTAAAAGGCCTCTGCAGTCTAAGAGACCTCAACATGAGGAAACAGAATTCAATGATTTTGCACAAAATTTCCTTGCAGGAAATTCCCCCATGGAGTGGTACTACATTAACCTAGAGACAGGAGAAAAGTGCAAGTCCCTAACTCAAATGATTGGACAGATTTAGATGATATCTCTTGGATGCCATCACACTACTTTGGAGTTGGGGTGATGGTAGGGGACGGTGGTCAGGGTGCATGTGATGTTGGGAAAGAGGGATTGAGGATGAAAGGGATGGAGAGGCAACTGGGATAGATATATAAAATAAAAAAAAATTAAAATAAAAAAGAAGTAAAAGAATCTTTGCAAGGCAAAGGAGTCACAAATTGCATAAAACTTATCCAGGCTTAAAAGAAATCCCTCAGGACTGAGCCAGGTTGCATTGCAACAACTGCTCCACATGTGTGGATGTTTCTTGTTCTTCTGAGAGCACAATTTGCCCACCTGTCCAAACAGAAAATCCCTAAGTCCATTGTGCCTGATCAAACTTCACACCTAAGAGATGGCCCTGTGATGGAGGAGAGAACACCAAGACCGCTTGGATCATCCACACTTACAGACATTGAAACTCTTGCCCATCAAAGCCCACCAGGAGACTAGGGTAGAAAGAGAAAAACTCCACATGCAACAACTGGAAGAAGCGATGGGAAGATGGCAATACAAGAAAACACCCACCAATAAAATGCAAGCATGAAACCACCAGAATCTAGGGAAACTAACCCAACACCACCTGAACACACCAAAGCAAATGAACCAGAATAGGTCGACTTAAAATATCTTCATAAAAGTGATAGAGGTCATCAAAGAGGCTATGAAAACAGCTCTTGAAGAAATGGAAGAAAAATCAAACAAATTATTAGAACAAGTAGAAGAAAAGACAAACAGAAATGCAAGAAATGAACAAATCTCTTAAAGAATGTAAGGAAATTAAAAAAAAAACAATCAAACAGATGAAGAAAACAATTCAAATAGTTCAAAACCTGAAAACTGAAGTAGAGACAATAAAGAAATACAAACTGATGGAATACTGGAAATAGAAAAACTGGGTAAACAATCGGAAACTATAGATGCAAGCATAACCAACAGAATACAACAGATAGAAGAGAGAATTACAGGCACTAAAGACAAGCTATAGGAAATAAATTCATCGATCAAAGAAAATCTTAAATCCAAAAACTCCTTAACACAATATATCCAAGAAATATGTGACACCATTAGAAGCACAAACATAAGAATAATAGGCATAAGAAGCACATGTCATATGTGCAGAAAACATATGCAGCAAACTCATTGAAGAAAACTTTCCTACTCTGATGAAGGGTATGCCTATTAGAGTACAAGAAGCATTCCAAACACCAAATAGATTGGAGCGATAGACAAAAATTCCCTTGCTACATAATAATCAAAACATCTAACATGCAAAGAAAAGAAAGAATATTAAAGGCAACAAAGGAAAAAGGCCAGGTAACATATGAAATCAGTCCTGTCAAAATTACACTTGACTTCTTCATGGAAACTCTCAAGTCCAGAAGTTCCTTAATAGATGTTATGCAAATAATGAGAGATTCTGAAGGATAGCCCAGGATATTATTCACAGCAAAACTCTCAATTACTATAGGCAAAGAAAACAAGATACTCCATGACATCCAGGTTTTCATAGTACATATCCACAAATGCAGCCCTACAGAAATATCTGGAAAGAAAACTCCAACTCACGGAAGTTAATTACACTCACATAGATATAGGTAAAGGATAAATCCACTTTACCAGAATTCCCCAAAGAAAAAACAGGGCAAATATACTCACAATACCTCTTCCAAAACAAATCTAAAACATAAAAATAACAATTATCCTTACTTTACCTCAATATTAATGGTCATAACTAGACTATGAAAAGGCACAGGCTAACAGAATGGGTACAAAGAGAGAATCCTTTCTTCTGCTTCATTCAAGACACACATCTATTCTTCAAAGACAGACATTACCTCAGGATAAAATGTTGGAAAATATATTTTAATAAAATGAACACCAGAAACAAGCATGAGTTACTATCTTAATATCTTAATATAGACATAGTATTATCCAAGCTAATCAAAAATCAGAGAGAGAACATGCAAGTCAACTAAATCAGTAATGAAAAGGGAACATAACTATGGAATATGAGGAAAGTGAAAAATTATTCAAAGGAAATGGACAAATATCTTGATAGCTATAACTTACCAAAACTAAATTAAAAACAGATAAGCAACTTAAGTAGACCTATGACCTCTAATTAAATAGAAGCAATCATCAAAGCCTCCCAAAAAAAAAAAAAAAAAAAAAAAAAAAAGCCCAGGGCAAGATGTCTTCAGTACATAACTCTACCTGAAATTCAAAGAGCTAATACCAATACTCCTCAAATTGTTCCACACAATAGAAGCAGAAGGTTCATTAACAAATTCTTTTTATGAAGCTACAAATACTTTGCTACAAAATCCACAAAAAGACACAACTAAGAAAGAGAACTATAGACTAATATCACTCATGAACTTTGATGCAAAATTATCAACAAAATACTGACAAACAGAATCCAAAAACCCATTAGATTAATCATCCACCAATACAAAGTAGGTTTCATACCACTGATGCAGATATGGTTCAACATATGAAAATCAATCAATGAGATCTACTGAAAATGAAAAATCATATTGTCATCTCACTGCAAGAGATTCAACTGGTGTGAGGAAAGGTAACTAGACACTTTGGGAAAGTTCACAATTCTTGGTTGTCACAACACAATACTTACAGAATAAATACTCCTCTGTCTTGCACATGAACTTGTCACAGGATGCCCCCACAGAACACCCTCAAGCTGCCTTATTCCTTTCCCACCAGGGCACTAGGCAAATGTAAAAGGAACAATTAATTGTGCATAGACAAAATGGGAGAAAACATCAACCTGTTTGGAAAAAATACCTGACACTGAACACACAGGACCCTCTTGCCTTGTTTCTGTCCACCTTCATATACTTCCTCCACTATCTGTGTCTCCCTCCCTGTTTCCTATATACACACCCATCCATGGCTTCTAGGGCAGGTAGGCCCATCTGGATCGAGATGATATAAAATATTCAGGTGGGAAATGTTTTTCAGTATACAACAGAGGGCCTATTATCTCCTGTGAACAGACTACAGAGGCCCATGTGCAAAAGGACGATATCTTCTCAAATGACTGCTAGATGAAGACCACTGCCCAGGTCTCCTGGAGGCAAACATGTCTAATCTCTTCCAATTCTTCATCTCTACAAAGCTTCCTGAGGTCATCTGTTGTAAGATTACAAAGAGCCCTATGTGGGTCTATTGGGTGGAGATATGTAGGAAGTTATGAGCTCCTAGACATGCCAGGCATGGAACAATGGCACAGACACAAAAATGCCCCAAATGGAAGATCAAGTGAGGAACAAGCCAGGGTCCCACGTAGGGGAAGCATCAAGGTCTGACCATGCCAAGTGTGGAAGTCACATGTGTTGCCTTGCAGCTCTTCCTCCACATCCTTGCCTTCACTTCTCTCTATTATGAGTAGGACTAGCAATAACACCATAGGTACATGCAGCATCATAACTTTTGCCAAGGCAGCATTGTTGGGGATGGGTGATGACATACCACAGTGAGAGGAGCTTCTCTCTCTTGGCTCTACAGGTGAAGGTAACTCCGTCACTGCTACCACAGCCTCTGCTGCTGTGGTCCTGGCCCCCACAAACACCTCATCATGACTGCAGTGAGTTCATGAAGTATCATTATCATCAGCCTGACTGTAAGCATTCAGGCATTACACTGGCCTGCCCAATCACCCCAGATATCCCCTACAAAATATGTGAAATTTACAACAATTACAATCAGCGAACGGGTAGATGGAAGGAGCAACAAAGATTTATTTACCTCTCTGCTAAACAATGTCTTTCCCTTCCCAGCATGCAAAAACTCTTCTCCCTGCTGCACCTGCAACTCATCTCAGGGAGGGAATCTCCCTCCACCTATAAAAAAAGAAGTCTTCAAAATTGTTAATAATTAGAAAATGCAAGTTAAAATGATTCAGACATACCATGTTAATCCCATCAGAATAGCTAAGATAAAAACAGTGAAGCCAGCTTATGTTGGATAATTTGTGGATTCAGGTGGACCCTCATCCACTTCTCACAGTAATGCAAATTTGTACAGCAATTTTGGAAATCATTATGGTGACTTCTAAGAAAATTCATTATCAATCTACATCAAGACAGTGAAAATAAACTTTTAGGCATTTACCAATTTATGCTTAATCATACCATGAGGACATTTACTCAACACCGTTTATAGCAGCATTATTCTTAATTGCCTCCACCTGGAAACAACATACATGCCCTTCTACAGAACAATGGATAAGCATAAAGTGGTACATTTACACAATGGTATACTACTCCCCTGTAAAAATGATGACTTCATGAAATTGTCAGCCAAAATTAAAGGAACTAGACAAAACAATCCTTATTGTTATAACACAGACTCAGAAAGACAAACAAGGTATGTATTCAATAATAAGATGCTATTAAATGTAAAGCAAAGGATAACTAGATTTCATTCCATACCACCAGGATACTTGAGTAACATGAATGACATTAAGTAGGACAAATGAAAGACTCTGGGAAGAGAAATTCGGTCTATTTGTGCATTATAGTGGTAGGGTGTTGGAAATGTAGAAGGCAGGCCGATTAGAATAGGAGGGAATGTGATGGCAGAGGCAGGTAAGGGTGCAGTGGAAGAGCACAAAATATGATAATCAATTATGCAACTATCAATTGTTTAATTAAATGTGTATATAATTAAATAACTAGGATGTGTCACAGTATCAATTCACAGGAGTAAACCAGACCCAACTCATGAAGACATCATCACAGATTGTAATAATTCAATAATTTATTAACCAGATGATCATACAATCCTGTGTAAAGAACTCTGTCAGGCTAACATCATCACATGCAAACACTTAGGAAAGTCATGAGAAATCACTCAATGTTGCTGCAACTACAGTGGCTGTGGCCAAGGAACCACAGGTGCTTCATGAGGAAAGACTAGAAAAACATGCCCATTGCATGTTTCATATGAGAAGCAATGAATATCATAGTGGCAACATAATATGTATGAAATGTCTGGTTCAGAAATCTCATAAAATAACTTGGAAAAATTCATTATTTCTTGTTCCATTCATAGGAAGGAATAAAATGGAAAGTTTCAATATACATCACAGAGTGATTCACATAGGACAGCACATCTACTACTAGCAATGTCCATGTATTAACACAAAGACAGTTTATAATGGTGTTCATGTATTAACACAATCCTCATTAGAATCCCAGGTTAATCAATGTTATAATTCTGTTATCACATAGGTGAGACATCTCAACTTGTAAACATAGATTTTGTTTCTTGTTGTTGTTGTTGTTGTTCTACAATAGCAGATAAGACCAATGGTGAGGAAGTTTGTTTCTAGTGAAATATGAGACAATTGACGTCTATAGGCTGGTTTTTGGTGGGAAAACAGAGAAGGATGACACAGAGGGATTAGAGTTTTGATTTTTAACAAAATTATGATGGATAAGGCAAATTACTATGGGTAATCTTGTCTGAAATTTTCATTTATGGCATAAGGACTACGTAAATTATGTCAAAGTACTTATCATTCCATTTTAATGTCATAGTTACAATTTTCCCTTACATTTTTTGCTATACTCAGCCATAGTCAGTTGGTATGAGGTAGGAGAAAAAATTCATTTTAACTCACACAGGGAAGTCTCCTTTCTGTGGGTTTAAATTAAGATTCATAGTATATATCAGAGTGGGGTAAGTTAGTTTCGGATACGAACATGAAATAAAATGTGACAGGGTGGGTGATCATAACAGATACTTGGCACAACAACTTGGAATTTGTACTGCTTCTACCAAGAACCCAAGAAAAAAAAAGGATATTATATGTAGTAGGGTTTTTTGGAGGTATTATATTATGTATAACGGTTCTGTACAAACTATAAAGGTAGGTTAATAATGAATTAATTCCCCAAATTATGTCATGGACTTGAATTTCAAAACTAAGCTTCATCTGATACCATTTTTTAAGTGATGGATATCAAACCTGAATTAATGAAGTTTTGGAATAAATTGTCACAGATTTATTTTGGTGGATTTCTTCTTCACAAAGAATTAAAATTCAGAATTAATATATTATAGCCCTGTTTGGTTTCCAGCACATGATGAGTTTGGGAATCTTACCTTCTTTCAGTTATGTTTTATTAAATTGTGAATCTCAGATGGAACTCTACCGGGATATTTGGGAGTTAAGGAATACCAAAATAACTCAACTCACAAAACACGTGATTCATTCTCTCTCTCTCTCTCTCTCTCTCTCTCTCTCTCTCTCTCTCTCTCTCTCTCTCTCTCTCTCTCGGTAAGCATAAACGAGGAGAGTAATTCTGAGAAAATACATCAGGGAAATAAAACGTCTGAAGCATTTATTTATAGAGAGTTACTTTGTGTGTAGTGAGACTTTTCAGGGTGTAGTTTCCAATTGTAGGGATGATAAGGAATTTAGTTCAGAGGTTTGCCCTTATACCCAGTAAAGCATAGACAAGAATGGTGGCAATATGATGATTTTAGAACAGTTACAATATTTTAGAGATGAAACCTGGCATTTGAAAGTCCTTAGGTGAGAGTCTGGCCATTGGTGTTTTATAGGGTACCTAAAGATTTGCACCATCTCTACACTTGATAGTTATTGATATTTGGTTTGTTTTCCTCGATACTGGCTAAACTCTTCTTCCTTATGGACTCTAAAAGCAAAATGTCCATGCTATTCTGTCCTGTGCATAATGAGTTAAATGTTCCTCCAAATGTCCATTTTGTGATATAAGATCATGGGTGTTATTTCCCTTTTGCTTTGCCCAGTTCAACACTTCCAAATTACCTCTGATGTTTCCCTCCATTATAATATAATTTTACCAGTATGTCAGTGTAAACCAATGAAAATATAAACAGGAACTTATGAATATGATTTCAAAATTTGCATGGTAAATCACAAGTGGTTTCCACATTAGCAAAAGATACAGACGAAACACAAGAATGCTGACAGATTGAGAAAAATATTTCCAAAAACATATATATGTGTTTTAAATGAAATTATTAAAAATTAAATTAATGCTGTAATAAATGTCACATCTCTAAATATAGAACCACAATTTTCATTTGAATATTATTTCATTATATAAGTTTCTTCTTTGTGTCTCTCTTTACTTAATTTTGTTAGTGGTTATATTGGTAGACCTCTGTAGGTCTACCTCTGTAGAGATTCCTAGTGCCATATTTCTATTTATACCTGTAATGCCTCCCTCTAATATGTTATCTCTTGTATTTATCTCCTCTATTCTTTCCCTGACAAGTATTTCCTGTTCCCTCATGCCCTCCTATACACTCCAGTTCTCCCTTTCTCTTCCTCCTAAATTTCTCTGCCATCCCTTCTTGCTGCCAATTTGCTCAGGAGACCTTGTGCCTTTACCCTTCTCCATGGTTTCATGTATGTCTCTATTAGGGTCCTCCTTCTTTCCTTGCTTCTCTGTTGGTGTGTATTTTAGTCTTTCCTAATAATGAGATTAATGACTACTGTATGTGCCATTCCAGAGCCTTCATCTGGTATCTGATGGAAACAGAACAGACACAGCTAAACTTTTGGAGCACCTGAGCTACAATCTGTTCCACAAATCAGGCAAAGGCCTAGACATTGAAATAAAGACAAGACAGCGGGTCATTCATTCAATGGCAATGCCGGAATGCCAAATGCTGAATGCCATTTCTTGAAGGGAATGAACGGGCTTAAATACTGGCATAGAGCACAGTGGAAACTTACAGGATCTTTAGGCTTAGATCCTCCCTATGAGGGGTGTGTTGTCAGGAGATGTGTTGTCATGAGGTGTGTTTCATCAAAACGGGAAGAATACCAACAACAGCCTTGGGACAAGGAGTTCCGGCCAACTGCTTCAAGCTTGCTTAAGGTGCATCGGGGGTCCATGCAGCAACCTACAGGTCCCCTTTTCTTTTACTATGAACTAACACCTGCCTTAGGTGGCAGAGGATGTCATCATAATTCCTTACACGTCATTGGAGAAGTTACATAGGCCCGTTACCTTCCTGCAATAGGTTGGATATTTGCTACCTCTGCCTTACTGGTGAATAGTTTGTCTCCCGCTCGTGGCAGAGGCATTTTCTCTTGAGCCAAAGACCACTATCTGTCCTGTTTGAAAGTTGGCCTGGGCCTGTCTAATGCTGTGCCAAAGTAGTACCAAGTGCAAAGACAACAAACCTGCTCATAAGTTGAAGTCCTTGTAAAAAGACTTTTGCATTGGCAAGTGGGACTCAGGTTTCATTGATGTTAATGATCTGCATGGCTAGTGGATGTGTATAACTTTAAAAAAAACTGATCACTCCAGAATTTCTGGAGTAAAATGATGCATTAACACAGGTATGTGTGAAAAACAGAACAAGAAGCCATGTGAATTTCTCACAAACTTCAAGTTTCCGATTGTAAGGAGTAAGGTTTTTCCTCCCACAGTTCTGGTGCAGCTGCTGTGCCTTCTCCAATTAACACACTAAGGCTCTGTATTTGATACAACACTGTTGGCCAGTTACTTGCTTCTTATAGGCTAGCTCTGTCTTAATTACAAACCCATTTCTGTTATTCTAAACATTTCCATGTGATTATCTTACCGAGAGCAGGCTGGCACCTGCTCTCTCCAGACTCTCCATATTGACTCCTCCTTCCTACTTCCTCTTTCCTAATTGTCTCCTAGTCCATCCTATCTTCCTTTTGTATTGGCCAACAGTGCTTTATTCATTAACCAGTATGATATATATATATATATATATATATATATATATATATATATAATGTCATCTCCCATAATCTCCTCTTTTCTGTCTAAATAAAAGAATGGTTTTAACCTTAGCATAGCAAAATATATCACACAACAGTTATCAAGAGAGAATGACAGTTAACAATATTTAGTCCATTAACATTTAGCAAGATTTAAGAAAATATCCCATCCTCTATTATATCTTTGTGAGTCTAAAGACCTATATGTAACTTATCTTTTAATCCTAAGGAAAACTATAACCATAACTATCTGTCTTCAACTCTATCAAAGACCAAAGATAGATAGTATATAAATTCCAGAAATGACAGAGACTACTCAGTGCCCATTCAGTGACCCAAAGTTCTTCTGTAACCTTCCATCTTCAGCCCATAGGTCATACTGTATCTGGCAGACTCTTCTGCAAAGCAGGAAACTTTAAACTCTCTTCTTGTATTGGATGTTTGTCAGTCACTTTTCTCTGTGTCCTGCAGACTGTCTGGCAGACACTTGCATGAAGCAGGAACTCTGTAGCAATGTCCATCTTGAATCAGATATCACTTTTCTGTGGGTCCTGCATGTCCAGTTTATACAACATAAAGTCACACAGTCCAGACAAGAACAGTATCTTGTCTAAATAGCTAGTCTTTCAATATTGGAAGTAACTTCATAACACATTACTTTGATGTCCATCTTCCAACTTCCTTTCTGGTGCATATGGTGTTCACAAGAGAATTTATGTCTCACTGTCACGAAAAACTCTAAACCATTTTAAATGCCATATTCTGCAGGTCTTTGAAAGCTTTGAAGAATGCCTATTCATCTCAAATATATCTCTGTATATCTAGAAAACCTAACTCATCTAAGTAAGTTTTGACTATTATAGTTAATGTCTATAATCTGTACTAAATTAAACATTATATTTCTAAATGAGCTATATAAACATAATACATAAATAAGAGGAGAAATATACATATCACAAAATTGACCTTTAATTGTATCAAATGAAAATCCATTTCAAAGCAAAGTGTTCACATCTATAACATCTGATAGGAGGTTACTTTGTAAATTTTTACTAGATAATCAAGTGTGCTTTGGGTGGCTAATACTACAGCCACATCACTTGGTAGTTGATCCACTGTGCTTGCAGTATTTACAGATCATGAGAGGGCTATGGTAGAAACTGTTGCTTCAGTGGCAGAGGCGGCACTGGAAGCTGTGATTCCAAAGTCTCCTTACTCTCAGCTGCACACCTGGGGTACATAGCACAGGACAGCTATTGAAGTTGTAAGACCTCTTAAGAACAGTTGAAACATTCTGCAAAATTAGTAGCACTGGTTAAAACAAAAAGAATTTAACCAGAATACAGTGCCTGCGATGAAGGTGAAATTCTTGTCCTTTAGATCAAAGTGTAAATTTATAGCCACTTGATCCAAACCATAATTAGTGGTCAGGTAAACAAGGCCACCTATAGCTACTCAGACCCACAGGCATCATAATGGGTACATTCTTGATGACCCATCCCATCGTGTGGGAATCCACAGCCCCAAGATATTGCCTTGCTGAATGCCACATAGTGTGAACTTAGCTGTAAACAAGTCTTATTTGGAATTGCTTGATGGATCCGGTGCACTTTTCCCTTTTGTGGCCTATCTGGGATCGCAAGTTGGCATGAGCTGATTGGGCAGTGATTGCATATTTAAGGGCTCGCTGGCACTGAGGGAGGCAGAAGCTGATGTTCAAGGTTCCTAAATAAACTTCTTGAAGAAGAGCCATGGTCGTGTTTCCTTGCTGGCCGAGGTAGACACGATGCCATCGGACCTTCTTTCTGGCTGTTACAATTACTGTCCCTCCGTATATGGTGAATTAGCTGCTCAGACACCCAAATAGGGTTATCTGTGTCTTGTGGAAAGACACAAAGTGACCCTAGGGACCATACTAGAACCAAGCTGAAGTTGCAACATTGTCCAGTAGTAACATTCTTCCACATAACTGAACCATAGTGAGATGACCGAGGGCGCCAATTCCTGTTGGCCACAGATTGAGCAAAACCATCAATAGTTAAAAAAGGCAAAATATAAAGGACAACGGAAAGTTGATTATGAGGAGATGCTGTAAACTCCCTATTTTCGTTTTAGGCTTTAATTGTGCTATGTGTATGTTCCACTATGGCCTGACCATGAGGATTATAAGGGATACCCATCTTACATGAGATAAATCAAATTTTGCAAAGAGAGCTAAAACCCTGACTAGTATATGCAGGATCATTAT
This sequence comes from Phodopus roborovskii, assembly GCF_943737965.1. Classification (NCBI taxonomy): domain Eukaryota; kingdom Metazoa; phylum Chordata; class Mammalia; order Rodentia; family Cricetidae; genus Phodopus; species Phodopus roborovskii. The sequence continues at coordinate 931,516 of NW_026126724.1, forward strand.
CAGTTTTTAATTCCCTGGGCAATTATTTCTATGCTGGCTCAGCAAAGTATATGACAATTGAAGTCCATAGTCTGCAATTGGTGAGAACTCATTGGAAGTGTCAGGGATTAAGGAGCTGCTTTTTTACTTAAATTAATTTGTGCCATACAGGTCAAAGAATCGTGGATGATTTTGTCTCCATTTTGGAGATATGACATCAGGAGTATATAATCAAGAAGCCAGTGCTCATCAGTACATTAAAATGACTTATCGATGCTATCATTTTTACTATTGTTTATAACAGTCTTAGTAAGAATCTCTGGGGTAGGAGAAATAAAAATATTTCAGAGTTTTGTTTCCTTATCAATATTGAAAGCAAGAAATAATGTGAGCATCAAACATGTTTGGAGTATGGAGATGACTTACACAGGTAGACATTGAGACAGTTGCCTGACAAAAGAGTTGCATTTTCTCAGCTCATTTCTAGGGTTGATTGGGAACAATTAATATCAGCTATCCTTGAAAACTCCCCTCAATTAGAGTGGAGGGCTTAATGGAGAGAGGAAGCAAAAGCTCTTGAACTTCAGGGCTTAAAGAAAGGTTATAAAGCTCCCCAAGATAAAATTCTTGAAGGGTCTTTATGCAGACCCAGAAACCCAAGCTGCCTATGATGAATATATATTGTTTCTATGCAGTACAGCAGCTCTGAATGATTGGGACAAGGTTTAAGATTCAGGGGAGAGGATAGAATCCTATACCAAGATAAGGCAAAGACCTAGCAAATGCTTTAGTGTGTTTCTAGAAAGATTATCTAGGGCAGTACAATTAGAGCTAGCAGACGTAGATTCTCGGTGAATACTCATAGAATCTTTAGCTTATGAGAATGTGAATTCTCAATACAAACAGGTGCATTGACCTTTAAAAATACTATAAGCACCCTTGGATGAATATACAGCCAACATTGAGTATAATGACAATATGACAGAGGCATGGGTAGGAGAAGCCATATCTAAAGGTCTCAGAAGACATCAAGATAATAGTGTTCTTAGCTATGGTGACTTAGAAGCTTGGGTAGGAGAAGCCATCTCCAAAGGTTCGAAGAGATAAACACATGTCAGTTGTTATAACTGTGGTAAGATAGGACATCAAAAAGACATTGTAGGCAAAGCTTCCCTAGAAATAACATTCCCAGGAACGAATCAAACAGAAGGCCTCAGCCTCATGGATTATGTAGAAGGTGTGGCAAAGGAAGACACTGGACAAATGAGTGTAGATCGAACAGAGAAAAACAAGGAAACCCTTTACCATCGGGAAACTCCTTGGGGCCTCTCGAAGGCCTCCACGTCACAGCTGGTGTGAACATTCCCAGTCACAGTGGAAGACACTCTCCCACAGGACAATTATAAAATTCTGTACCTATTATAAAAACTCATACCGCTCTTGATGACAAACTAGTGACAGAAGTTGAATCAAACATGACAGAAGGAAATGAAAAACGTGTACTTTGGCAAACCTCTATAAATGGCCAAAGGTCTAGATTGATAGTTAAGATGAATAATAGACTGTTTGATGGGTAATTTGGCACACGGGTGGATGTAACTATCATAACTAATAAATTTTGGCCTCAATGTTGGCCCCTGCATGAGGCAAATGTTCAATTATTAGGGATTGTCTCAGGTAAAAACATAGCACGTGATGGATTGATTGTATAGGACCAGAAGGACAGAGAGGAATGTTGAGACAATATGTGGCTGATGTAGTGATAAATTTATGGGGTCATGATCTATTACAGCAATGGAATACACAGATTAGCATAAACAACCTCATGATTGTGGAAAAAATATTATAAAGTACTATACAAGAGAGATACCAAATATCCAGGCTGTACAAAAATAAAATACATGTGCTGAACAAGCAGAGGAACCAAAAGCCCTTCCCTTCAAATGGCAAACAGGTCAACCTGTCAGGATAGGACAATGGCCTATGACCTCTGAGAACTTAGGGGCTTTAGAAAACATGGTTCAGTTACAGCTAAATGCTGGAAATATCGAGGAATCCACGAGCCCTTGGAATTCTCAAATATTTTTTATCAAAAAGAAATCTGGTAAATGGAGAATGCTTACAGACCTGAGAGCCAAAAATAAAGTTATCGAGCCAATGAGATCTCTACAGCCTGGAAAGTCCTTGCCTTCTTTGATACCTAAAGAAAGGCCTATTATAGTTATTGATTTAAAGGATTGCTTCTTCACTATACCACCACAAGAACAAGATAAAGAGAAACTTGTATAATCAGTACCTAATTACAATAATTATCAACCTGTGAAGAGATATCAATGGAAGGTTTTGCCACAGGAAATACTAAATAGCCCCACCCTGTGTGAATATTTTGTAAAAAAAAAAAAAAAACAGCTAGAAATAATTCTCAAACAGTTTCCACAATCCATAATCTATCATTACATGGATGATATATTGTTAGCTGACTCTATAGGAGAAATATTAGAAAAAAAATATTTGAGAAAGTAAAGGAAATTTTACCTCACTGGGGATTACAAATTGTACCTGAAAAAATAAAAATAGGATAGTCTATCAACTACGTAGGATATAAAATAGGTCTACAGAAAATTAGACCACAAAAAGTACAGATCAGGAGAGATCAGTACCAGACCATTAATGATCTTCAAAAATTACTAGGAGATATTTCTCAATAGTAAACTATTATTGGAGTAGAAGAGCATTATTGTAAAAAATTGAAAATGGCCCTAAAGGGAGACAAGGATTTGAATCGTCCGTGAATACTATCAGTTGAATCTGAAAATGAATTAGAATGGGTATTATAGAGGATACTAGAAGCACATGTGGAGCATGTGGATCCAAATATAGACTGTATTCTGGCTATATTACCATCTAGAGGATATCCTTCAAGAATTTTGATGCAGACAGAAGATATCATATTTGAATGGATATTCCTACCAAATACACAAAATAATAAACTAAAAACATATATAGAAAAGATCTATAAATTGATTACAGAAGGTAAATTAAGACTCTGTCAGGTAAAAGGAAGGGACCCAGCAGAAATTATAGTTCGCTTAAATAATGAGGAAATTTACCCCTTATGGAAAGATAGGGAATATTGGCAGAGTGCATGCAGTAATTTTTTTGGGAATGATTAGCAACAATTATCCCAAAACTGAAAGAATCAAATTCATAAGAAAATGATTTGGATCCTTCCACGCATTGTAGGAAGAACACCTATTTCTGAAGTTCATACATTCTACACTGATGCAAACAAATCAGGTAATGCAGGATATAAATCAGGAAAAATTACCAAAGTGTTTCAAATCCCTTACAATTCTGTACAAAAGGCAGAATTGTATGCCATTCTCATGGTACTTATGGATTTTAAAGAGCACCTCAATATAGTTACTGACTCTCAATATGCAGAGAGAGTCATTTTACACATTGAGACTGCAGAATTTATTCCTGAGAATGCAGAATTAACTTCATTGTTTATAAAGTTACAAGATACTATCAAAAAGAGGACTCGTCATATATATATATATATATATATATGCATATATATGTACATATATGTACATATGTGTGTGTGTGTATATATATATGGGATCACATCAGATCCCATATGGTTCTTTCATATTGCACAAGGCAATGATGAAGTTGATTGTTTATTGATAGGAGGTGTGTTAGATGCCTCGGAGTTTCATAAGAAACACCACGTGAAGAGCAAAGGTTTCAAAAAAGTATTTTTCCATCACTTGGCAAAAAGACAAGGAAATAGTAAGGAAATGTCCTACCTGCTCATTCTATAACCAAACTCCTTTACCTCCAGGTAGTAACCCTAAAGGTATAAACAGGAATGAAATATGGCATACGGATGTGTTTCATTTGGCAGAATGTGGAAAATTAAAATATGTACATCACACTATAGATACATTTTCAGGGTTTCAATGAGCCGCTGCTCTAAGTTCTGAAAAGGCTGATTCTGTTATCACACACCTATTAGAGGTAATGGCCATTATGGCCATATCTGCACAAATAAAAACAGACAGTGCTCCAGCATATGTCTCCAGCAAGTTGAAACCGTTTTTTGAGTATTATAACATAAAGCACATAACTGGTATACCACACAATCCTATAGGACAAGCAGTGGTTGAGAGTTCCAATTGTACTTTAAAAGAAATGCTCCACAAAAAGGCAGGAGGAACAAAGGCACCCAAACACATATTACATAATGCTTTATTAACATTAAACTTTCTTAATGGTGATTAAAATGGACAAACAGCTGTAGAAAGACACTAGACAATAGAAAAAACTTCTGAACTAAATCAACCAGTGTACTTCAAGGATGTATTGACCTCAGAATGAAAAGCAGGATATGTGTTACATTGGGGGAGGGTTTTGCATTTGTATCTACAGGAGAAGAAAACTATGGATACCATCTACGTTAATCAAGATTCGAGTTGAAAAAGAGAAACATCTTATTGAAGAGAAATGACAAGTCATCCAACAAATTAGGTCCCAGAAGATGTGCAGAGACCTCTCAAAGTTAGGGAAGTGTTCTGTTCTTACAGGAAAACAGAGAAAACCTATCTTCATACAGTCAAAAAACACGGAACATGTAGGAACCTACAAAAGAGAAGACAGCTCTCCAGAAACAATCACTTAATGAAAAAGAATCTGATATATGGTAAAAATATTTAATTCTAGTAAACTATATCTATACAGAAATCTATTTCTCTCTACAATCTAGTATTCCTGTAGTCAAAATTCATGTAAACTAATGCTGGCTTTGGAGTTGGATTTGGCTTTCCTTCTCTAAATGCAAGCATGTTGTTAAGATTAAATTCATGGTTTCTGCCTTAAATCAAGAAGCCAATTGGTGTAAGGCAGAAGAAAACAAAATCTGTGAACTCACTTCTTATACGCAATTTTCTCTCTGAAATCCTAATTTTCTCACATACATTTTAATGCTTATTTTTGCAATTCCCTTATGCATACCTTAAAACTTGAAAATTTTACTTTAATATTGATACTTAAGATTTCCAGAAGGAATAAAAACAATTCCTAACAGAAGTCTTTGAAATCTCCAGAAAGAAGAAGGGGTCCCAGGTCATCGTTTTCCACTTGACTCAACCTGATGCATCCGGACTATAAACATCACCCTAAAACCGGTTTGAGGCTGTTTTGCTTGAGACAATTCATGACTAGTTAGCTGTAATGGTGCACCTCGGTACTACACCCTGGCCAGAGTTTCAAATAGAACTATAGTCAAGCATACTCTGCCACACAGTGACTAGCTACATATGTCACAGCCAGTTCTGTTGGGAAATTTGGTTGCTAAAAATTTTCTTCCTAGAGGATCCCATGGAGCAATTATCATCCAATTTCAGCAGGAAGTAACCTTAAGATAACCACACCCCTTTCACTATTTTTGGAATTTTGGGATAATAGTCATCTTCTCTGGGTTGGTTTTATTTATTTAGGGTTGGGTATGAAAGGGGATGCTTACACTCGGGTTTATCTTTTAGACAGGAATAGGGTATTTTTGGGAAAGGTATGGTTTAAATGGGAAATAGGTAGATTAGCCTATTTTTTTGTGAATATGAGTAAGAGTGAGATAATAGTACTTTACAGCTTACATTGTTATATATTCTTATACGTTGTAAGCTATGTAAAATTAAGTTCATATTTTGTTATATTGTATGAAATTTTTCCAGTTTTGATGTTTTATGCACATTATTTTTAACATATTCTATGTATGTATACTTTTAGTTATGTTCAAGACATTTCATATATTGATAAAATTTATGCACATTTATTTTTGCAATATTCTACATATGTTTACTTTTCTTGTATTCAAGACATTTTGTATATTGATACAATTTGGGATATTTATCATGCTGCCCTTTATAGTTCTACCTCTTGTCTTGACATTTCTATTTAACCTCTATTTTAGGGATTTATATGTATGTATATGTACATAATTATATTGTTTAGGTATTTGTTTCTGCTTTACTCAGGGAAGTTTCAATCAGTTTGTTAGCTAAGTTCCTGAGTATTACAGATTATCTTCACTCATGTTTTCTGTACCTATGAGATTAGTCAAATATAGGTGCTTAATCTTCAATTACTGCATAGGCATGCAGAATATTGCATTTAAATGTTTTAATATTAGTACTCGGTTGACATGAGTCACTGTTGTTCCTGAGAGTACCATGCACTTTCCCAAAAATATGTTGGACACTGTTGTTGCTCCTGCTGGAGTTCATTATCGCCTCAGCTAATGGCCTTTTGCGCACAGAACTGCCCCCCACCTTGACCACTGATTTGGATATGCAGTCCTACATGCTTTCAGGAGATAAATATAGAAGACTGCTGGACCTTGACAAGTCAGGGTAAGACAGTTATTCTACCTCCCTGCTGTTGTTGTTGTCTGTCAAGTTCTCTTGGCCTTAGCCAAAACTGGGTGTAACAACGTTGTTGTTGTGAGACCTAGGGTGACTGTCCATGTAGCTTGCTGTTTCTGTCCTTGCTGCACCTTTTGGAAGTTGCCCATCTGCACTTCCTGTCTACCCTTGTATCCTTATTTTTCTTCTCAGATCTTGATGAGGTTGAAGATTAAACTATCATAACTATTATTCTCTCTTCCTAGTTAGATATAATAGGTACTAGACTTAAGTTTTCCAGCTTAGGACAACTCTATTGTAAACTGCTTTATGCCTTCACCCTAGGACTAGATATGTAGGATGTTTTGTATCAAGCCTAAATCTTTTCTTTAGACTTAAAGGGGAATTGTAGTGAGATATTTACTTTGTCTCCTTCTGTGGCACTGACCATGCCCATTGGGGGTGGAGCCCTGGCCAGAAGTGACCTGTGGAAGTAGGTCTGAGGAAGAGCCAGGGAAAGGTTTCTTCAGGGTGGGACTTGGACAGAAGAGCATCCGGTGGAACATGCTGTTGTTCATCTGTCTAGGTTATAACATATTTCTCCCTGAATAAACATCTATTTAGCCTTTTTGTTTATCGTGAAACTTACTTAACTGCAGTAATTTACCTAAAAGATTTATTTAGACATTCTATGATATTAGTGGAACTTGTCAGTGTGCAGGTTTTAGGGAAGTGGATTCATAGTATTTTTATTCCTGAAAAACAACTTTTTCACAGTAGGTCATGGGTTAAGGTAGGGGCTGGTTCCCCCATTATGTAAATTAGATGTTTTTTTATTGGAGGGAAGTGTTGTTCAAATATCATCTGGAAATAAATTTGGCCCATATTCTTCCTCAAGGAGCCTCATATTTGTAAGCACTTTCCTGAAAATATATACACTGATGTTTGATATTCTATATTATAGAAGCTACCTTACTTATTCTATATAATATTACTCCAAAAGCTCATGTTCTTGATATTATTGCCTCTGGCTATGTAAAAATATCTTTCCCAAATGTATAGGCTTTTTTTAAATCTAGAGACAGAATATACTATTTATTTCCCCACCGATTTTTCAATCCTAGTACCTCCCTAATCACTCCTCTTTATCTTCTGCAATTTAAAGAAGTATTTTTACTATACCAGTATAAAATTGAGTATGATATTTGCAACGGGCACTTCCATATGTGACAGTGAATGTTCCAAAACATAGATGGAAGACAACACGAGGCACATAAGAACAAAAAGTTATGGAAGTAACTTAGGGTTGAGACTGAAATAATTTTCCCATAGTAGAGAAATATTTGCTATTGAAATAGTTCTTTGAGGGACCTTGTATGAATCTCTTAGATTCCTCGTAGTATCCTTGTTTCTCTGTCGGTGTGTATTATAAGCTATTGATCCCTTCCTATATGTCTACAATCTATATGTGAGCAAGTACATACCAAGTTCCTCTATCTTTGACTGGGTTACTCAATCAGGATTGTTTCTTCAAGATCCATCAATTCACCTGCAAATTTCAAGATTCCATTTTTTTTCCTGCAGAGTATTAATCCATTGAAAATGTGCCATATCTTGTTTAACTATCCTTTAGTTGAAGAGTATCTATGTTCCTTCTACGTCATTGCTATTACAAATAAAGCTGCTACGAACATAGTTCAACAGATATCTTTGAGGCATGCATATGGTTCACTTGTTTAAGGGCCTCAGAGTGGAATTGCCTGGTCCTGTGGTAGACAGATTTCCATTTTCCTGAGAAAATGTAAAAAATGGCTGTACAAGTTTGCACTCTTACCAGCAGTGGATACTTGTTCCCCTTTATCCACACCCTCTCCAGCATAAGCTGTCACTGGTGTTTCTAATTTTAGCCATTTATCAAGAGTACGATCGTAGCCAAGAGTTGTTTTGATTTGCATTTCCCTGATAGGTAAGTATGTTGAGCACTTGTTTAATTTACTTTCAACCTTTTTCATTCTTCCTATAGAAAATTCTCTCTTAATATCAGTAATTAATTTTTAATAGTGTAGTTTGTTGTTATGTTGACTAGTTTCTTGAGTTTTTTGTATGACTTGGAGATCAGGACTCTGTAAGATGTAGGGTTGGCAAAGATCTTTTCCTCCTCTGTGGGCTGCCTTTTGGTGTGGACAATTGTATCTTTTGCCTTTCAGAATCTCCTTTTGATTGAGGAGGTCCCATTTATTAATTGTCATTCTCAGTTTCTGTGATACAGTAGTCATGTCTAGGAAGTGGTCTCTTGTAACAAGTTGTTGAAGGGCACCCCCACTTTCTCTTCTAAGAGATACAGTCTCTCTAGATTTAATTTGAGATCTTTGATCCATTTGGAGCTGAGTTTTGTGCATGGCAATAGACACGGATCTATATGTGGTCTTCTATACACCATCATCCATTTTCGTCAACAAAGTTTGTTGAAGATACTTTCTTCCTTTCCGTGTGTAATTTTAGTTCTTTCATCAAAAATGAGGTGGTAATATGTGTGTGGGTTAATACCAGGATTTTTGATTCATTTACTTTGGTCTACCTGTCTATTTTACTGCCAATGCCAAGATTTCAGGACTCTATATCTATAGTAGAGCTTGAAGTTGGGGATGGAGATGCCTCCTGAACTTCCTTTATTGTACAAATTTTTTTGGCTATCCTGGGTCTTTTGAATTTCCATAAATTATCCTTTCTAGGTCAATGAAGATTTGTCCTGGGATTTGGTTGACAATTGCACTGAATCTGTAGATTGTTTTTGGCAAGATTGTCATTTTTATTATATTTATCCTACTTATTCAAGAGCATGTGAGATCTTTCCATTTTTTGGTACCTTCTTTCATTTCTATCTTTAAAGACACAATGTTCCTTCTACACAGGTCTTTTACATTTGGTAAGTGTTACCCCACTTTATGTTGTTTGTTGCTATTGTGAAAGGGAGATATTTTTCTGTTTTCTTTCTCAGTCCCTTTGTCATGTGTACATATTAGGATTACTGAGGGTTTTGAGTTTATCTTGTATCCTTCAGGTTAGCTGAAGGTGTTCATCATCCGTAGGAGTTGCATGATAAAATTTTTGGGGTCGCTTATGTAAACAATCATATCCTCTGCAAATAGTGACCGTTTGAATTCTTCCTTTCCAATTTGTATCACCTTGATCTCCTTTTGTTGATTTTTTTTGTTTTGGCTAGAACTTCAAGTACACTATTTAAGAGACATCAAAGAGAGGGCACCTTACTTTCAAGGAATTATTTTAAGCTTTTCTCCATTCCGTTTAATGTTACCTGTTGGTTTTCTGTACATTGCTTTTATTATGCTTAGGTATGTTGATATTATTCATGATCACACCATCACATCAGGAAAGGGTGTTGAATTTTTTCAAAGGTTATTTCACCATCTAGTGAGATGTTCATGTGCTTAATTTTTCTTTATCAGTTAGGTTAAATGGTATATCACATTGGTAGGTTGAATCCCCCTGCAATCCAGGGATGAAGCCTACTTGGTCATGGTGGATAATTTCACTGATATGTTCTTGGATTCAATTGGCTAGTATTTTATTGAGTACTTTTTCAGCAATGTTCATGGGGGATATTGGTCTGTAGTTTTCTTTCTCAGATGTGTCTTTGTGTGGCTTTGATACCAAGGTAATTGTGGTCTCCTAAAAAGAGTTTGGTAATGATGAAACTTCTGCTTTTATTGTCTGGAACAAATTAAGAAGTATTGTTATTAGGTCTTCTTTGAATTTCTGGTAAAATTCTGCACTGTAGATCTCTGGCCCTGGGCTTTTTATGGAGGACTTTGATGATGGTTTCTGTTTTATTAGGAGGTATAGGTCTATTTAAGTTGGTTCTCTGTTCTTGATTTAATATGTTGATAGATGTCCAGAAATTTGTCCATTTCCTTTGAAGTATAAATTGTGTTGAGTATATTTTTGTCAAAGTATGACCTGAAAATTGTTTAGATTTCCTCATTGTCCATTGTTATAACCCTCTTTTTCTATTCTGATTTTGTTTATTTGCATTATCTCTCTCTCTGTGTATTTTTGTTTGTTTGGGTAAATGTTTGTGTATCTTATTTATTTTCTCAAAAAAACTACTCTTTATTGCATTGATTTTTTTGTATTGATTTTCTGGGCTCTACTTTATTCATTTCAACATTCAAATTGATATTTTCCTGGCTTCTACTTCTCCGGATTGAGTTTGATTATATGTAATGCTTTCAGTTGTATTGCTAATTCTGTAATGTGAATATCCTCTGTTTTTCACATGGGTACTAAGTTCAATAAACTTCCCTCATAGTACTGCTTTCACGTGTGTCCCGTAAGTTTAGGAATGATTTGTCCACATTCAACTTGAATCCTTCTGAAGTCTTTAATTTCTTCTTTTTTTTCTTTGACCCAATATGGTTCAGTTGCACATTGTTCATTTTGCATGAATGTATTGTCTGTCTTTGAAATTTAGACACATTTACTCTATGGAGCAGAAGGTTGGTTTCTGTCTTTCTGTCAGTTTTGTGAGATTCTATCTGTTTATAGGCAAGTTAACATCAATAATGTTGAGGGAAAGAAATGACCATTGATTCTTGTTTGGTTTAGAGTTGTTAGAGGTGGTATTGTGAATACATTTGCCATGCTTTACCCTTTGGATTCTAGTTAAGTGGGATTATCAACTGCATATATCTTTTTCAACATAGGTAAATTTTATGGGTTGGAGTTTTATTTCCATAAGTTTCTATAGGGATAGATTTGTGAAAATATTGCTTTGTCATTGAATAACTTATATTGTCTGTATAAAATTATTATATAATTATTATGTAAATATAATTATTGATAGCTTTGCTTGGTATAGTAGCCTGGGCCTCTGAACCTGTCGAACATGTATCTATGATCTCCTGGCCTTTAGTTTCCATTGAGTAGTCATGTGTATTTTCAATAGGTCTTCCTATATGTTACCTAGAACTTTTCCTTAGTTGCTCTTAATATTTTCTCCTTTTACTTTATGTTAGGTGTTTTGATTATTATGTTTTGATGGGACTTTTTCTTTGGTCCAGTCTGTTAGTTGTTCATTAAGCTTCTTGTACTTCATAGGCATGTCATTCCTCAATTTGGGAAAGTTTTCTTCAATGATTTTGTTAAATATGTTTTCTGCACCTTTGATCTGGCCTTCTTCTATGCCTATTTTTCTTAGGTTTGGCCTTTTCCAGGTGTCCCACAATTCCTAGATATTTTCGTGTGCAGGATTTGTGGAATTTAAGATTCTCTTTGGTTGATCAATCTATTTTCTCTAGTTTATCTCAGCTGCTTAGAATCTCCCTTTGATCACTTGCATTATATTGGTTTTGCTTGCCTCTGTAGTTTCTGGTTGTTACTTTTACTTTTTCAGCGTTCACTCAGTTTGTGTTTTGTTAATTTTTTCTATTTCAGTTTTCAAGTCTTGAACGGTTTAAATTGTTTCCTTCAACATTTTGATTGTTTTTCTTGGGTTTCCTTACTTTCTTTAAGTGATTTTTTTTCCTTTCTTGCACTTTTGGCTTGTTCCCCCCCCCTCTATTTCTTACAATGTTATTTTGTTCTTTAATTTCTTTAAGAAAATTTCCCATATCATCTTTGAAGACTTGTATCATTTTTATGAAGTCTTTCTTTTAGGTTGTTCTCTTCTGCTTCATATGCTTTGTTTTGTTCAGGTCTTGTTGGTGTAGAGTCCCCAGATTTTGGTAGTGTCATGATTATTTTTCTATTGTTAGACGTTTTCTTGTATTGCTGTCTTCTCATTATTTCTTCCATTGGGTGCAGATGGAGTCTCTCTACATTTACTACTCTCCCATTAGGAATAGTTGAGTCTGGATTTCGATGTCTGTAGCTCTGGGTGGTACAAGTTGTCTAGTGGTCTTTCCTCCAGCAGGGTCTCAGTGGTTGGGGTTAAAGCTCAGACAGCTGGGGACTCAGGGTGGTTCTTTTAGAGCCAGGCAATGGGGGTCAAAAATTAGACAGGCAGTTTTTCAGGGTGATTCTCTTGTAGAGGCAGAGCGATTGAGTCAAATATAAAGGAGGCTAAGAATCAGGGTAGTCCCAAGTGTATATGTTGGTCTTGTGTGTTCAGAGAAGATCCAGGAAGTTCCCCAGATACAGAACGGTTGTAGGACCTGCTCTCTGGACAAGTGCTAAATCAGAGTAGTGGAACAGTGGGCACAGTAGGGCACAGGGTGAGGGATTGGCAGGTTCTAGTTTGGGGGTTTGTGCATCAGAGTACTAAAGCTGTTCTCTCTGGGGGACAGGATATATGGGGAAGTAATTCAGCCCTTGGGTAACCCAGGGAGTTCCATTGAAAGCAGAGGGAGAGTATTTGACCTGAACTGTTTCCTGACTCAGCTACAGCAGAGGCCTGTTGATGGCAGTGAAAGATTATACATGAGGGGACTCAGTGTGGTCCTCTGGTAGAGGCCCTGCAATAGGGATCAAATAACAGGTAGGCTGGGAGTCTGTGTCAACTTACATCTTTCATAGAATATACATGAGCAAACCATGTAGGCAGGTGAGGGCAGGCCCTAAGTTTAACATGGTTATTTTTATTAGATTGCTACAGATGTGTGATGATAACCATTTACCAGGCAACCATCTGTGATTCCTCTGGCCATTCTATAGGCACAACAAACAATGAGCAAAATGGATGATGTGAAGTAATGTTTTCTGTGTGTTTGTTTTGTTGGTTGTTTTTTCTATTGGATTGGCATCTATCTTGCCATTGCTGTAATGTAGTCTTTAATGATAGAAGATAAGATATTTAGAATTAAGACATTTGGACAGAAGCTGATGAATCAAATGAAGTAAAAATATTACCATCAGTGAAAACTCATAGCAAATTGACATAGGGAGATCTTTTAACAGTAACAAAGTACTCCATTTCATGGACTTTTCCCTTGACAAAAACAAAAAGCTCAAGAATGAGGAGGTAACCATTTCAAGCTTAAACCTAGTGTATGGGAGGATGTATGCTGTTTGTAAGAAAAGTGTTTCCTAATAGAAATTGATCATTTCCATTTTATACAAAGATAATTATCTGTACCAGTAACAAATTTTATGAAATCTTTTTGGAAATAGGTGTGTTTATGATGGAGTTCATATTTTGTATTTCTGTCTTTTTGTTTCTATATTGAAATATTTAGTGATATATCAAATTCATTAATTGATGTACAGTTTACCATGTGTCCAGTTGCCCATTGAATTAATAGGTTCCTGGAAACTACAATGGGATTCTTGGGGGCCTCCATCACAGCATCCATATGCAGGCACCAGCTGAGTTGAAATGTTTATTTTGATAATTTACTATTACTTCAGAAGTATTGAATATATCCATTTAAGTCACAATATATTGGGGTGATTCTTTCAATGGAGTCAGAGCCCAATCCTTAAAAGTTGGACAATACAGGCTATTGAAACCAGAAAATAACTTACTTTATATCATTGGCAAACCTCTGTGTAAACGATGACCAAAGAGTTTTTGTGATGGAAGCTTTATCTCCTAAGACTTTTAACACTAAGTTATGAATATGTCGTCCACATTGCGAGGTTTTCCCTATTTACCTGTCATCAGTAGACTGAATGAGAGAATAAGAGTTTGGTTGGATTTGAGATTTTCAGTTTGTATGTTTTCTGTTTCATCTTTTATTTTCTCCTGTAGCTGCTTCTTACATAAGCCTATATGTTGCTTTCTAAGATTTTGGATCAATAGTATCAATAGCACTTGATAAATGTTAATGCAGTGTACATCACTGTTGTAACTGTTGTTAATAGCTGAGGTTTTCACAACACTGTCCATGTCAAGATGTTACTGTAGCGTGCTGAGAGGTGTGTGACTCTAACTCCTGATCCAGGGTTAAAGGTTTCTTTTCTGAATCTTCTGGATCATGATCTTGAAATATTACATGATTTAATTAATGCTTCTATTTGTATGGGATCTGAGGTATTTGGAAATGAGAAACCTGTACACTCTTCAAATCAAACCTGTTTCCAGGGACTCAAGCTTGGGTACAATAGTCTTGCCACAACTGCAAAAGATAATCTATGTCAACCTGGGTGCATTTGAGAAGCAGTTACTTGGAATGAATTTCCCTGCTTAACAAATAATTAATTGCCTTTCTAGTGGAAAAAATTGAGATGCAAATTTTTTGTGTGAATATACACATGATTGAATTTAGATTTCTCTACAGGACTAAAATTAAGTTGGTCTTACTTTCAACTAGTTAGTATCAGGGCTCCTTCTCTCTTAGCAATCCATGCTCATTTAAGGACTAATGACCCTAATGTCCAGTGTAATATCATAAGACATGGATTAGTCTATAATTTACCTGATATGCACAGAATACATATTCATGAATCATTTGAGACAATTGTTAGCAGGGATTCAAGACAAGAGATGGATAGGTGTCTCAATATGTGGATTTTGCTTAGTGCAAGCTTTATTTGCCAGTCTCTCGATTCGGTCTTTCCCCATTCAATCTTCCCACTTTTCATTCTTTCCTTTCTTTCTTCTTACAAAACTTTTATTTTGCATCTATGTTAAGAACTGTACTATCATTATTTTAGTATGCCTTCTGGAAATATTTTTATTTGATAGGCTATTATTTTTAATTTTTGTTTATCCTTCTAAGAACTAAGTGTATATTTCACTGATTTTTTGTAAGATTAATTAATTTTGATTTTATGAGTATTGCCTCTATAATCTCTGTTGCTGTAGGGTTTATGTGTTAGGACCAATTAAATTTTTGTTATCTTAACCAACACCACAAACACACAAACACAAACACAGGCACACACAAATGCCCAAAAGAGAGAGGGAGGGGACTATACCAAAATTCTCCATTGCTTTTCTCTAGCTGAAGGACAGTGTCCTTTAAGAATTCCACTACATACCAACTTGTCTCTCTCTTTCAACACTGGGATGACCACCACAGCTATCACTGTTATCTCTTGAGACTGTTTGTGGGTTCTCACAGATCTAGATTCATGTCCAATAAACACAGATCATTAACATCCAAACAAGCCTCCCACACACATACAAAGAAAGAGAGGAAGAGAGAGGGGGTGGAGAGAGAGATGTTATCAGGCAACAGATAGTTCCTTGTGTTGATTGTATACTCTTCTCTAAGTACTATAACAGCTGAGATCATACCTGGACAGGGCAGAGTATGCCAATGGGATTTTTGACATACGACTCTTGCATTTGTCCCTGTATTGAAGTCAAAGTGATCTAGTTAGGAAATCAAAGGAGTATTCAAACTGTATGGGCACCCTGCTTTACATAGAGAAAACCTGTCAGGGGAGTGGCAACAATGACACTTGGCTTGACAGGGATGGAAACTACAGTCCTGCAGGCCTAATTTCGTGACTATTCAGTTCATAGGGGATACTTGCAATTTGTGTTTGTATTAACACCCACACTCACTGGCTCTTGCGATTCTTACTGATAAGGTATATAAAACCAGGTTGCATATGATCATGAAGTTTGTACCTACCAGACACATTGTATGGTTCTGGGGAATTAGCTTAGGACTAGAAACTTTTTAAAACAAGACTCATTTGCTGAATTATACCTGCAGCACAGTTCAATAAAAACGCCATACCTAAAAGGAACCAAAGGAAAGCCAGATAGAAGGCCTGGCAGATGACAAGGAGAAAGGATGGCATAAAAGGGTTAATGCTATGGCAGGTATTTAGCAACAATGGCTGCCTGGTCCTGAGACCCTGAGATAGGTGAGAGATGCTGGGGCAGTGTATGTTTTTTTCCAGAAGGAGCCATGGGTGCTCTTGAGGAAGCTTAGGTAAAAGCAAGGGGTTCTATTATTAGTCCTGTGCACAGAATTAAGGATGGTGGGATACAACATTCTCCATATATAGGCAGTATATCCCAGTATGCAGAATACCGACAAAGTGACCCCATGATTGTGCCAAATAAGGCAGGTCCAGGACACAAGATTCTCAATTTCTTGTGCCACTGCAAGGCAAGTTGAAGACACCCAACCTTGATCACCAGGATCCTGATCCTCCCAGGCCATGCCTGGCTCAAAGGTACTGGAGGAGGACCACTTAAGTTTTTTGGGGGCTAACACTGGTAGCCTTTCTCTGAGCAACCTGTACCTTTGTTCAGATGGGAAATGATGAAAGGAAATAAAAAAAAACATTTTAATTGACAACAGTAGTGCAGTGAGAATGTCAACTACCAAGGCTTGTATTATGTTCCAAGATAGGAACAAAAGAACCACTTGGCCAAAATGGTAGAACAAAGGATACTTACAAATGATATAATTGATGGATTCCAAAACATGTGGAGGATACAGTTTTTGATGGAAAATTGGGCTCACAAAACTCATGGGGTCCTCCACTGCACTTCTGTGGAAACTATTTTTGGCACATTCCAATTGAGGGAACGGCACTTGTGTGGACCCAAGGGTGATCAAACACAAGCTTGCAGGAGACCCTAAAGAAACCTAAAGGAACGTCATACCAGTCTAGACCATATCAGAGGAGTCTAGAAACAACTCAAGGACTTGTTGTCCAGGTGCTGAGTGTAAATATTAAGCCAGCAAGAGAGGTTATTTTTAAGATGTAACCTTAGTAATATAGACCCTCATGGCCTCTCAAGTCTTCAGGCAGGAGGTTAGTATTCTGGTACCTTGCACCCTGGGCAAAACCAAATTTTCTGTTAAAACTGCCAGCCAGGAAGTAGCTTCCCCAGCTGATGCTAGGCTGGTAGGGCAGCAGAATGATGGCGTCCCAGAGCACAAGGCACAAAGGAAATTGAGCAGATGACACAGGGGTAAGGATCACACACCTCAATAAGACACAAGGACTATCAGTGACTTTCTACCTGGCAGAATTCTGGTACAGGCACAACACTGAACAAAGGGTAGTCAGTTGATTGCACTCTTGAGGGTTCCTGCTTTTCAGGACTGTGATCCTATTGCTGTCGTTTTCTGATATGAAAGGAGAGAAGCTTCAAAAAATTTTGCCCTTCATGTACATAGTGGCATGCTATCTGGGTTCAGTGGTATGCTTCCCCATCTTATCTGCCGCAGTGCCCACTGTGAGACCTGATATAATTGCTATACAGGATTTAGAGTTAAAGGCGCACGGAAAGAATGAGCATTCTAACTCAATTGCCCCTTTTCACCCTTGCATACAAGGCCTAGGACAGGGCCAACACACTAAATATGTACTAGATGTTACTAGGTAAATATTCTGAGCTTTCTCCAGCTCTGTCATATGCAGAACAAAAAATAAATAAATAAAAAAGACCCCCATGACAGATATTGGGATCCACACAAAATGTTCAAGCCACTATATCTTACCTTCACAAAAATGAAATGGCAGTCCTCTCTCCTGAGTTGAATGAGGGTATCAGATTCCATCTACTCCTCCCCCTTATTTTGCTTTTTCCATATATGCATATCACACATATTTACACATCACAACTACTTGTATTATAGGCAAGTGACAAAAGGTGCAGAGATCACATTTAAGAGAGCTGTTTCTTTCATGACTGGAGCAATATCTTAGCATTAGTATGACCTTGAACTAACAGAGATCCATCTTAATCTTGAGTCCTGGGAGAAAATGTATGTATTACCACCACAAAGAATATACACATAAAAAGTATGGATGCCTTGCCATTTTTTATTTCTAATAGCTTCTATAAATTATAAACATTGTTTCTCAACCACAACAATCTTCTCCAAACGAACCCCACAAACACTAGTAGGCCCCAAAGTAAAAACTCTTGTTTCTCAAAACTCCTCAATTTTTCCTCAAAGAGGGTTCTATATTATCTGTGGACTGGCATCCATCTGTAGCTAGGTATAGGACACAGGGAATTCAGAAACTCTTAAGAGATTAAGTATAACTGTAAGTGTACAGGCAACCTACACAGAAAAGGAAAATAAGAAATACAAGCTTGTCATACTCAATTATCCTCAGGAACTTCCAAAAAGATTCCATGTGTCCTCACAGGAAACTTCAAGGTGCCTTCATCCTTTCCATCCATCACTAAGACACATGGAAGAGAAACAAGTGTTCATAGACAGAAAGGGACAGCATATTACTCTGCATGTAAAAATTCCATCCCACACAAATCAAATAAATTGTAAAATGTGACTTTGTCTAATAATGTATCTATTAATCTTCTTACATATCTACTTCCTGCATGTGTCTCCCTCTATCCATGCCTCCTACACACAGAACACGAATGACATCCAGTGTAGTTAGGACTGTCTGCATCCAGATGTTATACCATATTCAGTAGGGGATTTATTTTCAGTTCCCTCAAAAGAGCTGTTCTCCTGAGAAAACATAGAGCCTAGAAAGGCCAATCTGCACAATGGTGAGATATTGCAAGATGGTAGCTAGTAGAAAAATCTGCCTATAGACCACATTGTCTAATCTCTTCCAACTCTGCCTTTAAACAAATATTCCTGGTGAATATGCTCTTAGGCTACAAAGGGAGATTTATAGAAATGTTTTGTGGAGATGTTTCAGGATTTGTGAATTTTAAGGAATGCCAGACTTTTCACTAAAATATATGTTCCTGCCACCTCCCATATTCATCTAGCAGTGTAGACTGATGCACCAAGTCATAAGTATGCACGCACAAAACACACACACACACACACACACACACACACACACACACACACTTGTCAGAACCTAACCTGATATTGTCCTTACCTGAGCTGTAGCTAAAATATATAAGGTTTCACCTATATGCCATCTAGTTATTCACTTCCAACGGCAGTTGAGAAAAATAACTGTTACACACTGTTATCTCTCTGATACTGCTGAATGTACACTTCTTGAACTAGTTTCCTGTCCATGGTGCACACAGAGAATAAACTTAGACAAAAAACAACCACAAACACACACACACACACACACACACACACACACACACAGAGAGAGAGAGAGAGAGAGAGAGAGAGAGAGAGAGAGAGAGAGAGAGAGAGAATGTGAGAGGTGTCTTAGGGCCCCAGATCCTTCCTAGTATTGATTTAAGAAACGTCTGTAAGTATTGTAACATGTAAGATGAAACCTGGAGACTGCAGAATAGGACAAGGGGCATTTAGACATTTGACCCTAGAATTTGTTTAAGACAATATGAGCTACTTTGGAAAACTAAGGACTATGCAAACTGCATGGGTGCCCTGTATTTGTTTTTGGAGGTGAAGTTGTGAATATATTTTTCCCACTTTTTCATTTGGGTTCTGGTTTAGTGGCAGTATCTATTTTCTATGTCTTTTTTTTTAATGTCGTTAACTTACATTGGTGGGAATTTTCCTGTCAGAACTGTCTGTGGGGCTGGATTTGTAGATGTGTATTGTGGACATCCTGCTTTGCATTGAATATATTTTTTTCTCCATTTGTAGTGATTGAGAGTTTTGTTTGGTACAGTAGTCATGTCTAGCAACTCTGTACTCTTAGCATTTCTAGAACATCTATACAGGACCTTCTGACTTTCAGAGTTACATAATGAAGTCAGGTGTGATTTTGAAAGGTCTGCCATTATAATTTACCTTGACTTTTTGCTTTCCTGCCCTTAATATTCTCTTTTATTCTGCATGTTAGTTGTTTGATTATTAGGTGTTGAGTAGATATTTTTTGCTGCAGTCTATGTAGTGTCTAGTATTCTTTTTGTGCTTACATAGGTATATGCTTCTTTAGTTTGGGAAAGTGTTCTTTTGGTGATTTTATTGAATATGTTTCTGCACCTTTGAGTGGGAATCTTTGCCTTCTGAGACTAACATTCTTTGGTTTGATCTTTTCACAGTGTCCCTTATTTCCGGGATGTTTTGTTTTAAGGATTTGTTATATTTAATTTTATCTTTGGTGGATGATTCGATTTCCTTCAGTTTAACTTCAACCCCTGATATTCTCTTTTGATTTCTTGTATTCTGTTGGTTATGCTTCCATCTGTAGTTTCTGCTTCTTTACTCAGTTTTTCTCTTTCCAGCATTCCCTCAGTTTGTGTTTTTTATTGTCTCTATTTCTGTTTTCAGTTCATGATCTGTTTAACTTGTTTCCTTCATTTGCTTGATTGTATTTTCTTGGTTTGTTTACTTTCTTTAAGAGATTTGATCATTTAATGCATTTTTGCTTTGTCTTTTCTTCTATTTCTTGCCATTCTTGTTGGTTTTTCTTACATTTGTTTGAGGTATTTCTTCATATCATCTTTGAGGACTTCTATAATGCTTATGAAGTTGTTTGTCATTCTATTCTGCCTCATCTGCTTTGTTGTGTTCAGGTCTAATTGGCATAGAGTCTCTAGATTCAGTTGATGCCATACTGGCTTTTCTAGTGTTGGTGTTTTCTTGTATTGCAGTCTTACCATCACTTCTTCCACTGCGTGGAGGTAGAGTCACTCTATATATCTTTATTTCCAGATAGGTGTAGTTGGGTCACAAGTTCCATGTCTATAAATCTGGATGATCTGAGCTATCTTTGAGGTCTCTGGAAGAGGGTAGGGCATGGGTGAATTCTGGTACAAGGTGGTCCCATATGGATATGTGGACCCAGTATGACCAGTATGTACCCAGGAGTTGGAGGGTGTGTTGGACCGACATTGTTTCTCAAAACTCATGCTGATCTAGGGGCAGAACAAGACCATGGGCGAGGAGAAGGCACTCTCTGCGTGGTTCACAGAACAAAGTATAAGGAATGGATCACTCAAGCACGGTAATGGGGAAGTCAGATGCATGGATAATCCAGGGAGTTCCCAGGGAAGGATGTGGGGAGCTTCAGCCTGAACTATTCCCACACTGACCCCCAACAGAGGACAGGAAATTGTACCCAAAGATGAGGTTAAGTGTGGGCTCAAGTTTGTTCAGCATTGATAGGTGGGTCTAATATGTTCAAAGCATTCCCTGGAACTTCCAAGGAAGTTGAAGTTTTGTTGGATTTACTCTAGCCCAACACTAACCCTGACTAGTACACCAAGCCAGACCAAGTTTCCCTTTCTTTAATTTAAAATTTTTTGTTATAATTTTCCTCCATGAAAGGAGGTAAAATGGGTGTTCATGGGCCATTTACATGTCAAACAAGTTTTCTGCATATAAGCATGTTGTATGTATATTAATAATACTTGGTAGCTTGGTGTGAATCATATGCATCTCGTTTTGCCAGTGGGTATGGAGGAGCAAACGCTGTTTTGTCCCAGTGTAAACAGTATCAGAAGCAAAGCCATACAGACTTTCATCAACTTCCTCTTAAACCAGAGAAATAGGAAGACATACCTGTATGATGTGTCCATGGAACATGTGAATATGTTTAAATATATATATATATATATATATATATATATATATATATATATATTGTCCTTAAGTGCCAGAATCATTTTCTTCTTGGCAGTTCTTCCAAATTTATTAAAAATCATGGAAAAATATTATGATTAAATAAAAAAATTCCAGCCATTCTATTACATAGTGAGCCATGCTATCTTGGGATGACATGGTGTAGTTATGTTTGGAATAATAAATGTGATAATGTCTAAATAATTTGCATTATAACCTCAAAAATTCTGTCAAATGAAAAGGGATGCCATCTTGGTATTTCACTAGAGAGGAAGAAAAGCAGTAAATGTTACAAGAGATTTATCAGAATGGTCCTTATAGTTAGTAAATATAGGATATTTCATCTAGTATTAGAATTTTCCAAGTATTCAGACAGAAAAAATATAGTTGTCTGTGGAGACCATGTACTGATGAACATCATCAGAAAGCCAAAATAACACAGAATCAGACAGGTGTGATATATATGTTTGTTAGCAGAGTAGTCTATATTTCTGTGAGAACAGATAAGACCATAAGCTAGTAACCATTTGCTGAGCAACATTTGTCACTTTTGAAGTTGTGAGACTTCAAAAGTGTGAACTAGGAGATTTTTGACACCTGTTGGCTCTCCCCAAACTAGCTCCCTATCCAGGGCAGACACAGAGAATAAACCTAGACACAAACACAATGACACACACACATACACAGAGAGGAATAAAAAGACAAAGAGACATAAGGAAAGTGAGGAGAGAGATAGATTCTGAGACCTCGGATAGTTTCCTGTTTAATTTCAGAACCATCTCTAAGTACTGTAATATCTGAGATGATGTCTATACTGGGCAGAGCAGAACAATGGAGTTTTCAATATTTGGCACTGGGTATTCATCCTGGGTTTAGGGCAAGGTGAGCTAATTAGGAAAACACAGAAGTAAACCACAGGCTTGGGTGCCCTCTACAGCAGAGAGGAAGCCTGTTGGGGTATATAGGACCAGTGAAACTTGGCCTGGTAAGATGATACCTACAGGACTGCCTGACAAATATTGGGCAACCTTCAGTCCACACCATACTCTGGCTTTTTCTACTGAGATTCACCCTGAACACACATTTGCTCTGAATTTATTAGGTATACAAAGCCATGTTGTGTATGTTCAGGATTGTGGTGTCTCCCAGACCACTTGTAGGGTCCTTGGCATATGACTCAAGAGAATAAATCTTTTGTAATATGTCCCAGTCCCTAAACTACACCTACATCTCAGATCAAGAAGAAAGACATGTCTAAAATAAAACAAAACAAAAAAAAAATAAAACAAAAATACAAATAAAGCCAGATAAGAGGCCTTCATTATGAAGAGAATTAAGGAGAGCAAGGAAGTAGTTAAATAGATGGCAGAAACCTCGGGACAATGGCTACCTTGCAATTAGACCCTGAGCACAGGTGACAGATGCTGTAAAGTGTGAGTGATACCTGGCAGTGTGATGTGGGTATTACTTGGGAGACTTAGATGAAAGATAGGGGGTTCCTGGGTGGTTATGTGCACACAGTATGTGTGGTCAGTGAGACTAGTCCCCACATAAAGCAGATGTAGCCAAGAATCCCATGGACAAGTTCCTTGACCCTGAAAGATATAGCAGCTCCAAAAGCAAAGGTGTTCTGTTTCCTGGTGCCAGAAAACCAAACCCATACTGCCCAGTTAATGGTACCTTTATGGTACTTCCTCCCAGTCTTCTCTTGGGCCAAGCAGCCTGCAGGATACCTACTTCGCTACTGTAGGGCTAGCACTAGGAACCTGTCTTAGGCAATCTGTTGCCAGGTCCAGAGAAGCACAGGGAAATGCTGGTACACTGCCCTAATCCATTAAGCTTCATGACAGTAGTGCATTGAGAATTATAATATCCATGAGTCATTGTATACACCCTCAGCCCTTTCCAAACCAATAATAACATCAACCTCTTGCACTCTGCTCCAAGAAAACCACCAACAAGCCACATGGCAAGACTAAGCAGAGATGACAATGAGTAGATTCCAGTGGTTGTAGAGGGTGCAGGTTGTGCTGGGAAATGGAGTTCAGAAACATTACTAGGGCCCTCCACTTCACTCAGTTAAGACAGTCTACTTTTGACATCTATCAGTCCTGTGAATGCCCCATGTGAAAGCACAGGGAGACTCACTGTCATGCCTGCACGAGACCATAAGGGAAGCCTCCAGGAACCTAATACCAATATGGATGCTGGAGGAGCCTCAAGCCCAAACTATTGACTTTTGCACTGGGGAGGACTGTTGCCCTCTATGTGCATAGCCATGGCATTCTGTAGGTAAATACCTACCTTCAGAGATATAGGAGCTATCTTCTTGATTCTAGAGACACAGAAGGAAACTCTAGCTACCAAGCAGATCTTGGGCCTGCTGGCACCTTGCACCCGGTGGCAAGGTTGGTGGCCAAAACGGTAACTCTAAGGGTGACCCAAAGGGATAGTGTAGTGGGATGCTAGTGTCCCAGAACACATGACACAGAGAAGGATGGCAGATGGCATAGGGATGGAGACCACTCACCACAAGTTTGCACTAAATACAACAGTCATTTCCTACAGGATACAAGGATGCTCTGGGTTGTACATAAGGTAAAAGCCAAGGTGCTGTTTACTTGTGAGTTATCTAGTCTTAGGGACCTGCCACCTTACTCTAAACACCTCCCAGGTAACACTCTGGGCTACCACCATCTCTGTAACATATCACCAGAAAAATAAAACACACACACAGACACACACACACACACACACACACACACAAAAGCACGCATGCACGCATGCACGCACACACACACACACGCACACGCACACACACACACACACAGAGAGAGAGAGAGAGAGAGAGAGAGAGAGAGAGAGAGAGAGAGATTTGGTTTGGAATTAGATCAAAAAGCTAAACAGCCAAGCCAGTAGATCTTACTACTACTGATATGAAAAAGATATCCCTTCTCTAGGGATCCTAAGAGGAAAAAGGCTTTCAGGTTCATCTTATTCCACTTATATTCCTTTCTCTGCCAGCCATATCAGTCCTATCTCTACAATCATAGATCTTGATAATAGGTATGTGATGCCTGGTACTGAGATCATCTTTGTGTGAATTTAAATTTCTTGCACTATTGTAGCCTTGAACTAACAGCAATTCTTGTAGTTGGTAATTCTGAGGTCTGGGATAAAAGTTATGGACCACCACCACCTAGGTCCTATATATATATGTACAGAGGACTGTGGTGCTATTTAGATCTCTACTGGATTTCATTAATCACAATGCATCACAATTGTCATAATATATCTCCTTTATACATCCTGACATTCCCCCACCTCCTAACAGGGCCCATTCAGGAAACTCCTGTTTCCAAAAGTCCTCTATTTACCTCAGACAAGGAAATGACTATATTCTCTGTAGACATACTCCTACCTGTTGCCAGGTCTAAGAATGCAGAGTACTTACTTCTCTCTGAAAAAATTCAAATCGATAGAGGACAGGCAATCTGGACACCTAGGGAAAATAAGCAATTCTTGATTGTCACTCCAGGGTGCCTGTAGCACATATTCAACCACTCAGTATCCTTAGAGACTTCCCAACAAACTCCAGGTGTCCTTGCAGGAAACCCTCATTGCACCTGTATCTATACTTTCCCTCCAGGGACCCATACAAATAGAACAGATTAAAACATCCATAGACATAATGTTTTGGCACAACAGCCTACATGCAAAAACAGTATCCCACCCAAAACAACTAATACCAAGCATACAAGTCCTCACCAACCATCTCTTTCTTTCAATCCATGTATCCATATGTTTATTTTCACAACTTTGTCCTCCTCTGTCTATGTCTCCCTTTATCCCTGGCTCCTTTTAACACTCACATCATGGCATCCCATGCAGCTATGCCTGTCAGGATTAAATACTATGCCATATTCAATTGAGAAATGTTCTTCAGGATACAACAGAGAACCATTCTCTCATTGAGGAATTACAAAGGCCCTCCCAAAAATGTAGATACCTTCAAAGATGGCCCAAAGAAGAAGCCCACTAGCCTGCCTCCTGGAGATAAGACTGTCAAATCTGTTCCAACTATAGCTTTACACAAAGCCTCTGGGAGATATCTGTGCTGAGGCTACACATTGAGCAGCTCCATGAAAAAATACAAGTGGATATTTGTGAGAAACCTTGAATTCCTAGTGGTGCCAGACTATCCAATACCACATTTCATATGATTCCCACATAATGTACTCTTCCAGCATGCCACAACTATATACAACACACATGCGTGTGCGCGTGCGCACACACACACACACACACACACACACACACACACACACACAAAATCAGGATAATACCACACCAGACATTGTGGCTACCTGAACAATTAACTTTCTATCCAGGGAAAACACCGAGCATAAACCCAGACACAAACCTGTTTTATCTAATTATTGTAACAGCTGAGAAAATACCCGGACAGGGCAGTGGAAGAAAATGGGCTTTTGAATTTTGACCTTGGGTGATCTTCCCAGGATTAAGGCAAGGTGAGTTACATAGGAAAACTCTGTACATGCCACCTGCATAGGTGACCTGAATCACAGAGAGGATGCCCGTTGGGGGAGGTAGGGGCAAGGAAACCTGGCCTGCCTGGGATTGTTCCTACAGGTCTGCATGGTATTTTTGGGAACCCTTCAGTTCACACTCTATTCTGGATGTGTTACTCTGATTGAGCGTGAGACACTACACTGCTGTGAATTCCATTCTAATTAGGTACACACATACAGGTTGCATAGGATCATGAGGGTGGTGCAACTCAGACCCCTATAGGGTTCTGAGAATGTGTCTCTTTATCAGAAAACTTTTCTAGCAGGTCGCAGTCACAAAATTACTCCTCATACCAACTCAAGGAAAAATTCATGTCTAAAAGAAACCAAATGAAATCCAGAGAGAAATCCTGGTAGATGAGGAGGACAAAGGATGACAAGGAATACATTAAATAGATGGTGTAAATCTGACCACAATGACTATTTGGCCATGAGACTCTGATTAGGGTCAAGAGGTGTTGAGCACTGTGTGTGTTTTCCAGAAGTGAGGTGTAGGTGCTTTTGGAGATATACAGGCAAATGCTAGGTGGATCCCTAGTGGTAGTGTGCTCAGTTTTGGGGCAGTGCAATGTATATGTCCACACATATAGCCAGATGTAGCCCTATGATCCAGGAGACTGCGTTTCCTGTGTACAGAAACCAAAGTGCGTAGAATGTGGCCCTGTTTTCCTTGATCCTGCCTCCTACAAATGCTCTTTTGTGCCAAGGAGACTGCCAAAATCATGGTTAGGTCATATGTCTCCAGCACTGGGAGCTTGTCCCTAGGCAAACCACAGGCATGTCAAGAGAATCAAAGGGAGATGCTGGCAGAATCTTCAAAAAATATTCTGGTTTATGGCATTAGGTCTCTAAGAATGGCATACTTCACAGGTCATGGTTGCACTCCCTCAGCCCTTTCAAAAACCATGACAGAAAAAAAAAACGATCAAACAAGCAGACAATTAAACAAAAATCTTTTGCATCACACACTGGACTTGCCACCAGACTACGATCTAGGCCAATACAGTCCAGAAACGAATCTCTAAGACTGCTGTAGAGGATAGATATCAGGGGGTGAGGAAGATCAGTGTGAGATGGGGCTCATAGTACTCACTGATTCCTCTACTACACTGACCTGACACAATCTGCTTTTGAAACCTGCCAACCCTGAGTAGGACCCAAGAGAGAGCACAAAGAGGCACAAAGCAAGCTACAGTAACCTCACCCCATTCTGGAGTATAAGGGAGAAGCTTTTTAGCCAAACTTGGTTATCTGCATCTGATTGTTGCCCCTAGCTGTCTAGCTAGCATATACTGAAGGCCACTACCCACTACCTTAAGAAATCCACTATGTATATTTATAACCCTGACCAATGTGGTATGACCATGGTTGCCAGAGTGGCCTTGGGCCTGCTCTACCCTTGCACACTGGAGAAAACCAAATGTCCATATCAAGACATCCAGCCAAGAAGGGTCAACCCTGGCTGACACAGGGCTGGTATGGCAGCAGGATGGTGGTGTCTCAGAGTAAAATGCATATGGGAAGGTGGGCAGGTGACTAGGCGTGAGGATAACCCAATTTTAAAGTGCCCTAAGCTCAGCACTGGCTTCTTACCTGTAAGGAGGCATGTCTGGGATGAACTAAAGTGAAACTGTAGGCACATGTGGGATCACATTTCATGATGCATGGATGAAAAAGGGGACTGGCCACTAGAATCCTTGGGTTTCATGTTCATGATGACACTCCATCAGCCTTCAGGTGTAATGCTGCCCTACATCATCTGCATCAGGGATTACCAAGGCGCTGGGGACATCCATGTCATTGTCCCAGGAAGCAGGCTACCTAGTTCCCTAGATATGGACAGAAGGACACATTGAAAGAATAAACATTTCATCTCACCTCCTACCTTGTTTAAGAGATGCTAGTTCAGAGGCCCCAAACTGACCATCCCCTAAGCATCAAAAGGCAACATTTTTAAAACCTTGCAGCTATGTTACTATCTATCTCCATTCCACAGCCTTCCACACATCAATCACCAATCAATACTCCAGAAACTTCTCTTTTATTTCTCCAAAGTCCTGAAATCGCCCTCATTGATGGAGCTTTTTGTACCTCCTGTATAAAGCTACCTAACTATGGCCTGTCACAGGCATATGCAGAGTTATCCAAAGAGATATAAGTGATCTGAAGAAAAGCAATTTTAAAAACCAGGGAAAAATAAACAATTCTTGATAGTCATAACAGGATTTTTTCAATTGCCACTGAACAGCAAAATTCCAGGTGTCTGCACCGAAAGTCCTCAATGTGCCTCCATCCTTTCCCTCCTGGGCACTAGACATATGTAAAAGAAACAAATGATCATAGATAGAATGGGACAGCTCAACAACCTGCATATAAAAACATCACCCACACCAAAACACCTGAAAATGTACACAAAATTTTCCCTGTCCTCATTCTCATTCTCTCTATCCATGTATTTGCTCATCTTCACATCTATCTCCTCCACTATATCTTTCCCCGTATTTGTGGCTTTTATATACACTTCCATCCATGGCATCCATATTAGCTAGGCCTTTCTGGACCCAAATGGTATTCCTATTTCAGTATGAAAATACTTTTCAGTACCCCACAGAAAGCGGGCCTCCTATGAACAATGGGGGGGGGGCTAAAGAGGCCTACCTCCACATTTCTGATATCTTCCCAGAGGAACCCTAAATGAAGAACACTGCATTGCCTCCTGATATAACTTTGTCCAATCTTATCCATTTTTCCCTCTCTTTAAAACTTCCCGAGGACATAAGCTCTGAGGTTAAAAAGAGACCTCTGTGTATGTTTGATGGAGATATATGAGGAGCTATGAGTTTATAGACATGAAAACCAGACACATACCTCTCTCTCTCTCTCTCTCTCTCTCTCTCTCTCTCTCTCTCTCTCTCTCTCGGGTATGCACCATTGCCAAAATGGAGATGTAACCCAGAAGACGTCATCTTGACCACCTACAGGATGCACTGTGATCAGAGCGAGCTAAGAATGGCAGTAACAGTGGACGCCTCCCAACTCTTCCTCCATATCCTCAGCTTTGTTTCCCTATACTGAGAAGCACAAGTGACAGCATGAGAGTCACCAGCAACACCATAGTGGCTTCCACCGCTGTGTAGCCAGGGATGACATTACAGAGTAATAGGAGCTGCTCTTTCTTGGCTATACTTGTGAGGCTTCCTCCATCAATTTTGCCACAGTCAAGCCTCTGCTACTATGGTTCTAGCGTCCGCAGTTGTCCCACTTTGACTGCGGTATATCAGTTGACCCTCATGATATCAGCCCGACATATTTCATTAGAAAAATTCATCTGATTATTAAATTATTGAATTTTAAAATTCATCCTTCATGGGACGGGTCTGATGCATTATCCCATGAATTGATGTTGCAAATCCATCCAATGTTTAAATAATTTAATTATTAAAATATATTAGTATGTTACCTGTCATCACTGTTTCTCCCAGTGTTTCTCGTACTCTGGCCGCTGCTTTTCTCATCAGGCATGGGCTGTGTCCACCACACAGCAGCCAAACCCTAGTCAATGATGCCAATATCATTTAAGCAACCAAATAAGTAAATAACTGGATGGTCCTGCACACTTAACTCCCATAAGATGGCAACAAACTTCAGGGATTTTCAATGAAATAATACATGAATAATTAAATCATGTCACACAATTAATACCCAAGGAGGTCTGGTCAGACTCATGTCTGAATGATGACATGATCAATAAAAATTCATATATTTATAAAATAATGGAATAATGAGATGATGTTGCACACTTAAATACCACATGGAGGAGTCAAACACAACTCTTCCTGGTATAATGATTTATTTAAACAATTAAGCAAATAAGTAATTAGGTGGCTTTGCACATTAAAAACCACAAGGTGGCGCCAAATTGTAGGTATCATGGCTGATGTAATGATTGATTTAAATGACTAAATCATCATGTAATGACCACATGTCATATCAGTCACCCCCAATAGTTGACTCCGGGGTTGAATTATATCCCATAATGTCACCATAGACTTAATAAACTAATTACATTTTTATATGATCTGGCACAAGGTGAAAACAAACTACAGTGATCTTCAATCATATAATGGTCTAACATAATAGTTAAACAAATATAACAACAGTAGATAAGGTGATCTGACACCTTTGCCTCCCACAGGGTGGCTCCAAACTACAGATATCACTAATTAAATAATGAAAGATTTTAAGAATAAAACAATTAGATTGTGTGAACCAACATCTAAAGATCAACAACATAGATCCAGAGTGCACTCTTTCTTGAGTAGATAATGACATATTTGAATAATTAAATTATAGATGATTAGATGGTCAGTTACATTTGACTCCCACAAGGTGGCAAAAACTACAGTGATAACAAATTACATAATGATGTATTTTAATAATTAACTAATTAAGTATTTAAATAGTTGGACAGTTTTGCATCCTTCATTCCCTGGAGGATGTACCAGTCCAGATGAATGATGATGTCATCACAAATTTTAAAAGTTCAGTAATTTTAAAATCAGATGAACAGACCTGCATTCCATGATGACATCTGTGGGACTGACATCATCAGTTGCAACAGTTTCTCTGATGTGGTGATGATCTGATGATGGACAAAACACCTTCGGTGGCAGTTGTGGATATAATGCTGGTGGCAGCTGCAAAGATGGAAACAACTGAGGTTCACCAGATAACCCGAAAAAGAGTAGCTCATTGTGTTTACTCTTGAACATCATACCTGGCGAGACATCAGTGATGGTGCCTGTGCCTCTTGTGCCACACTGCTTTTCCTTCTCATTGTAGAGCACAACAAAGGTGAGGTTGTAGAGAAATATCAGGAAGGCAAACACCCAGATGCTTAACTTTGTGGTGTCCTTCTGCTTCTTCTTGGTGGGCATCAAGAAATCTTCTGGGTTAAATCTCCCAGCATCCCTAGTGCTCTGGGTGCTGCATATAGAATTTGACATCTGCTATGTCCATGGCTGCCAGGAAGAGATATGGAGAGTGGGCAGCCTTGTCTTCTTCATGATTTTAGAAAAATCACCTTAAGCATCTCTACATTCAGTTGGATGTTGACAGTAGGCTTACTGTATATTGTTTTTTTTTAATGTGTAAATATGTTCCTATTATCCCTGATACTTTCAAGACCTTTAAAATGAAAGGGTGTTGGGATTTGTCAAAAGATTTTTCATCATCTAATGAGATGATCATGTGCTTTTTTTCAGTTTGTTTATATCCTGGATCACATTGATAGGTTTTTCATATTGATTTATCCTTGTATACAAGGGATGAAGCCTAGTCAGTCATCTTGGATGGTTTCTCTGATAATTTCTTGGATTCTATTTGCCAGTATTTTATTGAGTATTTTTTTTACCAATATTCATGAGGGATATTGGTCTGTAGTTCTCTTTCTTAGTTGTATTTTTGTGTGTCTTGGATACCAAGGTAATAGTGGCCTCATAGAAAAAGTTTGTTCCTGAAAAATCTGCCTCCATGTGTGCAACTATTTGAGGATAATTGGTCCTAAGTCTTCCTTGAAAATATGGTAAACTTTTCCATTGAAACCATCTTGCCTTGAGCTTTTTTTTAATTTTTTTTATTTATGTAGGAGGCCTTAGATGACTGCTTCTATTTAAATATGGGGTATAGGACTATTTAAGTTCCTTATTTGTACTTGATTTTATTTTGCATAGCGGTGGCTATCCAGAAATTTGTCCATTTCCTTTGAATTTTTTTAATTTTGTGGAGTACAGTTTTCCAAACTATGACGTGAATATTCTTGTATTTCTTATTTTCTCCTGTTATGTCTCCCTTTTCATTTCTGATTTTGTTGGCCAATACTTTCAAAGACCTACAGAATATGATATGTAAAATGTCTTAAAAGTTTTCCTAACAGTGATACATGACTACTCAGGCAACACTAATTTAGAGAGAAAGATACATCTCGAATAATATTGTTATTGAGTTTGCCTTTAACAAGACAGAAAAAAATATTCCCCTCCTGGGAAACAGTGCAATGTAGTCATGCATGTTTTGTCCTCTCTTGGTTTCACGGTCTCCCCTAGTTCAAGCTCTCTTCCGCATCAGTGTGTTGTTGCTTGGGGCTGGTAGGGAATGGGTTGGGGTGAATGCAAAGGGAGGGGGAGCAAAGGGAAAGAAAGAGAGTTGAAGAAAAAGAAGAAGGAGGAGGAGGAAAAGAAGATGATCAAGAAGAAGAAAACAAGAGGCATGGGGCATTTGTGCTTCATGAGCTTCCATTCTGGAGGGCCTTCATGTCGCACACCTTGCTGTTAGTTGTAGATCCAGGGCCAGGTTCCAGGAGAAGATCAGGAGTTACTTCGCGCCAATTCTGAGTGAAAGTCCCGAGGCCTCTGATTGTACGAGTTCCAGGCACAGCTGACCATGACAGGTGCTGCACTTGCAGCCCATGCAGCTGTTTCCAGCAGGCTGTGGAGCCTGGCCAATGGTGGGCCATTGGCGGGATTCTGGAGCTGTGTCTTTGATGAACTTACTTAGACTAGGTTGGCAAGTTCCAATGAATAAAGTAATGAAATCATCATATCAGGCTAATAAATGCCAACTTAGTCAAAATTAGTTTTATTAATGCTGCAGGACTGAACATTTGAAATACTTCAGCCATGACTAAGAGAGAAGCAGAAGAACTGAAAGAAATTGAGATTGTCAGAACTGAGATACCAGAGGGAACAGAAGAGAGCATTGTGGAACAGGACTATGCCCCAGCAATAGACATCAATGAACCAATAGGCAATTTAAAGAAACTACTTGAACCAAGAATTCAGTGTTCTTTGGACGCCCATAAAATTTGCCTGCAAGACATTCATCTGGATCCAGAGCAAAGTTTGTTTGACCAAGGAGTGAAAACAGATGGTACTGTACAGCTTAGTGTACAGGAAATCTCTTACCAAGGATTTGAGCCAAAGATAAAAATTATTGAAATTGTTAAAATTGCAGAAACTGTTGAAGTGATCATTGATCCAAATGCCCACCATGCAGAAGCACATCTTGTGGAGGAAGGTCAAGTGATAAATGTTGACAGCAACAAGCATATCACAACTATCTGATGAAAACTCGGAACTAGCTCATTTCTAGAGTCCTTGAAGCAAGGAGCAGCTGGCTTGTGATGGTATATTTGTATAATTTAGTGTCACATACAAGTGTTATTTACAACAATTTTTGTTAAGACAGCTAGGAATTTATTCTGCATATAAAGTTATGGTCAAATACACGCTAGTGGAATTTCAGTTGACACTATTTCCCAACTCTGAAGACTCTAATCAGAATAAACAAAACCTGTGTAAATCTTTTTAGATGCTTTTGTTAGTGAACGTCCTCATCACTGAGAAGTAAAACCTTTCTGTAATAAAGTTTTCAAAAATATCAGGAAAATCTGTCGTTCCCATTGTTACCTTCTTTAAGCTAGGTTTTATTATGGGTTACAGCTCAAATGGAAAGTTATGCTGTAAGTAGCCACAAGTAAATACAAATATTGTATAAGACATTTATTGTGAGGGATAATTATAGAAAGATGGCTACTCCTGCTTGAAATGATAAAACAGAACAGATCTGAAGAGAAAGCAGGATTTTTATAGAATTTTAAGGAGCAGTGTAACTTTTCAGCCTGCAGATTGATATGGGAAAGCCTGCTGGTTTATAGTCAAAGGATTAAGTTTTATATTCAGAAGTGTAGCTTCTGCAGTAGGTACTGGCTAGTTCTGTTGGGCCAGATAGTGTCCTACTTGTGGAACTCAACAATTGGAGGTTGTCAGGACAGTGCCCTGATAAACAGATTCCTCAAAAGGCAAATAGTTTTTAAGTTGTTTCTTAGATTATACAGATATCCGTGTTTGTGCTCTTTGATGACTCTAATGACAAAACAGCCCAACATATTATGTCTCATTTTCTCTAAAACACAATAAGTTCCAGCCTATGTTCTTAGGGAAAGTATTGTCAAAAGTGGAACTGTTCTATATTTTCAGATTATAATTTGATTATTTTTTTACTTTTTCTTACCTAATACACAAGCATCATATTTTCCTCTATTTTTGTACAATAGTGTCATAAAATTTATCATTATGCTAGTGTTGTCAACTCTGTGTTAGCCTAAATAAGAGCTTATAAATCTGAATATAAGTGTTTTAAATTTTTTTTCTGAAAACATATGAGTCCTACTTCCTACAGAAATAACTAGAAAAAAGTAATTGTGCAAGAGAAAGAAATATTCTTTCAATGCAGAGAATTATCTCTTACCAAATATAATTATTTAATGTTTAGACAAATCGTTACTTCCATTAAAAGGCACCACATATGCCAAATTCACAATGTGGATTATTTTCTTTGTGAATTCCCTTCCGCTTTTATCAGTGATTCCTTTTTTTAAAAAAAGTAATATTATTGTATATGTGTTGGTAAATTATTTATGATTTATTTAACATTGCCTGGAGATTCAGAAACGAAAGTCCCCCACAACTCATATAAAACAGACACACATAACTTTAAACCCAGTACTAAGAGGTTGAAAACTCTCTGAGAACATGACAACCCTGGGTTACCAGAGATTGCATCAGATTTCATGCCTTTAATACCAGTAATTGAGAGGTGTAAAAGTAGAGGCATTCATACTCCAATCACCCTGATGATAGGAAGACTTATAGTCTTTACCAAAGTTTGAATGAATGTCAGGATCCGTGAAATTGCAAACAGTTTGATGATTGCCATTTGGTCTCAACACATGTAGAAATAAGCTAGTGACACGATGATTTGACTATCTGTTCTGATGGGAGATGTCATTCTGTAAATCCGTTTCTCATACTGATTAATAAAGCATTGTTGGCCAATAAGAAAGCAAAATAGGTGGGACTAGGAGACAAGGGGGAACTAGGAAGTAGTAAGGAGGAGTCAAAATGGTTAGCCTGGAAAGAGCAGGATGCAGGTTCTCAGTAAGATAAGACCTCGTGGAAATAAATAAAAATGGGTTAATATATAAGGATAGAGCTAGCCGATAAGAAACATGTAACTGGCGAACTGCATAATATCAAATACAGTCTTAGTGTGTTAATTGGGGCTGGAGCAGCAGCAGGACAAGACCAGGCTGCATGCAGATAAAACTTACTACTTACATATGGCACCCTGTGGCTAATAAGAATACCCACTTAAAATTTAACAAAAGCTTTAAAAGTGGTTTTAGAAATAAAAGAACAGAGACAAGCAAGGTGTCTTGGTAGAAGGTATTTTCTCAGTTGGACTCTGCTTTGTGAGAGACAAGCAGATAATTGCAGATAACTCCTTTTAGGGAAATTTCCTGAATCAGCATAAATGGCAAAAAAACTGGAAGGCTTTTAAATAACTCTGCTAACAATTTATTGATGTGTATGAGAGATGGCAATGGCAGTCACTACAACTCCAAGCAAGCAGCATGCTTGCTGTATGGCAGTGCAGACCAAGGCAGTGAGCACAGATTTCTGAGCTCGCAGTAAATGTACCCACTGCCATCCTTGATAAACCGCAGCTGACAATGATATGACTTTCATTTTAGCAACGTTGTCTTTTACCAGATAAAAGACTCGTGGCCAGAAAAAGATAAAAATTTACAATAAAGACAGATTCATATTAAGAAAAACCACGAAAGGTTTTCAGTGTGTTTTAAAATATACGTAGACATAGTAGAAAAAAAGAATAAAATGGATTTAAAAAGACTAAAAGAAATTGGGTGTGGTGGTACCAAGCCTTTAATGCCCACACTGGAGAGACAGAGGCAAGCAGACCCCTTGTGATTTCAAAGTAAACCTGGTATGCAGAGTGAATTACAGGACAGATAAAAGTTACACAGAGAAACCCTGTCTGAAAAAAATAATAAACATAAGTAAAATAACCAGCATCATGAAAAGCCACATAAAGATGGAAATTACAGAAAAATTATGGATGCTATATGTGATTCTGCTGTCTTTAAATTGTTGGCCTGCTTAGGAAATAACAACGACTGATAAAAGAAATGCTGCTGGATTAATTCAATTTATATATTTTAAAAATTCTTTGACTCCAAAATTTAAGTCCAAGGACAAGTAACTGGGGACAATGATTTCTATTTTTGTTTCTACAGAAATTGAAAAGCAGTGGATTCTTTCCAGACTAATGTGGTTTGAGCAATCCAGACCCCTTGAAACAGAGTTCCTGATGATCCAACATTCAAAACAGCTTGGACAAGGCAGCCTTGCATACTAAAGCCAAGATTTCTGCATCTTCTTAGGTTCTCCATGACAGTGCCCCCTATAAGCAGGAAGTAGTTTGGAAAGAATGAAGCCCAAATTCCAAAATATTGTTTATAATGTATGTTTTCATTTAAATGGAGTTTTCAAAAATGGTTAATGAACACAGCCAATTCTTTTTAAGGTTAAAAAACCGATTATGGTATAGAAATAATTACTTTGTTTTGGAATGGATTTTCATTTATTGATACAATTTAAGGTCAATTTTGTGAGGTGTATATTTGTCTTTTGTTTAGGTATTGTGTTTATATAGCTCATTTAAAAATGTATAATTTAGTTCAGATTTTAGATAGTTACTTTTAATAGTCAAAACTTATAGCTAGGTGAGTTAGTAGTTCTAGATATATAGAGATGTATTTGAGATGAATAGGCATTCTTCAAAACATTCAAAGACCTACAGAATATAGCATTTAAAATGGATTAGGGTTTTCTTGACAGTGAGACATTATTATTCCTGGTAAAACCACCTGCATCAAAATGGAAGATAGTCCTTAAAGAAACACATTATGGCGTTTGATTCTAATATGGCAAGACTAGCCATTTGGACAAGATACTGCTCTTGTCAGGACTATTTGACTTTATGGTGTATAAACTGGTCATGAAGGACCCACAGGCAAGTGACTGATGCTTCAAGATGGACATTTCTACAGAGTTCCTGCTTCATGGAAGTATCTGCAATTCTGTAGGACACAGAGAAAAGTGACTGATACACAGGCAACACAACACGACAATTTAAAGTTTCCTGCTTTGCTGAAGAGTTTGCCAGACACACTAAGGCCTATGGAATGAAGATGGAAGATTACAGAAGAACTTCCTGTGAAGACAAGATGTCTCTGTTATTTCTAGAGTTTATATATTAGCCTTCTGTGGTCTTTGATGGAGTTGAAGACAGATAGTTATGATTATAGTTTTCCTTAGTTACGATTAAAGATAAGTTACTTAGACTTTAGACACACAAATATAGAATAGGTCATCGAATATTTTCTTAAATGTTGCTAGATGTTAATTGACTAAATATTGTTAACTATGATTCTTACTTGATAAGTGTTGTGTGATATATTTTGCTATGTTAAGGATAAAACCCTTCTTTTTATTTTAGACAGAAAAGAGGAGATGTGGGAGATGTCATCCTGTAAATCTGTTTCTCATACTGGTTAATGACTAAAGCACTGTTGGCCAATACAAAAGCAAGATAGGTGGGACTAGGAGACAAGGAGGAAATAAGAAGTAGTAAGGAGGAGTCAAGGTCGAGAGTCTGGAGAGATTAGGACGCTGGCTCTTGGTAAGATAAGACCATGTGTAAATACATAGAAATGGGTTAATACTTAAGACAGAGCTAGCCGATAAGAAACAAGTAACTGGCCAACAGCATTATAACAAATACAGAGTCTTAGTGTGTTAATTGGGGCTGGCGCAGCAGCGGAACAAGACCAGGTGGTGGGAAGAAAAACCCTACTCCTTACACTGTTCTTCCTTCCATTTGCCCTATTGTGTCTTACTGGTTTACTTATTACTTTCTATCTTTTTTCACTTTTTAGTATCTTCAACTCTCTTTTCCTTTCAGATTGTAGTTCCTTATACATCTTTCATTCTTTCTTGTTTCTTTCTGTCCTTTTTTTTTCATTGCTTAATTCATAAACATTTCTTTCATTTTTTTTTCATTTGCAAATGTCTTCCATTAGGGGAGAGTTAAAATTTTTAATGGATCAATTAAGTATCAAACTATGTTTCTGCAAAACAAAAACATAACTCTTATTAAAACTTACTTGTGCAATTCCTGTAGCACGGTATGCATATAAGTCATGGATTTTTCAGCACTTAGAGCATAAGACTATGTTTTCCCTTAGAATGATCCTTAGTAGAACTTGGGATATCCATCCTCTGATTTATTGCTATTTGAAACAGTGAAATATGATTATCTTCTTTCCAAGCCAGTTTTTGATTATGTTAACAAAAATGCATCTTTATAAATACATGAGAATCACTTAATTTGGTACCAAATGTCCTAGTCAAAAAAACTATGTGGAAATATGTAGTTTAAATTTAATAAAATCTTCTGTTTATTCTATTTTATGGAAAATCAATTTTCCTTTGGAAGGCATACTGTAATCACACATGATATAGTGGGTAACATAACATCTAATTATATGTTTGATATGTCTCTTTCCTTGGATGGCCAGCTTGTACAAATCATCTTATATGACAAGTGAATTTCATAAACTAGTTTTGTTGGAATTATAGGGAAATTTGAGACACAACGATTAATCAACTGGTATTTATTTATTGAAATATATATGAGTAAAGAAAATGATCACACATGGCATTGTCTCCACTCTGGATTATAAATTCTGTAGATTATTATATACATTCCAATGTTCAATAATCTACTAAAATGGCATAGCAATAATCTCACCTGCTTGTGTGCCTTATTGTAGCCATAGTGTAGGGCTTTGGTTAATAAGGAAAGAATTATGCCTAACAAAGATTTTTCTCTAAAATGTGTCAATTAAGATTTAATGACGAGGTCACAAATGGGAGAAACTGAGGTATAATATACACTCTTGTGGATTTATTATCGCAAACAAATATTCTATGCAAGTTTTTTTTTTTTTTTTTTTTTTTTTTTTGCCAGCATAGATGTGAGGCTATGGCCAAAATCTCAGCGAATATCCTTTTCACTGGCAGTATTACCCAAGTCATTGGTATGTAATGTTATAGGATACATTGTATGGCGCAGATTTTCTAAGTCTTCTGTGGGTGTTTTTTCTCTCCAATGAGAAGTAAAACTCTAAAGTAAAAAATTGTAAGGCCTCAGATTTTTCAAAAACAAACTGGTTGTTTTCAATTGTTACATGCTTTAAGGTACTTTTTATTAAGTTTTATAGCTCAAATGGAAAAGTACCCTGACTTGAGGGTATCAATGATTATCACAAGTAATACCTCATGTAAATCTGCACAAGAGATATTTGTAGTGAGTATATAAAACGATGACTGTGTCTACTTGGATAGGATTACACAGGGAACTGAACTACCTGAAAGGTTTATGTGGGTATTCTGTGAGATTGGTGGAACTCTTCTGGGTCTGTGTTTCAAGGGAATGGATTCAAATGATGTTTATCCTCAAAAACAAATTTACACAGTAAGGCAGGGTTTGAGTAGGAGTTTCGTTCACCATTTCTGTCAGTTAGATATTTTTATTAGTGAGTAGTGATAGTTAAATATCCTCTGGAGATCCACCTGGCCCATAATGTTCCTCAAGTGGCCTCCTCTTTTTTTTTTTTTTTAACAATTTCTCAACTAAATATACATTTGTGTTTGATATGCAATTCTATACTGTGTAAGTAACCAAACATATTCTATATGACAGTACTCCAAAAAGTCATGTTCTTGTAATTGTGGCTTCTGGCTATGGAGTTAAAATCTTCAACAAATGAATAGGGTTTATAAAATCTTGAGACAGAATATGATATTCATTTGCCTATTGCTTTTTCATTACAAGTACATCCCAATTACCATTCTTTTTTTCTGCAATTTAGTGAAATATTTCTACTATGCCAGTGTAAAATTGAGTATGTTACCTTCAACAGGAACATCAACATCTGACAATGAGTGTTCCAAACCAGAGTTGGGAGACAGCAAGAGGAACCAAAATATAGGAAGTTGTGGAAGTAACATAGGGATGTTGAGACTGAGAGAAATAATTTTTCCAATGCAGAGAACTATTTGTTATTGATATATTTCTTTTCTTCAGATAAAGTAGTATTGCAAAAAAAGTATTCTAATATGCCACCATAGTTTTGTGGCACTTGCACTTTCATTGGCACATTTATCAGTAATTATTTTTATAAAACCTAATAGTTATAAGTTTGTGTGAATATGCAATCCTAAATAAGTACATGTTATGCACGTTACTAACTGTCCTTGCTTCATTTTCTCCTTCCTACATTATTGTTTCCATTCCTTGCTTCTGAAATGTTAATTATTTCAAACTTTATTATTTTCCATTCTATAACATATATATATGTATATACATATATATATATGTTACATATTTGTTCTTTTCTTTTTGTTTTTCATTTTTCTTTTGTCAAATATTTTTTTAAGTTATCCATTCAAAGAGCTGTGTGTATATGTCATAGACAAATTACATGTGAAACAATATTTCTTGAAGCATACAGCATGTCCATTTTTAATAACAATTGAAGGGATATTTGAAATTTAATGTGTATATTTGGCACTAGATATTGCCATAACATGCCTATCATCAAAGAGCAGAAGATACATCTTTACACACTCTTTTGTATTTGGCCTCCACCTCAATATTTCTGGTCCTACTGTTCTCCTTTCCTCCCTTCTCCTTTTGTAGCTCTGCTTCCACTCAATGCACTCCCCCTCCCAACATGTTCAGGAGATCTTATCTCTTTCCCCTTTTGTGGGGACATTAAATTAATTTTTTAGGTTTTTCCTTGAATCCTTGTTACTCTTACAGTTTGAATTATAGGCTGATGCTACTTTGTTCTATGTGTGATATTCATATATGAGTGTGTGCATTCCTTGTTCCACTTTTTGTTTGGGTTACAGCACCCAGGGTGGTTTCTTCAACTTCCATCCATATACAATTGAATTTAAAGATTTCATTGTTTTGCACCTGAGTAGGATTCCATTGTTTAAATGTACCCCATATTTTTATCCATTCATCAGTTGACTGACATCTATGTTGCTTCCATGTTATAACTATTAAAAATAATGGTTATGAACATATTTGAAGAGATGTCTTTGTTTCATGAATGTGGTTCTTTTGCGTACGTGTCCAAGAGTGGGATTGCTGGGTCTTGTGGTAGACTGATTCTCATTTTCTTGGGGATTTGCCATACTGATCTCCAAAATGGCTGTACATGTTTGCATTCCCAGCAGCAGTGTAGGAGTGTTCCCATTTCTCCACATCCTATC
The DNA here is from genome assembly GCF_943737965.1 of Phodopus roborovskii. NCBI lineage: Eukaryota > Metazoa > Chordata > Mammalia > Rodentia > Cricetidae > Phodopus > Phodopus roborovskii. The sequence continues at coordinate 973,131 of NW_026126724.1, forward strand.
CAGCATAAGGTGTAATTTGTGTTTCTGATTTTAACCATTCTGACAAGAGTAAAATTGTATCTCAGAGTAGTTTTGATTTGCATTTGATAATGGCTAAGGATGTTGAGCAATTTGTTTAATGTTTTTCAGCCATTTTTGATTTCTCCTTTGAGGTTATTTTGTGATTTGGAGACTAATTTCTCAAGATCTTTGACTTTGGAGATGAGCCCTCTGTCAGATGTAGGGTTGGTGAAGATCTGTTTACATTCTATGGGCTGCTGTTTTGTCTTGTTGATTGTGTCTGTTGCCTTACAGAAGTTTCTCAGTTTCAGGAAGGTCCCCGTTATTAATTGTGAATTTCATTGTTTATGCTACTGGTATTATGTTCAAGAGGAGGTCTCTTTTAACAATTTACCCAAGGGTACCTCCTACTTTCTCTTCTATGTGGTTCAGTATGGCTTGGTTTACGTTGAGGTATTTGATCCATTTGGACATAAGGTTTTGAATGGCAATAGACCTGGGTCTATCTGCAGTCTTCTACACACCACCACCAAGTTATATCAGCACAAGTTGTTGAAGAAAATTTCTTTTTTTCTCATTTTATGAATTTAGCTTCTTTGTCAAAAATCACATTTTCATAAGTGTGTGGATTAATTTCCGGGTTTCAATTTGATACTATTGGTCTGTCTGTCTATTTTTGTGCCAATACCAAACAGTTTCAGGAAATAGCTCTGTAAATTTGTATCTGTTCAGGTTTCCTTTGTTACTGAATTATTAGACAATCATAGAGATGGTTCCATGAGACAAGACACTGCTAAAATTTGGACTGTTTGGTGTTTGGTTGGGGTATTCTAGAGATTTTGTTTAGTACACGTGAGTCATAACATTGATTTGTTCCCTTATTTCTCTGTTATTTTTGGCCAGATCTGAAGGATTATGAAATGGTGTTTTTCAGTATCCCACTATTAGTGTGTGTGTGTGTGTGTGTGTGTGTGTGTGTGTGTGTGTATGTTGATTTGTGATTTAAGCTTTAGTGGTGTTGCTGTGATTGATGCAGTATTTGAAACATGAATGTTCAGAAGTAGAAGTGAGATTTCATCTTGGTGAACTGATCCTATGATGAATATGAAATATATATCTTTTGCTTTATATCTGTATCAATTTATGTTTGTATACATACTGTATTTGAAATTGTGGTTCTTTAACACCTCACATAATCTCACTAAATACAATATGAGAAAAGTGTTTCAAAGGCTTTTTTGGTAGATATCAGGGTGTTTTTTTTTTTTTTTTTTTTTTTTTTTGGTTTTAGCCGTTCTGAAAGGTGTAAATTGGTAGCTCCAAATTGTTTTTATTTGAATTTCCATGTTGAGTGCCTTTTATCCATCATAGATTCCTTTATAGAGAATTTTTTTTATTTAGTTCTGTGCCCCACATTTAATTGGATTGTTTGGTGTTTTCTTAACTCCCTCCTTGAGCATTTCTATATTTTGGAAATTATCCCTCTATCAGATGTTAGGTTGGCGAGTATTTTCCCATTAGGTGGACTGTCATTTTGGCTACTTGACTGTGTCCTTTGTCTTAGTCAAGCTTCTCAGATTTAAGAAGTCCCTTCCATTATTAAGTGTTGATCTAAGAGTCAGAGATATTGGTATTTTCTTCAAGAAGCAATCCCCTGTACAAATTTGTTCAAGGGTCCCTCCCACTTTTTCTTCTAAGTGGTTTAGTGTGGTTTGATTTATGTTGACATGTTTTATATATTTGCACTTACTTTTTTTGCATGGGTATGCATATAGGTCTATCTGCAATCTTCTACACACCAGCATACAGTAATGCCAGTACTATTCTTGAAGATGTTTCTATTTTCCATTATGTAATTGTAGCTATTTTTTCAATACCACTTGTTTTTATGAGTGTTTTCTATTTTTGTGTCAATACCGTGATGTTTTCAAGACTATAATTCTTTAGTAGACCTTGCACTTGGGGATTATGATGACTCTTCAGGTCCCTTTATTTTACCGGAATGTTTTGTCTATCTTGGGTCTTTTTTTTCCATATAAAGTTTACTATTCCTCTTTAAATATCTGTGAAGAATTGTGCAGGAATTTTGATGGGAATTACATAAATGCGTAGATTGCTTTTGGCACGATTGCCATATTTACTGTTGTACCTAACTAACCAAGAGTGCTGAACTTCTTTCCATTTTCTGGTATCCTCTTTAAATTCTTCCTTTAAAGACTTAGAGTTCTCATTTTATAGCCTTTCACTTGTTTGGTTAGTGTTAACTGAAGATCTATTATGAAGGTTTTACTATTGTAAAGCCTGATATTTCTTTGATTTCTTTGACAGCCCCCTTATCATATGTATATAGGAGAACCACTGACTTTTTTTGAGTTAATCTTGTATCCTCCTAATCCTCTGACTGTATTTATCAACTATAGGAGATCGCTGGTAGATTTGTTTTTTGGTCACTTATCTAAAACATATTATCATCTGCAAATAGTGACAGTTTGATTTATTCCATTGTTTCCTCTTCATCTCCTATTGTCTTATTGCTTAAGATAGAACATCAAGTGCAATATTGCACAGATATGGACAGAGTGGGCAGCTTTGTCTTGTTCCTAATGTTAGAGAAAGTGCCATAAGCTTCTCTCCATTCAGGTTTATGTTAGCTGCTGGTTTACTCTATATTGTTTTTATTATGTTTAAGTATGTTCCTGTTATTCCTGAGCACTCCAAGACCTTTATCATGAAAGGGTGTTGAATTTTGTCAAAGGCTTTTTCAGCATCTAGTGAGATGATCATCTGGTTGTTCTATTTCACATTGTATATATGGTGACCACATTGATAGATTTTTGTATGTTGATCCATCCCTGCATTACTGGGATGAAACCAATTTGGCCATTGTTGACGATTTCTCTAATGTGATGTTGGATTCGTTTTGCCAGTATTTTATTGAGAATTTTAGCATATATGCTCATTAGGGATACTGTTGTGTAGTAATCTTTCTTAGTTATATATTTGTGTGGCTTGGGTAACAAGGCAATTGTAGCCTCATAAAAAGAGTTTGATAATGAACCTTCTTGTATGGAACAATTTGATCAGTATGATATTAGGTCATCTTTGAATTTCTGGTAGAATTATGCACTGAAGCTGTCTGGCCCTGTGCTTTTTTCAGTTAGGAGGCTTTTGATGACTTCTTCTATTTCATTATGGGGTATAGGTCTATTTAAGTTGCTTATCTGTCCTCGATTTAATTTTTCTTAGTAATGCCTATCCAGAAATTTGCCCATTTCCTTTTATTTTTCAAATTATGTGGCATACAAAGTATGCTGAAAAATCTCTGCATTTCCTTACTGTCCATTTTTTGACCCCCTTTTCATTTTTGATTCTATTGGGCAAAACTTTCAAAAATGTAGATAATATGGCATTTGAAATGTCTGAACATTTTTCATAACAGTGAGACTCAACTGCTCAGGCAAAACCAATGACTTCAGAGAGGAAGATGGACTACAAAGTATCGTGTTAAGGAGTTTTCCTTTTACATGAAAGCAGCAGATATTTGGGCATGAAAATGTTCTTCCCTGTACTGGTTGACTGCAAGCTTATAAACTGGAAATGAAGGCACCAGAGGAAAGTGACTGCTAAAACAATATTGGACATTGCTGCAAGGTTCTGGTTTCATGGAATTGTCTGCCAGACATCACTCAGGACACAAAATAAATGAGTGATAAACTGTGAAACAGATGGGCATCTTCAAATTTCCTGCTTCTCTGAGAACACCAGACACACTAGGCCTGAAAGGTGAAAATGGAAGAACCAAATGTACAGAAGAACTCATGTTTACTGTCCCAGCAACGAGATTTCTTTATCAATCATATTGTATTTTAAATTTTGTTGCTTTGGTGAAGTTAAAGACAGATTATTATGGTTACAATTTCCTTAGTTATAAAAAAGTCAGAATCACAAAGATGGGACAAATCATAATTCTATAAATCTTGCCAAATGAACTAAATAACTCAATAATACAAAAGGAGATCACTGAAGAAAAATTGGAAAGGAAGAAGTCAAACAGTCACTCTTTGCCAGTGATGTGCTATTCATACAAGTGACCAGAAAAATCTCTACCTGTGAACACCTATAGTGGACAAACACATTGAGCAAATTAGCAGGATACAAGATTAACTTAAAAAACTTACCAGCCCTCTTATATACAGAAGATAAAGGGGCTGAGAAAAAAATCAAAGAAGCATCACACTTTACAATAGCTGCAACCTTCAAATTATACCTTCTGTTAACACTAACAAAACAAGGGAAAGACCTATAAAATAAGAATATAAGTATTGAAAAAAAGAAATTAAAGGGGATAACAGAAAATGGAAAGACCTCTGTTGCTCTTGGATAGTTAGGATCAACATAATATAAATGGAAGGAAGCCAGCGATGGAAAACTCAACTTTGTTGGATATATGTGTGTTTATTTTTTATATTCTTAATCCATATGTATGCTTCGTAGGAAAAATGGCATTCATCAATAAAAGTCTCTGAACTATATTTCTACTGAATATATTCATTGATGTTAAATAATCTTGAGTTTATAATACTAATAGCTCCAGGCCAACTTCCACAGATTTGTTCACATATGCTGTCATTAAAGGAAGTATGGGACACTTACCTTGGGAGACTAAAATATCCAATGGTAAGACAGCATCTCAGCTGCTCTCTGCTTCTTGGGCTCATGATATAAGAATAAAAAATTGCACCATCGTTGCCAGGTAACATTTATGATCTAACATTCTGCCACATTCTGGTAACACTTCCACATCATTAACCCCCCCACACCCATTCATGGTCCTACATTATATCTTCACTGAGTTTGTCCCTAAAAGGCAAGACTTTTTGTTGATTTTTAATTATTTTCAATTATCATACCAAACAATTACATGACTATAGCATTCTACATGAAAGTGAATTCATCATTATACCATTCAATTAGATTGATCAATATTTATTCATATTTCCCATGGTCCAATTTTTTTATTTCCTGGATGGATAAAATACCATTCTTGTGACCCTAGGTTAATCCATTTTTAATTACTGAAAGAATATAAGGTTCTATCCATCCTCTTATCTTCAGAACAACTTGACCACATGGTATAGTGGCAAATATAGGAAGATAGTAGATTCATGAATAACTGTTGTAATGCAAAAGATTCACAGAGAAAAATTAAACACTAACTCACACAAATGCACACATACACACACCACCAACAACAAATACATTGCACAAAAAATGAAAGTTATGCTAAGAAACAACCATGTTCACAAAGCTTCCATGCAACAATAACAAATAACTTACTCTGAACTACTGGAAAATTAATGTAAAAATCATGACAAAAGAAATTGCTATGGTCTCCAAGTAATGAGAAATGATTTATAAATTCAAAATGTAATTTATTTCTCAGGCAAAGAAGATTAATATCTGCAATCATTACAGAGTTTTATAATAGTTCATTTAAATGGATTATATGCATCTACAATTGTCCTATTATGGAATATTAGAAAATATATTTGTTCTTCTCAAAATGCAAGAAATATGGAAATTAAATAGATTTTATTCATTTTTCAATAAGGTTTTTATCACTTGTTAATTGTAAATTGAAATGCTGTTACTTACTTGGAAACTTTTCAAATACATAATGAAATACTTTCTAAATATTGAAAGATAATTCTTTTCATGATAACTCTACATTTTATGAGATTACAAATATTTACTGAAGGTAATCCATAGTCCTGCACAGAATTTCTATTTTGTGACACTGTATGTGCCTCTGCTGGCAAGGACTGCTTTCACAATCACAACCTCTCACTCACTCCTACAGTGGACAGATAATAGTGTATACAGCCATGTGACACAAAGCTGACCATCACCTCAGGGGCAACCCATCCCACTCATTCGCTCCCACACAAGTGCCATCCTCCCTCTTCCTGTTTCTTCTTCCTTGCTTGCTTCCATTCTTTCTTCCCCCCTCTGTCTCTTTCTTTCTACCTTCATTCCTGCTCATTCCATTTTCATCTTCTCCATGTCTTATCTCCACTTATAATTTTATTGTTCAAGACAATGTCAATATAAAGCAAATGTTTAGAGGCATGTTATCGCAGATGACCATGTTGTTTAGCACATAATCATGTCTCGTTTTGGATTAAACTCTACAATCCCTGGTTTTTTGATAAACTTTCTGAGACAAATAGTAATAACAACATGCTTTCTACAATTTAATCATGCCACAGATCTTATTTTGCATCCCAAGCTCCTAATCCTGACATCATTTGCCACAGAGTCTATATAACTAATTAAACAGTTGTATTTCACTCTTATTGGCATTTTTTTTCTCCATCAATGAAACCTTCATTGATTGCCATTTCTATGGCCACATGCTACAAACTTACTCAACCCATGCAGTTTATTATTATTTTAAGTAGTGTGATCTCATGTATCAAAGACTCCTTCCTTTTCACACATGTTCTCATTTCCTCCAGTTCTCTCTCCTTCCCTTTTCTACACTATTTGGCCAGTCATGATCCTGATATGCTCAGGAGTTCTTGACCCCTTCTCCTTCTGTGTGGGACCTTGAATAAATTTTTCAATTTCACCCTTGTATCCTAGTTTGTTTTTGGGTGGTGTGAATTATAGGCTGGTGCTATTTTGTTCTGTGACTAAAATCCACATATGAGTGAATACATACCAAGTTGCTCTTTTTATGACTGGGTTACCTCAATCAGAGTTTACTATTCAATTTCCATCCATTTGCTTGATAATTTCAAAATTCCATTTTTCCTACTGAGCATCATTCTATTGAGTAAATGTACCATAACGTCTTTTTCCATTCTTCAGTTGAGTGGCATCTATATTGCTTCCATTTTCTTGTTATTACAAATAGTGCTGGGATCAAAGTAGTTAAACAGATATCTTTATTGCATGGCTGTTGATCATTTGGGTAATGCCTAAAGGGGAATTTTTGTGTCCTATGGTAGACTGATTCCATTTTTCCTGAGGAACTGCCAAACCAGTCGCCGTAATGATTGTACAAGTTTCCATTCCCACCCACAGTGGAGAAGTGTTCCCTTTTCTCAACATTCTCTCCAGCATAAGCTGTCTTTGGTGTTTTGATTTTAGCCATTCTTATAAGAGTGAGAATATATCACAGAGATGTTTTGATTTACATTTCCCTGATGCCTGAGGATTTTGCGAACTTTCTTAGGGGACTTTCAAACACTTTGAGTTCCTTCACTGAGATTTCTATATTTAGTACCCCACATTTTAATTGGATTTTTTTTTTGGTGTTTTGCTGACTAGTTTCTCATTTCCTTCTATATTTTGCAGATGATCCCTTTGTCAGATATGGGGTTGGTTAAGGTGTTTTATCCCTCTGAGGGCTGTTTTATGGGCTTGTCCCCTGTGTCTTTGCCTTACAGAATCTTCTCAGGTTCAGTACTTTCCATTTATTAATTGTCTATATCAGTGTCTTTGCTACTGCTATTACATTCAGGAAGAAGTCTACTGTACAAACTCCCTCAAATGTACCTCTTACTTCAGCTGAACTAATGTTGAGATAATGTTGAGATATTTGATCCATTTGTTCTCAATTTTTGTGTACAGTGATTGACATGGGTCTATTTGTAGTATTTTGTATAACATCATTCAGTTATGCCAGCATCATTTGTTGAAGATGCTTATATTTGATCTTTTGTCAAAAATCAGGTATACAAAGGTACATTGATTAATATCAGGTTTTAAATTTCATTTGTCTGCCTTTGTATATGTGAGCCAATACAAGTGGTTTTTAGGACTTTGGCTATGTAATAGAGCTTGAAGTAGGGGATGGTGATACCTTCTTAAGTTACTTTATTATACAGCATCAATTTGACTATCCAGGGTCTTTTCTGTTTCCAATACTGTTGAGGGGGACTGGCGTGAACAAACCACATTAGTCTGCAAAGATTCCACATCTTTTCATTTTCTGAGGAAACAAAAATAGAAATCCTTTTCCCCAGTAACTTGTCCTTCATCTTAAATTTTGGAGTCAAAGCATTTTTTTATTTAATTTATTATTTAACATTTCGATCCCAGTTCCTCCTCCCACCCTCCATCCATCCATCCCTACTTCCCTTCCTTTTACCCTCTCTGCACTTTCACATGCCCTCTAACCACCGTCCCCTCCAATCCCCCACCCCAATTCCATATGTAGGGGAATGCCATCCAGTTGGGGTCATGTAGATCTGACAGGTTATGTGAAGTAGGGACTAGTGCTTCTCTCCTGTCTCTAGATTAAGGGAGTTATCCCTCCATGGGGTATATGTTTGCAAAGTCCTTTTGTGCACCAGGGATACATCCTGGCTCCACTGTCTGAGGTTTCTTAGACTGCTCAGTCCTTCTGGCTGAGAACCATATTCAGGGGGGCCTGAGTCAGTCCCATGCTGGCTTCCCAGCTATCAGTCTAGTGGCCATTAGCTCCTCCTTCTTCAGGTAAGCTGTCTGTTTGTGTTTCTGCCGCCTGGTCTTCTTCTCTCCATCTGCATCTGGTTTCTAGTTCGACTCAGTGTTTATGTATGGGTGTTTGATACTCTTTCCAACAGGCATTAGTTGAGAGCTCCATGGAGAAGTTAGTTCTTTATCTCACTCTCCAGGAAGGGCATTTATGATAACCTTTTCACAGAAGCTCAAATTGTTAGTTGGGAGCAGTCTTGTAGTTATCTAGAACTTTCTTTGTGTTCAATTTTATCTTCAAACCAATATTGGCTCCCTCTTTTATGTTCTCTCTCTGTGTCTCTGTCTCTCTCTCTCTCTCTTGCCTATCTTCTATTGCAACCCGACTCAATATACCTGGTCGCACATGTTTTCCTTTCCTCCCCCTCATTTTCTACTACTCTCTCCATTCGCACCCCCCCCAATTCACATGAGCTTTGGGGAACTTGTCCCTTCCCAGTTCTGTGAGGGACTTTATATGAATCTCTTAGACTACACCTTCTATCCTAGTTCCTCTGGTGAGGTGAATTATAGGATGGTGATCCTTTGCTCTAGGTCTAAAATCCATATATGAGTGTGTACATACTGTGTTCCTCTTTTTGTGACTGGGTTATCTCATTCAGGATGATTTCTTCAAGTGCCATCCACTTGCCTGAGAATTTCAAGATATCATTATTTTTTTCTGCAGAGTAGAATTCCATTGTGTAGACGTGCCACATCTTTATTAACCATTCTTCAATTGAGGGGCATCTAGGTTGCTTCCATGTTCTTGCTATTACAAATAGTGCTGCTATGAACATAGTTGAACAGATGTCTTTGTTGCATGGATGTGAATACATTGGGTATATGCCTAAGAGGGGGATTGCCAGGTCCTGTGGTAAACTAATTCCCATTTTCCTGAGGAACCGACATACTGATCTCCAAAATGGCTGTATGAGTTTTCACTCCCACCAGCAGTGGAGGAGTGTTCCACTTTCTCCACATCCTCTCCAACATAAGTCATCACTGGTGTTTCTAATTTTAGCCATTCTGGCAGGGGTAAGATGGTATCACAAAGTTGTTTTGATTTGCATTTCCCTGGTAGCTAAGGATGTGGAGCATTTTCTTAAGTATCTTTCAACCTTTTTGATTTCCTCTATTGAGAATTCTTTCTTCAGTTCTGTACCCCATTTTTTAATAGGGTTATTTGATGTTTTGTTGACTAGTTTCTTGAGTTCTTTGTATATTTTGGAATTCAGCCCTTTGTCGGATATAGGATTGGTGAAAATCGTTTCCCAGTCTGTGGGCTGCCATTTAGACTTGTCCACTGTGTCCTTTGCCTTACAGAATCTTCGAAGTTTGAAGACGTCCCATTTATTAATTTTTGTCTTTCAGTGTCTGGGCCCCTGGAGTTATGTTCAAGAAGCTGTCTCCTATAGCAATTTCTTCAAGCATACCTCCTAATTTCTCTTCTAAAAGGTTCAATGTGGCTGGATTGATGTTGAGGTCTTTGATCCATTTGGACTTGAGTTTTGTGCATGGCGACTGACATGGGTCTATCTGCAGTCTTCTACACACCCTCATCCAATTGTGCCAGCACAATTTGTTGAAGATGCTGTCCTTGCCCCATTGTATAATTTTAGCTGTTTTGTCAAAAATCAGGTGTTCATAGGTGTGTGGATTAATATTAGGATTTTCAATTCGATTCCATTGGTCTACCTGTCTATTTTTATGCCAATACCAGGCTGTTTTCAGAACTATAGCTCTGTAGTAGAGCTTAAAGTCAGGAATAGTTATGCCTCCTGAAGTCCTTTTATTGTATAGGGTTGTGTTGCCTATCCGGGTTCTTTTGTTTTTCCATATAAAGTTGATTTTTATTCTTTCAAGGTTGGTGAAGAATTGTGGTGGGATTATAATGGGGGATTGCATTGAATCTGTTGATTGCTTTTGGCAAGATTTCCATTTTTACTATATTTATCCTACCTATCCAAGAGCATGGGAGATCTTTCCATTTTCTGATATCTTCTTTAATTTCTTTCTTTAGAGTCACAAAGTTCTTATTATATAGGTCTTATACTTGTTTGGTATGCGTTACACCAAGATACCTTATGTTGCTTGTGGCTATTGTAAAGGGTGATGTTTCTCTGATTACTTTCTCTGTCTCTTTGCCGTCTGAAAAAAAGTAGGGCTACTGATTTTTTTTAGTTTATCTTGTATCCTGCTAGTTTGTTGAAGGTGTTTATCAACTGTAGGACTTCCCTGGTAGAGTTTATCGGGTCGCTTATGTAAACTATCTTATCGTCTGCAAATAGAGACAGTTTGACTTCTTCCTTACCAATTTGGATCCCCTTGATCTCCTTTTGTTGTCTTATAGCATTAGCTAGAACTTCTAGTACGATATTGAAGAGATATGGAGAGAGAGGACAGCCTTGTCTTGTTCCTGATTTTAGAGGAATTGGCTTAAGTTTCTCTCCATTCAGTTTGATGTTGGCAGTTGGTTTGCTGTATATTGCTCTTATTATGTTTAGGTATGTTCCTGTTATCCCTGACGTCTCCAAGACCTTTATCATGAAAGGGTCTTGAATTTTGTCGGAGGCTTTTCTGCATCTAGGGAGATAATTATATAGTTTTTCTTTATCTGTTTGTTTATATGGTGGATCACGTTGATAGATTTTCATATGTTAAACCATCCCTGCATCCCAGGTATGAAGCCTACTTGGTCATGGTGGATGATTTATCTGATGTATTCTTGAATTCGGTTTGCCATTATTTTATTGGATGTTCTTCAGGGATATTGGTCTGTAGTTTTCTTTCTTAGTTGTGTCTTTGTGAGGTTTGGGTACCAAAGATATTGTGGCCACATAAAAAGAGTTTGGCAATGAACCTTCTGTTTCTATCTTATGGAAGAGTTTGAGGAGTTTTGGTATTAGTTCTTCCTTGAATGTCTGATAGAATTCTGCGCTAAATCCATCTGGCCCTGGACTTTATTTTGTTGGAAGGCTTTCGATGACTGCTTCTATTTCATTGTGGGTTATAGGTCTATTTAAGTTGTTTGTCTGTTCTTGATTTAATTTTGGTAAGTGATAGTTATCCAGAAACTTGTCCATTTCCTTTGAATTTTCAATTTTTGTGGAATACAGATTTTCAATGTATGACCTGAAAATTGTCTGTTGTTACGTTCCCCTTTTTGATTCTGATTTTGTTAGGTTGCATGTTCTGTCTCTGCTTTTTCGTTAATTTGGATAACGGTTTGTCTATCTTGTTGATTTTCTCAAAAAAAAAAACTCTTTGTTGCATTGGTTTTTTTGTATTGTTTTCCTAGTTTCTATTTTGATGGTTTCAGCCCTGAAGTTGAGTATTTCCTGGCATCTACTCCTGCGGGGTGAATTCTCTTATCTCTGTTCTAATGTTTTCAGTTGGGTTGTTAATTCTCTTATGTGACTATCCTCTGTTTTCTTCATATGGGCACTTAGTGCAATGAACTTCCCTCGTAGCACTGCATTCAAGGTGTCCCATGATTTCAGGTATGTTGTATCCTCATTCTCATTGAATATTAGAAAGTCTTTAATATCTTTCTTTATTTCTTCTTTGACCCAGGAGTGGTACAATTGCTCATTGTTCAGTTTCCATGAGTTTGCAGGTTTTCTGCTATTTGTATTGTTGTTGAATTCCAATTTTAAAGCATGGTGGTCCGATAAGATACAGGGGACTATTCCTATTCTCTTCTATCTGTTGAGGTTTTTATGTGGTTGATTTTAGAGAATGTTCCATGTGGAGCAGAGAAGATGGTAATTCTTTTGTCTTTGGATGGAATGTTCTATAGATGTCTGTTAACCCCAGTTGAGACATAACTTCTGTTAATTCTTTTGTTTCTTTGTTGAGTTTCTGATTTGTGGTCCTTTCTAGTGTTGAGAGTGTTATATTGAATTCTCACACAATAAGTGTTTGAGGTTTTATATGAGCTTTGATTTTTAGTAGTGTTTCTTTTATGAATGTGGGTGCCTTTGTATTAGGGGCATAGATGTTCAGAACTGGGACTTTATGTTTTTCGATTTCTCCCGCGATGAATATGAAATGACCATCTTCATCTCTTTTGATTAATTTTGTTTTGAAGTCTAACTTGTTAGATATTAGGATAGCTATGCCTGCTTGCTTCTTATTTCCATTTGATTGGAAAATATTTTCCCAACCCTTTACCCTGATGTAATGTCTATCTTTGAAGTTTAGATGTGTTTCTTGTATGCAGCAGAAGGATGGATTCTGTCTTTGTATCCATTCTGTTAGCCTGTGTCTTTTTATTGGTGAGTTAAGACCATTAATGTTGAGGGTGAGTAAGAACCATTGATTGTTCATGCTTGTTTGATTTAGGTTTGTTTTTGGCAGTGGTATTGTGAATAAATTAGTTCTGTTTCACCCTTGGTTTCTGGTGTAGTTGGATTATCTGTTGCCTACATTTTTGTGGGCGTAGTTACCTTCTTTGGGTTGGAGTTTTCCTTCCAATACTTTCTGTAGGGCTGGATTTGTAGATACTTATTGGGAAAATGTGGTTTTGTCATTAAATATCTTGTTCTCTCCATCTATAGTGATTGAGAGTTTGGCTGGATATAGTATCCTAGGCTGGCATCCGTGTTCTTTTAATACTTTTAGAACATCTATCCAGGACCTTCTGGCCTTCAGGGTTTCCATGGAGAAGTCAGGTTTAATTTTGATAGGTTTGCCTATATATGTTACCTGTCATTTTTCCTTTGCTGTTCTTAATATTCTTTCTTTATTCTCTATGCTAGGTGTTTTGGTTATTATATGTCAAGGGGTCTTTTTTCATTGTTCCTGCCTATTTGGGGTTCGGTATGCTTCTTGTACCTTCATGGGCATGTCCTTCTTCCGATTTGGAAAGTTTTCCTCGATGATTTTGTTGAATATGTATTTGGCACCTTTGAGCTGGGCTTCCTCACCTTCCTCTATGCCTATTATTCTTAGGTTTGGCCTTTTCATGGTGTCCCATATTTTCTGGATGCTTTGTGTTAAGGATTTGTTGGATTTATGAATTTCTTTGGTCGATGAATCTATTTCTTCTAGTTTATCTTCTGCGCCTGAGATTCTCTCTTCCATCTCTTGAATTCTATTGGTTATGCTTGTGTCCGTAGTTGCCAATTTTTTGCCCAGCTTTTCAATTTCCAACATTCCTTCCGTTTGTGTTGCCTTTATTTTCTCTGTTTCAAGTTTCAATTCTTCAAGTGTTTCCTTCACTTGCTTAATTGTTTTTTCTTGGCTTTCTGTACTTTCCTTAAGGAATTTGTTCATTTCTTCCACTTTTTTGTTTGTTTTTTCCTCCATTTCTTAAGGGATTTTCTCACATCATCTTTGATGGTCTCTATCATTTTTATAATGGTAATTTTTATGTCATACCCTTCTGCTTCCTCTGCTGTGTTGTTGTGTTCCATTCTAGTTGGTGTAGATTCCCTAGATTCTGGTGGTGTCATGTTTGTCTTTCTGTTGTTAGGTGTTCTCTTGTATTGCCTTCTTCCCATAGCTTCTTCCAGTAGGTGTTGGTGGTGTCCCCCCCCCTCTCTATGGTACTTCCCCGTTGGGTTTATGTGGGTCTGAGATTCAATATCTGTAGCTCTGTGTCGTCCAAGCTCTCTAGGAGGTTTCTCCGCAGACAGGGATCCAGGGATTTGGTCAAGGATGAGGATCCAGAAGAAGATGCCAGCAGGTACTCACAGTGGTCCTCTGGCCAATAGCTCTGGCCAATAGCTCTGGCCAATAGCTCTGGCCAATAGCTCTGGCCAATAGCTGGCAGAAGAGGACAAGGTCTGCTGGAACTTGAGAAGGTTTTGCAGGATAGTCAGATCTCACTGGAAACTGGCACTCTCCAGCTGAGACCTCGTTCTTTGGCAGAGGCCAGGATTTGGGGTCAAGTATCTTGCCAGCAGGAACTCAGAGTGGAACCGCAGAGATAGGCAGACCTCTGGGAAGGGCCCGGGACCCCAGCAGAGTATTGGAGGCGGGGTCAGAGACTAAGCTGGTGGAAATTACAGGTGGTCCCGCGTGGATAGTCAGGTCCCCTTTGTTCAGACTTGCTCAGAGAAGTCTCCAAAGTAGGGTGGACTCTTGGCTCCACCCTCTGTCCCAGTGCTCAACCAGAGTGTCAGGACCGTGGGTGGGGTAGGGCACAGGGTAGGGGGGGTAGGCTGGCATTGGGGATGTGTGAGGGTGTATCAGATCTCCAAGGGTTCTCTCGATGGGCACCAGAGACAGGAACAGCAGGATCAGGGACCAACCCGGGGAGTTCGGGTGGGGGAGGTGGGAAAGAGGTTGTAGGGAACAGGCAGCCCTGATTGGGCCCAGACTCACCTCTGGCCAATAGCTGGCAGAAGAGGAAAAGGGCTGAGATGGAACTTGAGAAGGTTTTGCAGGATAGTCGGATCTCACTGGAAAATGGCGCTCTCCAGCTGAGACCTCGTCTTCATTCTCGTTGAATTCTAGTAAATCAATAATTTATTTCACTATTTCTTCCTTGACCTGAGAATGGGACAATTGCTCATTGTTCAATATGCATGACTTTGTAGGGTTTCTACAATTTTTGTTCTAATTGAATTCCAACTTTAGAGCATGGTGACCTGATTTTTTCTCTCTGTTGAGGTTTGTTATGTTACCTAGTATGTAGTTGGTTTTAGAGAAGGTTTCCTGTGGAGCCGAGAAGGTATATTCTCTTGTGTTTGGATGAAATATTCTATAGATGTCTGATGAACCCATTTGGGAGAGAAATTCTGGTAATTGTTTTGTCTCTTTGTACTAATTAAGTCTGTTGGTCTTGTATAGTGGTGAAAGTTGGGTGATGAAGTCTCACACTATGAGTGTGCGAGGTTTTATGTGAGAAAATGTGTTTTAGCAGTGCTGGATTTTTCATGTGATGGATATGAAAATACCTTCGTCATCTATTGATTTATTTTGGTTTGAAATCAAAGTTTTTAGATATTAGGATAATTATACCTGCTTGCTTCTTGTTTCCATTTAATTGGAAGACATCTTACGAACCTTTTACCCTGATGTAATGTCTTACTTTGAAGCTCAGATATGTTTCTTGTATGTATTAGAATGATAGATTCTGTCATCATATCTTTTTTTTTTGTCTCTATAGTGATTGAGAGTTTTGCTGACTATATTGGCCTGTTTTGGTATTCATTAACTATTATTATTTGTACAACATCTATCCAGGACATTGGGAGTTTCCATGGATAAATCAGGGATAATATTGATAGGTGTGCTTTTATATGTTACTTGGGCTTTTCCTTCTATGCCCTTAATATATTTTTCTTTATTTTGTATGTTACTTGTTTGGAGAATTATGTAGCTAGGGAACTTTTTTAGGTCCAACCTATTTGCTGTTTGCTATGCTTCTAGTACTTTCAGTACTAGTGGCATGTGCTTCTTCAGATTGGGAAAGGTTTCGTCAATTATTTTGTTGAATGTGCTTTCTGCACCTTTGAGCTTGGCATCTTCAAATTCTGCTGTGACTCTTCTAGTTTTTTTTCACTTTGTCCCACATTTCTTAGAGATTTTTGGCTAAGGATTTGTTGGGTTTAAGATTTTCTTTCACTAATGAATCTATTTCTTCTAGATTATCTTCAGGGTATGATATTCTCTCTTTTATCTTTTGTATTCTGTTGCTTATGCTTGCATTTGTAGTACTTGATAGTTTACTCAATTTTTCTGTTTCCAGTATTCCCTCCATTTGTGTTTTATGTATTGTATCTATTTCATTTTTCAGGTCTTTAACATTTAATCTATTTGCTACATCTGTTTCGTGTTTTCTTCTGTTTTTTCTAGGAATTCCTTACTTTCTTCAAGAGATTTATTCATTTCTTACATTTTTTGGTTTGGTCTTTTCCTGTATTTCTTTCTATTTTGTTCTTTGTTCCATTTCTTTAGTGGACGTTCTCATATCCTTCTTGAGTGACTCTATCATTTTTATGAAGTTGTCTGTTAAGTTGTTCTCTTCTGCTTAATCTGCTTTGGCGTTTTCAGGTCTAGTATGTGTAGAGTTGCTACATTCTGGTGGTAACATGCTGGTCTTTGTATTGTTGGATATTTTCTTATGCTATCTTCTCATCTCTTCTTCCAGTGGGTATAGTTGGGATTACATCTCTTTCCATCCTTCCCTCTTGGTGGGTATATGTGGCTCAAGTGTTCCATGTCTGCACATCGGGATGATCAGAGCTCTTGCTGCTTTCTAAATAAGAGGCCACAGAAGGACTTATGATGTGAGGAAGGCAGAATTTGAGCGGTCTCTAGCATTCAGCCAGAGTGCAAGCAAAGAGGCTCAAAGATCAGAGTTTTGGCAAAGGGGCCCAAGGATACAGTGAAGGCAAGATGCAGATTTGTGCTCCGGGGATAGGTACATCCAGTAGGCTCAGAGCTGACCCAGGAAGTTCCAAGTAGATGGATAGGATATGAGACCTTTTCTGGAACAATTTTCACCCCCAACAGTGGCACAACAGGACAAATTGTGAGGTGAAGGCAGGCAGAGGTGGTATATGGACCATAACTTGGAAGTAAGCAGTAAGGAAAAGGGAATTGGGGGGGGGACGAGATGTGGAGGTAAAACAGGTATTTCTCAGGGAAGGATGTGGGAAGATTCAGCCTGTCTGGGCCCCAGACTCACCTCAGGTGGAGGGAATTCAACGTGTCTCAAAGATCAGGTGAGTGCAGGCTGAATCTCGTTCTTCATGAATAGGTTGTTCGAGGTGTTCAAAGGCCAACCAGGAAGTTCCAAGAAGATGGAGGTGACATTGTCTTTGCTCTGGCCAAGGGCTCACCACTACCAGTGTGTCCATTAGGTCCAAGAATCCCAACTATGTATTCTTTTCATACTTATTTGTGTTCTTTTATATTATGCTTACTGTAACCTTACATTAATAGTTTCTTGAGTCAGATTTTGGGAGTTGATGATGCAACATCATCTCATTACTTCATCATTTAGCTATGTAAATAGATCATTAAATCAGCGATAGGTTTAGGACTTTGGTGCCACCTCGACAGTGTTAATATAAAATAACAACTAATTAATAATCAATTTAATTTTTTAAATACATCATTATACCAGGAAGAGATCAGTCTGACTACTCTATGTGGGATTTAAATATGCACCACCATGTCTTCATTCAATCATTTTTCAGTATATGTTAATTATTTAAAGCGATGAAGATGTTCTTCATGACTGAAGTCTTGGCTTTCCTACCTGGGAGTTAATCGCGGGGCATTATTTATCTAAGTACTACTTCCTCGACAATCACTGAGATTGGTTCCGTCTTATGGAAGTTAAGTATGCAGGACTATCCAATTATTAACTTATTTGTTTGTGTAAATAATGATGGTGTCATCCGACATTTGGCTGCCATGCCATTGACACAGCAGATCAGTAGCAGAAGCAGTGCCCAGAGAATGACGGACATTGCGTTATCCAGTTAATACTGATTAAATAACTGTAGATTTTTAACGATCGAATGATTACATGATTTAAAATAAGTGTGTTGTTTCACATCATCAGTTTCTGAGAGCTTGCAACAGAACTGACCTATGAAGGACACAGTCACCACTAATTTTAAAAATGAAATAACTGAATAATCTACTGATCATTGAATCTCATCTAATGAACTCTGTCAGGATGCTAACATGACACACAACCAACAATAAATGACTCAAAATAACCATATTAGAAAGCACGGTACAGGACTTAATAGAGAACTATAAATTGAGGAATCCAAAATGACTGAAAGAAACATAAGAGAGTGCACAAAATCCTTAGTCATCAGCCAAATGCAAATCTAAACAAACCAGGGGTTCAAGTTCCTCCAAATGTAATAGAATGAGGAGGAGTTTATTTCATTTTCAACAAAGAGAAAAGGAATGTGGTAGAGGCGATTAATTGCATTGTTTCCATTGTAGAAATTAGAAAATCGAGCATAGAAAACAGGTTTAAAATACTCATCAGTGTACTTGAATGGCATAATGATGCTTTTTTTTTTCATGATTATGTCACTATAGGCATGTGGTAACTTGAGAGATTGGTAAAAATATATAACTCAAAAGAAAGAGCCCTGCTTTGTTTTTGTGAGAAATTCATTGAGGCTGTAAGTTTAGTTAATCGGTGGGTATGCTACTTTTAGCAGGTGGGAGGGGCACTAGAATGTGACAGAACGTTGGAACATAAATAGTGCCTGGCAACCCTTCTTGCACTCTGTATCCTGGTGTCATGGGCCAAGTACCAGAAAGCAGCTTCGAGGAAGTGTTTTCATGGGACATTACAGCCTCCCAAGATAAGTATCCCCTAAAAATTTTGATGACAGCATTTGATTCGCAAATATCTGTCAGGGACAAAGTTAGGAAAGTTGTAGACATGGGCAGAGCATTTTCAGAATGATCTATATATCTTCCAGAGAGGTAGGGATGCTGGATTATTGAGTCCAGAAGATTGAATGCTGCTGTCTGAGAAGTAGAAGGACTTCAACAAAGCCAAAAAGGTGGTCTGGTTTTGACTACATGCTATTCCTCCCCGTCTTCACATTGGTTGTGATCTACGATGAGAAGAAGTAGTGGCACAAGGAGGTCAGTACCATCACTGAGACCTCGCAACAGGATGACTGGTTACCAAATTCAAGATTACCTAATTATAGGAGAACATAGTCTGTGGAGAAACAGTTCAAAGGCTTCTGTTTATGGATGCTCTCTCTCCTAAGAAGTAAAACTATGGAACAAAAGGTAATAAGACTCGCAATTGTCAATCAAAAGCTGAGTTTTCCATTGTTAACTTCCTTCAGGAAGGTGATAATCCATTTGTTAGAGTAGACTTAGCAATTATTGGATTTCAGTCCATCTCTTTTGAGGTAGCCGTCCAACCTTAAATATGTGATATCTTCTTAAAACTTTGCATACACAATGACATTTAAGCATTTAAACATTTTACTAAACTCTGTGATTAAATAAGGGATGAACCTGGGAGTTTCACACAATCATGTGGGAGTCAATTGAGACACAATTGTGTCGAGTATGGCATACCATTTCATTGTCTGATTAAGTTGTTGTTTGATTATTAAAATAGGAGATTAGATAATCCATGATCAGTGGACTGTGGTTCCACGACGTGGGAGGCAATTATTATAGACATCCCAAATATCAAATATGTAGTGAAAATATTTAAATTAGTCACGACAGCATCGTTCTCGGGTCTGGTTTGGAGCCTCCTTACGGAAGTGTATGATGTTACATGAACTCAATAATTGATTATTTAATAATATAAAACAATGATTATATCATCCATGACACCTGGAATTTTTTGCCACAGATCATCTAATTATATGCTTAACGTAATTAAATTGACAATTCATGTTAATACCTAAGATAATGTAAATATGTGTATAGCTATGTAAACCAAAAATCCTCCTTTATATGAAGAGACCTGTAAAGCTCCCTCTTGTGGCTAATGTGCAATATCATCACATTTTATGATTCATTTATTCAATTGAGGATGATGACATGCTTCATGAATGGAGTCAGGCCATGATTCCCTCCAAGTGAAATGCTATATCACCTCTTTTTTTTGACAGCTATTAAGGACTTATTTATTTAATTCTTTAAATTATTTAAACCACAGACAATGCCATCGCCGATTATGATTAGGGTGCAAATATCTGTCAGGGACAAAGTTAGGAAAGTTGTAGACATGGGCAGAGCACTTTCTGAATGATCTATCATCACCCAGAGTACTAGGGATGCTGGATGATTGAGTCCCGAAGATTGCATGGTGCCCCCGAGAAGTACAAGGACTTCACCAAGGTCGGCATGGTGGTCTGGGTGTTGACTGCCTGCTCTTTCTCCACATCTTCACATCGGATGTGATCGAAGATGAGAAGACATAGTGGCACAAGGAGGTTGATACCTTCACTGAGAACTCGCAAGAGGATGACGACCCAGAACATGCAAGGACATCTCTCTTTCATCCTTGCTGGTGATGCCCCTTCTGCAGCCATCTTTTCAGCTGATATCAACATTTTGGTTAATACTGCTATGCCAGGAATGGGACCATTATCTCAGGTCCTGCCGCACCAAAACAGTGATTCAGGCGCTGGTGATGAGGTCAGGCCAAAAGAATTCATCAGGCAACACAGTGTGATTATTTGTGTTATTCAGTGATTCCTTATTATGTAATAGTAGATTTTTAACAATAGAATGATTACATGATTTACAGAAAACTGTATTGCTTCACATCATCATTTTCTGAGAAGTTGCAACAGAACTCACCCCTGAAGGACACAGTGTCCACCGATTTTAAAAATGAAATAACTGAATAATATCCTGATCAGGGAATCTCATCTAATGAACTCTGACAGGCTGATAACACGACACAGCACCAAAAATAAGTAACTCTAAATAACCATATTAGAAAGCGGGGTACAGAACTTAATAGAGAACTGTCAACTGAGGAATCTAAAATGACTGAAAGAAACATAAGACAGTGCTCTAAATCCTTTGTCATGAGCCAAATGCAAATCTATAATTCAATGAATAAACATTAAACTAGTGGATGGTTTTTTCTACGTGAAGCCTAAAGATTGCTCAATACTGAGAAGTTACTGAGATGTTAATCATAGATTTGAACAATAAAATGAATGAAGAGATACTTTCTTATAATTTACCCCTAGAGAGATAACAAAATGATATCAACATTGATTTAAATAAATAAATAATGAAATCACAAGAGACAGTTTAATACCAACAAGGTGGCTCCTGACTCCACTCTTCCTGGAGTAGAAAAAGACAGATTTGAATAATGAAATAATCAGATAGTTACATCGTCTGTCACACTTGATTCACACAAGGTGGGACCAAATTTCAGGGTTCTCAGATTATATAATGAAACAATTTAATAATTACATTTTTACAAATGTAAATCGTTGACCTTTTTCATATCATCAATTTCTAGGCAGACTTGTCAGATATGAAAAAGTATGCCCATGATAACAGGATATAGAATGCAAGCAGGGATGCCAGGCAAGATTTATGATCCAACATTCTGTCACATTCTATTGCACCTCCCACATGCTAAAATTAGAATACCCACCTTGCAGCCCAACTGGTTTTCTCACAAAAACAAAGCAGAGCTCATTTTTGAGTTGTACATATTTACCAGTCTCTCACGCTACAACATGCCTACAGCGATTTAAGCATGAAAACTGTGGCAAGCCACAGCCCTGAGGTGGTGTGTAGCTGGATGCCATGTAGTCTGACTTCAGCTGTAAACAAGCCAGCCCCAAGGTTGTGCCTGGGTGGATGCCAGGTAAGTCGAGCTCAGCTGTAAACAAGCCTTTTTTAGAAGTGCTTGATAGATCTCGTGTGCTTCCTCCTTCTGTGGCCTACCCAGGATCGCCAGGTGGTGTGAGCTGACTGGGCAGTGAACACATATTTAAGGGCTTGCTGGGGCTGGGAGGAGCAGAAGCTGATGTACAAAGTTCCTAAAGAAAGTGCTTCAAGCAGAGTCGTGGTCCTGTTTCCTTGCTGGCAGAGGTAGACGCCAGAGAAAACAAAAGCATCGTTATGCAACTCAAGTACTTTGATGACTATTCAAACCTATTTTCTATGCTTCTATTTTCTCATTTCCAGGTTGGAAACAATACCATTAATCGGCTCTACCATAATCCTTTTCTATTTACAGAAAAGAAAACAAACTTCTCTTCATTCTCTTACCTTTTGAACAGCTTTATCACATAGTTTCTCGGAGTAGTTCTGATTTGCATTTGGCTGGTGTCTAAGGATTTTGAGCACTGTCTTATGGGTCTTTCTGTCGTTTGTGATTCCTTAATTGATAATTCCCTATTAAGTCCTGTACCACAATTTCTAACATGGTTATTTAGAGTTGGTGGGTCACGTTATCAGCCCGAGAGCGTTCATTAGCTAAGACTCTCCGATCATGAGATTATTAAATTATTCAAGTCTGAAAATCGGTGTTGACTGTGTCCTTCATGGGTCAGTTATTTTGCAAACTCTCAGGAACTGATGATGTGAAACAATAGAGATGTTTAAATCATTTAATCATTCGGTCGATAAAAATCTATTATTATGTAATGAGTACAGTACTCACTGGATATCACAGTGTCCATCATCCTCTGGTCACTAGTTCTAGGACCAATCTCCTGCTGTGTCCATCGAACAGCAGCCAAACCCATAACGGATGACACCATCATTCTTTACCTGATCCAATAAGTCAATAATTGGCTAGTCCTGCATACTTAATTTTCATAAGATGGAACCAAACTCCAGGAACTTAGATAATTAAATGATATCACACGATTATCTCCCAGGGAGGATTGGCCAGACTCCAGTCATGAAGGACAACATGTTCATAGAATTCAATAATTAACATATAATGCAAAATAATTGAAAAATTACATGGTGGTGCATATTTAAATCCCGCATGGAGAAGTCAGATTGATCTCATCCTGGAATAATGATTTATTTAAGAAAGTAAATTGATAATAAATTAGTTGGTGTTTTATATTAACTCTGACAAGATGGCACCAAAGTCATAAAGCTACAGCTGATGTAATGATCTATTTAAATGGCTAAATAATCATGTAATGAGATGATGTTACAACATCAACTCCCAAGATCTCACTGCAAATGGGACTTATGGTTCATAACATCATCGTTATTTTAAATACGTTAATTAAATGATGAATTATTACTTAATTTCCTAATTGTACAGTTCAATAATAGTCTTCGATGATGTGATTGTCTGCATGCCTGACTCCCATAAGGAGGCTCAAAACTCCAGTGATCAGTGAATAAATAAGGACAGAATTTCATATTTCAATGACAAAATTTGAACAAGTGGATCATGTTGGATACCCGACTCCTACATAGTTGCTCAAATCTAAAGTTATCATTGAGTTTTAATTATAGAGTTGAACAAAACAAATGAATGAATAATGAGATAATTTCTCATAATTCACTCATACAGAGATATCAAAATGATATCACAATTGATTTAAATAAATAAATAAATAATGAAGTCACAGTAGACAATTAACACCAGAAAGGTGGACCCAGACCTCACTCTTCCTGGAATAGAGAAACACAGATTTGAGAAATGAAATAATCAGATATTAAATCGTCTGTCACAATTGAATGATACAAGGTGGCGCCAAACTTCAGGGTTCACTGCTTTTATTATGAAACAATTTAAGAATTACATCTTTAAATATGGAAGTGCTAAAAATTTTTTGTATCATGGATTCCTGAGCAGACATGCCAGACATGATAATGTACGGTGTCATCACGGATTTTTATAATTCCATGAGTCAATAATCTGATAATCATACGGACTTGCCTGATGAACTCTGCTGGCCTGGCATCGTCACCCATGCCTGAATCTCTGTTGTGGTGCGGAACGACCTGACAGGACGGGCCCGTACCTGGCGAAGCAATAGTAGCTAAAAATGTTGCTGTCAGCTGGAAAGATGGCTGCAGCAGGGGCCTCAACAGCAGAGCTGAGAGATGTTCTTCTGAATTCTGGGTCTTCATCCTTTTGCAAGGTCTTGGTGATGGTGCCACCCACTTTGTGCCCTTACTTCGTCTAATTGTAGATCACAACCAATGTGAAGATGTGGAGGAAAAGCAGGGAGTCAACAGGATACAGAATGCAAGCAAGGTTGCCAGGCAATTTTATGAACCAACAGTTGGTCACATTCTAGTGCCCCTCCCACATGCTAAAAGGAGTATACCATCGATGAAGTAACTTTACAGCCTCACTGACTTACTCACAAAATCAAAGCAGGGCTCTTTCTTTTGAGTTATACATATTTACCGTACTCTCAAGCTACAACCTGCCTATAGTGACATAAGCATGAAAATGAAAGCATCATTATGCCATTCAAGTACAATGATGAGTATTTTAATCATTTTTTCTATGCTTCAATTTTCTAATTTCTAGAATGGAAGCAATACAATTAATGGCCTCTACCATAAACGTTTTCTCTTTATTGAAAAAAAAATGCTCGTCTTCATTCTCTGACTTTTAGAGGAGCTTGATCCCATGGTTTGTCAGCGTTGTTGCGATTTTCATTGGGAAGATGACTAAGGATTTTGAGCAGTGTCTTATGTTTCTTTCAGTCATTTTGGATTCCTCAATTGACAGTTCTCTATTAAGTCCTGTACCCTGATTTCTAATATGGTTATTTTGAGTTATTTGCTGTTGGTGGTGTGTCATGTAATCAGCCCGACAGAGTTCATTAGGTGAGACTTCCTGATCAGGAGATTATTCTGTTATTCCATTTTTAAAATCGGTGTTCACTGTGTCCTCGATGGGTCAGTTCTGTTGCAACCTCTCAGAAACTGGTGATGTGAAATAATACAGTTTTTTTAAACTGGGAAATCATTTGATTGTTAAAAATCTACTATTATGTTATCAGTAATCACTGGAGAACGCAGTGTCCCTCATTCTCTGGGCACTGCTTCTGGTACCGACCTCCTTCTGTGTCAATCACTCAGCATCCAAATGATGGATGACACCGTCATTACATCCGCAATCAAATAATAAACTTTTTTCTTAATTGAAATTAAAATAAGCTCCTCTTCATTCTCTGACCTTTAGAGGAGCTTGATATCATGGTTTCTCTGCGTTGTTTAGATTTGCATTGGGCTCATGACTAAGGATTTTGAGTAGTGTCTTATATGGTGTAGGGACTAAGATTTTTCTTCTGTATCTATGTTAAGGGAGTATCCCTTCATGGAAGATGTGATCTGAAAGTCCTTATGTGCACCAGAGATACATCCTGGTTTCAGTCTCCATGGTCGCTTAGACTGTCCAGGCATTGTTAGACTCATGTTTAGTGGGTCCTATTCAGTCCCATGATGGATTCCCAGTTATCAGTTTGGTGGCCCATTACCTCCATTTTGTTCAGATAGATGTGTTACTGCAGCCTGGTCTTGTCTTCTCTCTCTCTCTGCATCTGGATTCCAGTTATTCTAAGTGTTTACTTGTGGCTGTTTCCTTCTGTTTTCATCAGCTACTAGATGAGGACTCTATTCTGGTGAATAAGTTACCCATCAGTCTCATTATCAGGGAAGGCCATTTATCGTAGCCTTTCCACTGTTCCTCAAACTGTTAGTTGGGGTCAGACTTTTAGATCTCTGGACATTTATCTAGGTTCAGTTTTCTCTTTAAACCTATTATGGCTCCTTCTTTTATGGTTTATCTCTGTGTCTCTCATTCTATCTCTGTCTCTTTCACTCTCTCCCTTTTCTCTCGTTTATTCCTTCCCTGATGCAATCTTCCCACGTGCTTTTCTCTCCTCCTCTTCTGTTTCTCCTAGGTCCTTCTCTATTCGTTGTCCCTTCCAACACCCCATATGCTCAGGAGATCTTGTCCCTTTCCTATTCTGTGAGGGACCTTATATGACCCTCTAGGAATACGTCTTGTATCCTAGTTTCTCTGCCATAGTGAATTTTATACTGGTGATCCTTTGCACTATGTCTAAAATCCATATATGAGTGAGTACATACCATGATACCATGCTCCCCTTTTTCTGACTTGGTAACCTCATTCAGGATGGTTTCTTCAAGTTCAATCCATTTGTCTGTGGATTTCAAGATTCCAGTGTGTGTGTGTGTGTGTGTGTGTGTGTGTGTGTGTGTGTGTGTTTGTGTGTGTGTTTGTGTGTGTGTGTGTGTGTGTTTGTGTGTGTTTGCAGCATAGTATTCCATTGTGGAAATGTGCCCCATCTTCTTTATCCATTCTACAGCTGAAGGTCATTTAGGTTACTTCAATGTTCTTGTTATTACAAATAATGCTGCTCTGAACATAGGTGAACACATGTCTTCATTGCATGGATGTGGATTATTTGGCTATATTCCTAAGAGCGGGATTGCCAGGTAATGTGGTAGAGTGATTCCCATTTTTCTGAGGAATTGCAACACTGATCGACAAAACGGTTGTACATGTTCGCATTCTCACATGCAGTGGAGGAGTGTTCCCCTATTGCCACATCCTCTCCAGCATAAGTTGTCATTTGTGTTTTTAATTTTAGCCATTTTGGCTGCAGTAAGATATCTCAGAGTTGTTTTGATTTCATTTCCCTTATAACTAAGCATTGTGAGCACTTTCTTAAGTTTCTTTCAGCCATTTTGGATTCCTCTATTGAGAATTCTCTCCTCTGTGTTTTTTTATTCAACTTTTAATAGTTTTATCTTTTAAAACTGGCATATCCTGTATTGTTTCAAGCATTGGAGAAGAGAGGCCTATATATAGCCACAGATAAAGTACAAATCTCGGATACTGGACATTTTTTAGGCTCCAAGATCTTACCAGATAAGATTGTGCCGCAGAGATTTGAAATCAGAAAGGATTTTCTACATACTCTTAATGATTTTCAAAAGTTATTGGGGGACATATATTGGCTCAGACCTTTTCTAAAAATTCCCTCCACCGAGCTTAAGCCTTTGTTTGATGTGTTGGAGGGAGATAGCCACATTGCATCCCCAAGAGAATTGACTCCCGCCGCAAGACAGGCTTTACTAAAGGTGGAAGCAGCCATACAGATGGCTCAATTGTCACGCATAGAGGAAAATAAACCGATTACTCTATGCGTGTTCAGGACAAAAGGTCTTCCGACCGCAGTATTATGGCAACAAGGTCCTTTATTATGGATACACCCTAATGCTTCTCCCATGAAAGTTATTGATTGGTACCCGGGCGCGGTGGCCCAACTGGCCATGAGAGGATTAAAGCCCTCCGTCATGCACTTCGGCATTGAACCTAATTTGCTGATTGTACCCTATAATGCTGTACAGGTTGCCACCCTTGCCACTACTTCAAATGATTGGGCTATTTTGGTCACAACCTTTGTTGGAAAGATAGACAATCATTATCCTAAACATCCACTTTTACAATTTGCCCTTAACCAGCCTATGATTTTTCCAAAAATTACCTCAAGTCATCCTATTAAAAATGTACTGGTGGTGTATACTGATGGGTCTAAGACAGGATTGGGAGCTTTTGTGGTGGAGGGCAAAATATACTCCAAACAATTTCAGGAAACATTGCCTCAAGTGGTGGAATGCATGGTAGTTTTGGAAGTACTACAAAGGTTTCAAGGTCCATTGAACATCGTGTCAGATTCATCTTATGTAGTTAACGCTGTAAAATTGTTAGAAACGGCTGGCATTATAAAAATGACCAGCAAGGTTGCAATCATTTTTCTGGACATCCAAAATTGTCTGCTTGCTAGAGGGCAGCCTTCTTTATTACTCACATAAGGGCAAATTCCGGGATACCAGGACCCATGGCCTTAGGTAATGATTTGGCTGACAAAGCAACTAGATTGGTTGCCATGGTTCTAGCCCCGCCACTAGAGGCTGCCAAGGAATTTCACAAGAATTTTCATGTGACTTCTGAAACCCTGCGACGCCATTTTTCAATCACTAGGAAGGAGGCTCATGAGATTGTTGTCAATTGTCAACATTGTTGTCAGTTTCTAGCTGCACCCCATTTTGGAATTAATCCTCCAGGCATTCATCCCTTACAGGTTTGGCAGATGGATGTGACCCATGTCTCATCCTTTGGAAAGTTACAATATGTGCATGTATCAATAGACACCTGCTCTGGCGTTCTCCATGCCACACCACTCACTGGGGAGAAAAACTCCCACGTGATTCAACACTGTCTTGAGGCATGGAGTGCCTGGGGTAAGCCTAAATGTTTAAAAACTGACAATGGGCCTGCCTATACTTCTCAAAAATTCAGACAGTTTTGTGCACAAATGCAAGTCACACATGTCACGGGCTTGCCATATAATCCTCAAGGACAAGGCATTATTGAGCGTGCACATCGCACACTCAAATCATATCTCCTTAAGCAAAAAGGGGGAATAATGATGGGTTTGCCCCCTGTGCCACGGGTGGCTATAGCAATGGCACTTTTCACCATGAATTTTTTAAACATGGATGAACATGGTCGGTCTACGGCAGAGCGACATTTCTCAGACCCATGTCGACCTAAGGAACTGGTAAAATGGAAAGATGTGTTAACCAATGAATGGAAAGGCCCGGATCCTATTCTAATAAGATCCAGGGGAGCTGTTTGTGTTTTCCCACAGAAAGTAGAAAATCCTTTCTGGGTCCCAGAAAGACTCACTCGGATGGTCCTGGAGCAGAAAGATGTGGAGACCTGAGGACAAGAAAAAGGGGAGCCGACTGCTCCCCCTGATGTCACTGATGATACTCAGCATCCCTGTTGTCCAAGGGGAGCCTCGTTGGGGAATCATGTCAATGTTCCCACTTCCAATGCCAGTGATGTATAATGTATAATTCTTTGCCACCAATAGGGAGCTGGGTCTAGCCTTTTTGCCTAAGGACAGTTTCGGAGGCTCTGGATAAACAGACTTCAGCCAATACTCAAATTCAGGGGGGCTTGATGTTGGTGAACCAACGTATAGATTTAGTACAGGAGCATTTGGACATATTATGGCAATTGGCCCAATTGGGCTGTGAGCAGAAGCTCCCTGGTTTATGTGTCACCTCCATTCAATATGAAAATTTTACCAAAGCAGCTAATTTGTCTAAGAGTCTTTCTCAGTTCATGTTACAGAATTGGACCGCAGAATTTGAACAGACCCTCCGAGAATTGAGGACCACTATTATCCAGATTAATTCCACCCGCATCGATCTGTCCCTGATGGAGGGCCTATCATCTTGGATTGCCTCGGCTGTTTCCTATTTTAAGGAATGGGTGGGGGTGGGGTTATTCTTTGCAGCCATCTGCTCTGGTCTGCTGTTGCTTCTTTGGCTGGTTTGCAAAACTCAGGAATCAGGCAAAAAGAGATAAGGTGGTTATCGCCCAGGCACTTACCGCAATTGATAGTGGAACGTCAGCTGATGTTTGGCTGTCTATGCTTAACAATAGGCCGCCGGCTGGATAGCTCTTGCACACCCGGAGCCTAGGCTCATTTCACAGGGTAGAGTGTCTGGCTTGAGCAGCCCATGAGGGATGTTGAGCAAGGCATCACACAGAGAGTTGCTCAATAGGCAGGCCTCTCTGGGAGGCATGTTGTCCTGCATAAGGGTTGCCTGCCCTAGTTCCCCTTTCCCAGAAAAATGGCAGAGGACAGGTTGGGAGTGCCTCGGGTCAAGCTAACAGCCTGATGGCGACTCTTGTACACGGTCTTAATGTTTATTTGGGAAGGTACGACCTCTGCCTCTATCCCTCAACATATGGGTGACCTATTTGCTTGTGAAAATATAAAGCCTTATCATTAAATAAGAAAAAAGGTTAGATGTAGGGAGCCGTCCCTACATTCTCCATTACAAGATGGTGCTGGCATCCGGCTGGCAGTTGGCATAAATAAGCCTGTGCGCGTGTGCAAGGAGATTTCTGCCGCGCCTCTCCCGTGGCGTCATTTGGCCTGATGAGCGAGCAACCAGTCAGGGAGTGACACGTCCTAAGCGAGGCTGAGTTTCTATATAAGGGTGTGGGTTTTTGCTCCCGGGGTCTTCGCTCTGCAGTTGGTGTAAGCTTATGCTCTGCCTCTCAAGAAGCATTAAAGCTATTATCGCAGAAGGATCCTATCTGTATGCCGCGTCATTCTTGCTGGCGAGACGGTAGCGTGGGACACAGGTTAGCCAAATAAGACTTGTTTATGACAGAGACACTCACCATTGGGAAAGTGGAAGGCAGAAGCCAGCACCATCTTTAAGGCATGGCACCTTGCAGCTCTCTACAGTTCCCCATTTTTGTTTTATTAATGCAACAGGCAAGGGTAGTGTTCTGATCTCCAGTAACTTAGTGGATATTGTAAAGACACTGAATCCTGGTAGTCAGCCAAGTCAGTGGAACACCCGTCTGGTATCTTTTTCCTGGAGGTTGGGTCTCAGACTCCAACCCACATGCAACCATAATTGCCCTTCTCAGAGTTGCTTGAGTCCTTCCGGAGACAATTTGGAGTGTAGTGCTAAGCCATACAACCTGAGAGTGAAGGATCAATTCTTATTCACGACTATAAGCCATGCCTGGGGGTACTACCCTGCGTCAATGGCTGTAAATGCCTGGAAAACCATAGCTGCATGCTGCCTCTGAGCAAGCCTCAGCCTGCAAAGGCACCACAGGCCCAGAAGGGAGATAAGCAGCCAGAGTATAGCTATGTCTCCCATTCCCTCCCATTCTTTCAGGTGGTTCATGGCTTAAGTGATTCATGTAGATAGTACCTCTGCAACCGAGATGTCGAACCGGGTGTAATACACATGCATGATGGAAAGTCTCTGGTCATGCATTAACTTATCAAATTGCCTAAAAATACTGAGAAAGCTGGTTAGGCATATTGGTAGTCACTGAATACCTTTGATATGGCACAGAGGTCACACATAGCTCTGTCATCTTCCATTCACATCCTATTTGTGCCAACAGCTACAAAGTGTCTATTTGCTCCTGCACCAGATCAATTCTTTGCTTCATGATCATAAGGCCTCCTTTAACTGAGCACCAATTGTGGACTGAGCATCCAAGTTGGTAGCCACATTCTTGGACAATTCATTTAACTTAGAAGCTGCCTGTACTGGTGTGCTCATAGCCACGGCAGCCGTGACTGAACCACAACTGCAAAAGAGCCCAATATGGCTGCTGTAATGCCAAAATCTCTCTGACGTCTAAACAGTGTCATAGCACTCGGGGCATCAACATGCATGGGAATCCATCTGCTAGCTTGAGGAGGCTTAGGATTGAATCATTCACCAAAACGCTCAGTGGCAGACCAAGCAAATTCAGCCACCCCATGAACTACGCCCCTTTTCATAAGGAAATGGGACAAATCTGTGCAGCTGCCATTAATGCCACACAAGAGCCAGAGATCAAAAGGGTTGGAAATATCCACCTGCTGCGTATCCCGATCAGTAAAGTTTCTCCCAGCAAAGGTTTTATTGAAGATAGTACTAATTCTTGGTGAGAAGATAAAATATCCCTTGCTCTCCCAAACAACTTCTTTTGATTGACATCCCGTCCAGGGAAGGAATCCACCTCCTTGTTTACTCAAACAATGAGGGGCCCACTTAGGCTGATGGGGTCCTGGCTTATCAAACTCACTTTTAGCAGGCCACCATCCACTTACCCAGGAGGCGTTGACCAACCTAATAGGGCCTCCCGTGGTGGGCACATCAAGCCAAGCTGCAGATTGATTAAATAACATAATGCACTGACTCTTATCACTAATATCACATAAAGGCAGGCCACCATCCACTTACCCAGGAGGCGTTGACCAACCTAATAGGGCCTCCCGTAGTGGGCACATCAAGCCAAGCTGCAGATTGATTAAATAACATAATGCACTGACTCTTATCACTAATATCACATAAAGGCATAGGCATCCTGTTAAAACAAAACTCCTATTTTCATTTATACTAGCAATCTCACTATCATAAGGCAAATAATGTAACTCTAAGCTTCATCTACACTGGTGGCCAAATCAGGCTGATGATCAACAGCAACAGCAGGCTCTTCATGTTTGTTGCACTTTCTTACAATCCTCTCTGGGACCCACAACAATTCTTGGCGATCCTGGGGGAAAGCACAAACAGACCCTCTCACCCTTGCCAACACCGTGTCAGGACCATGCCATAACCCGGTGATCACATCTTTCCATTTCACATAGCCTTTTAGGCTCCCTCCTTGCTGCTGATGACGATCAGCAGCAGAAAGGCCATCAACATCCAAAATTAATAAAATAAAGGTAAAAAGGGCTAAAGATATTCTTTCCTTGGGAGTTCGGCCTTGGCCTACTCCCCCCTTTTGTTTTATTAAGCATTCATTCTTTTAGGGTGCGATGAGCTCACTCTACAATCCCTTGTCCTTGAGGATTGTAGGGTAATCGATGGACAAGCTGAACTTCCATTTGTTTGCAAAAGGAAGTAAATCTCTGAGACGTATAGGCTGGCCCATTATCAGTTTTTAGCTGTTGCGGTTTTCTCCAAGCCGCCCAGTCTTCCAGGTAGTGTCCAATGATATTGTGGGCTTTTTCTCCACTGAAAGGCGTAGCATGTACCACACCTGAACAAGTATCCACAGACACATGTACATATTTCAAAGCTCTGAATTTCTGAAATATGCATGATATCCATCTGCCATATCTTTAGAGGCATTAACCCCCTAGGGTTTACCCCCACAACAAGTGGGTGTTGGTATATTATACAATGTGGACAGTTCAAAACCACCTGTCTCTTGACAAATGGAATTTCTGTTGAAGAGTCCTTGCATTCACATGAAATTGCTGATGGAATTGCCTAGCCTGATCTAAAGATGAGCTGTAAAAAATATATTCCACCATTGTGCATTCATCAACAATGTAATTTCCTTCACTTAAGGGCCCAGGCAGGCAAACCTGTATGAACTCTAATATGATGAATATAAAAGCATTTCTTTCTCAACCTAATAAATCTTTGTAACGCTTGTAAGAGTGAACAAACAACACTACTAATTTTAGTAGGGCCTGCTAATTCCAAAATTTTTACAGCATTCACCACATATGCTGAATCTGACATCAAATTAAATGCAAATGGGCAAATTTTGAATACTTCAACGACAATTTTCAATTCCACAATGTGAGGGGATCCTGCCTGAAATTGACACAACACAGGAGGTTTATTTGCAATCATATATGCCCCACAACCAGTTTTTGAAACATCAGTAAAAACATTTGTTTGGCACTCTACTAAGTGGGACTCAGGAAGTTACTTTTGGAAAAATCACAGGATGTTCCAAAAAAAATATTAAATGATGTTTTCGATAATGATTATCTATCATTCCTTCAAACCCACATTGCAATATGGCCCAATTATCGATAGTGCCACACAAGATCTTAACCTGGTGACCGTAATAAGGCACCATAAGTAGCACTGGGGGGCAGTCCAAAAAATTGAATGTTTGGTTGAATTCCACTATGAGGCAAACTAGCGACTGCTGTGGGATAACGTTCTATTGCTTTTGCTGGGGCGATTTTGGGATGAATCCAAATCAATGATCTGTCCTGACATAACAACCCTGTAGGCTGATTATAGGTAGGGAGAATGCATAATGTAATAGCTTGACCTTCCTTCCATCTAGATAGAAATGCATTTTGTAGTCTTTCCTCAACTTTACATAAGGCTTCTCTCGCTTCAACAGTCAATTGCCTAGGAGAATCAAGAGCTGGTTCCCCTACTAATATATTATATAATGGCTTTAATTCATAATTTGGCAACTTTAAATAACTCCTAATCCAATTAACATCTCCTAATAATTCCTGAAAGTCATTTAACGTTTTCAAATTATCCTTTCTCAACTCAATTTTTTGAGGAACAATTTGTCTTTCATACACTTTGGCTCCTAAATAATTAACAATATTATCCTTTGAACCTTTTCAGGGACTATAAATAACCTTTTCTTTTCCAATAATTTAACCAAATCTTCATAAGCCTGATCTAAAATTTGTTCATCCTTGGCCGCCAACAATATATCATCCATATAATAAATGCATTTCAAGGCATGAAATTTCCATCTTAACACTAGGAGTCATGCAGTGTCTATTCAGGGCTTCAACTTGGGCTACAATAAAAGAAACTGAAATCCCATATGTTCTCACAGACTCAGCCAAAGCCTTGATGACCTTGAAGTCTAAAAGCTCCTCATATCTATTGCCCTGGGCATCCTGGAAAACTGGAAAAGCTAGACCAAGGTCTGTTTACACTGCTCTCCAATCCTCAGGGCAAAAAGAATGCCGTGTCCTTCGGCCCCATCCATCCTCCATCTGATAAGGGGAAGCCGCCAATGGCTTTATTCCAGGGGGATCCTCCTCCTCCTTTCATCGCCATTTCTCCTTCTTTTCCCCTCTCCATTCTCTAAGGGATTGTTTATGAATCTTTTCTACAAGGGCCTGCAATTCCTCAGAGTCTGTTTCGTCCACTTCAGACTCTCCTGTGGTCTTAACTTCTTCTGATCTTTCTTCTTGTAGCATTTCTATCACAGCTTGCACCTTTTCCACTACCTCTCTACAGCATTTCTGGTACTCAATGCAGCTATGCACTAACTTCCAAATGGGTGTGACTCCAGGCTTTAGCATCCCTTGTTCCCAAGCGAAGTCAAGATCCCTGCCTAACTTGTCCCAGCACACTAACCGTAAGGTCTCCCAAAACTGCAAACCAAGGTGCAATGGCATCACATTCGCCCAGAAACCTCTCTAATGTGCATTTTTTAAATTTAATTTTCTTTGACAAAAGTAGCTCCTGAAGAGCCAGAAAAATTGGATGAGACTAAGATGTCACCATTTTAAAAAAATTTACTTTCGGTTCACTAGAACCTCTTGCTCAATGCCTGAGACTTTATTGCCATTTATCCCTGAGGTCCTTATTATCCCACTCTTCCTAGGGAACATTATTGCCACATATTTCTGCGGTCTTTATTGTCCCTCCTTACCTTGGGAACTTTCCAGTGCTGCCCTGACTGCAAGAAGTTCTGATCTCCTACCTGGTAAGGGCCACCAGCTGTCACGCCCAACCTCGGCCTGCAATGAAGACAAAACTCGGGCCAGATCTTCAAGTAGTTTATTCAGGATCCTTGAACATGCTTCTTCTTCTGACTCCAGGGAAATGCCTGCACTGGTTTAAATCCCCTTGCACCGACGAACCCCAGTGAGCCACGGGGACCCTGCAGATAGGCTGCTCTTATAAAGAAGCAAGGAAGCTCAACAGGCTTGGCCAAATAAGGACTTTTTTACAACAGAGAGTGCTCACCATCAGGAAGGTGGAAGGTAGAAGCCTGCACCATCTTAAGGCATGACACTTCGTAGCTCTCTACACACTCGAAATATAATAATCAAACACCTAGCATGCAGAATAGAGAAAGAATATTAAGAGCAATGAAGGAAAAAGACAGGTGACATATTAAGGCAGACCTATCAAAATTACCCTTGAGTTCTCCATGGAAACCCTCAATGCCAGAAAGTCCTAGAAGTATTAAGAGACCACAGAAGTGAGCCCAGGATACTATACCCAGAAAAAAATCTCAGTCACTATAGATGGGGAAAACAAGTTATTTAATGACAAAACCAGATTTTCCAAATATGTATCTACAAATCCAGGTGTACAGAAAGTATCGGAAGGAAAACTCCAACCCAAGAAAATTAACTATGCCCAGGAAGATTGTAGGCAACAGATAATCTCACTACACAATTAAAATCTGACCAAAATTCTTTACTGATCATGAAAGGATCATATTCAACTTTATATGGAAAAACAAAAGACCCAGGATAGCCAAAACAACCCTGTGCAATAAAAAAATCTTCAGGAGGCAGTACCATCCCTTACTTTAAGCTCCACTACAGAGCTATAGTCCTGAAACAAGCTTGGTATTGGCACCAAAATAGACATGTAGACCAATGGAATCAAATTGAAATTCCTGATATTAACCCACACACCTATGAACACCTGATTTTTGACAAAGCTGCTAAATGAATACAATGGGTCCAGGACAGCATCGTCAACAAATGGTGCTGGCACAGTTGGATGATGGTGTGTAGAAGACTGCAGATAGACCCATGTCCATCACCATGTACAAAACTCAAGTCCAAATGGATCACATACCTCAACAACAAACTAGCCACATTGAACCTCTTAGAAGAGAAAGTAGGGGTTACCCTTGAACAAATTGGTATAGGAGACCACTTCATGAACACTCAGAGACACTGAGAGAAACAATTAATAAATGGGACCCCTTCAAACTTAGGAGCTGCTGTAAGGCAAATGACACAGTCCACAAGACCAAAAGGCAGCCCACAGACTGGGAAAAGATTTTCACCAATCCTACATCCGACAAAGGGCTGATCTCCAAAATATACAAAGAACTCAAGAAACTAGTCAACAAAACACAAAATTACCCTGGGTAAAAATGGGGTACATAACTGAAGAAAGAACTCTCAATAGAGGAAATCAAAAAGGGTGAAATACAATTAAGAAAGTGCTCTAAATCCTTAGCTATCAAGGAAATGAAAATCAAAACATCTTTGAGAAACCATCTTATTCCACACTGTGTGAGTCTTTCAAACCACCATTGCCCTACTAAATTCTTTTATATTTGCATTTTCTTTCCTGTAGATTAAAAAAATAAATCCCTCAATTATGTAACTTCTGTATAACTACAGAGAACAATGATTAAGTATCTTTAGCTACAATGGAGGTCACTTAGACACTTCCTCTGTGACACCTTTTTAAAAACAAGGCCATAAGTGGTCTGGTGCCTCAACATTGAACTACCTGTAATTCCAATACTCAGGAGGCTAAGGGAAGGAGGCATCCAGAATTTGAGTCCAGTTTAGGCAACACAGTAAGCCACTTTCTCAAAACACACACACACACACACACACACACACACACACACACACACACACACACACACATTCTGACAGGCAAAGTTGCATACTGTTGTCATCCAGCACTTAGGAAGTAGTGGTAGGAGAATCAGGACTGCAATGTCCTTTATGGCACATAGAGTGCTCAAGATGAATGTGAACTGTATGAAACCTTGTTTAAGGAAGGTAGACACCCAAAGACTGACACAAAAACTTCACCAAAAATAATCCTTACCATGTTTCATATCTATTCTTACTCAACAAAGTATTGCAAACAATATCCTCATTATTTTAAAAACATTTTAATATTGGGAGTATTTTGTGAAATGAAAAAATAGAAACCTTGCAAGGGCAACATTGAACAGCAACAAAAGCAGACGTAGGATATATACACACTCACATACATAGGACACCTCTAAAAAGAAATATCAATCCCTAAACCTAACAGGTAGATATCAAGTATCATTCTTTCTACAAATGCACTTTAAAGATGAGTAGTGTGGTACTGTAAGGATGGAAAAATTTAGCCCAATTTTCCCTAGACTCTGCCCCCTAGCAGTGAGCAGGCAAAAGGTCATTCTTGACTGTTTTATGACAGGGTGGGTTACTGACAGCACCTGTGAGTGAATGAGAACAGGAAATGAGCCGTGCCACACTACCCAGGAGGCCTATCGAAAGCAGACTTCCTAGGCTAAGTGTGGGCTTGACACACTACCCAGGAGCCCCAGCGAATGCGGACTTCCTAGGCAAAGCACGGGCTTGGATAGTTCAAATTGATTCGTCCATACTGGATGCTATTGAGATGATTGGTTTTTAATGCACGGGCTTTGTTGTAACCCTATAAAAGCTGTCTGAACCCTGTACCCAAGGTTCCCAGTCCTGTACCCAATGTGGAGTATGGCTTCGGACCCCAGTGCACTGGAATATAAAAGACCTCATGCTTTTGCATCAAGACCGCTCCTCGTGAGTGATTTGGGGGGCCGCCTTTCCTGAGTCGGGGCGTGAGGATCCATGCCCTCCACGGGTCTTACAGTACCTGTAACCATGATATAGCAATCCTAGCTATCCCAGAAGGTGAGACAGTAAAGTAGGCTACCATATACCACTACCATATACCATATACCTAGGAGTTCCACACCAGCCATGGCATCACCACAGAACTGAAAAGAAAATTTAAAAACTTAGGTAAGTACTTTGCTGTCAGTCAGGCAAAGAATGGAAGTGTTGATCCTCCATTTACTCACAATTACTTTGAGACAAATGCAGATAATTAAGAGAAATATATCACACCATATGCATGCCACCTTCATGAATCCACTTTATAGCTGAGCCTCCAGTGCTTAAATTCAGTGATGAATACTCAGTTAATTACAAACTAGTATGCTATAGCATCTCTAATACAAAAAGGAGCTACTGCACTTCCCCAGGTATAAATCTCAAGTCAAATTCCAAAGTGCTGCAAAATAGGTATAAACTTTAGTCCCAAAATAGACAGCAGTGGTTGCTGTGGTGGAACCAGGTGCACACACTCTAGTCCCTGAGAGACAGTCAGCTGTGTCTCCTGTTGCTAATAGTAAGGGAGATGACAGCTGAAACCCATCATTGAATTCAGCAGCTTGCTCTGAGTTCAATGAGGACTTTGATAAAGGGCTTCAGAGTGGTGGCTTGGAGTGTGCTCCAAAGAGAACTGGTGGGAAAGAATTGGAGACCAGTGGCACCTCCATAGCGGTTGGCTTTTTAGGACACCAGAGATTATCTGGCCGGTACACGGAAGGGAGAAAATCAACTAGAAACCACAATACAAGGGGAAACCTCTCCTGGAGTTGGAGGGCTGGATTACTTTGAATTTAATAAAATGGAGAGGTCAAGGTGTCCATGGAGGAACAGGAATTCTGTGCAGGGTCATCCTCTCATTTCAACCCAAAGGGAGATGTGTCTCTGTGTGGGGATGAGGAAATGGGGCAGGTGTTACTGGAGGATCTTGGAGTCTACTGCTGATGTCTAACGTTGTTTGGCCATGCATGGTGATTTGGTGATTATTTTCTTGAATTCTTTGTATATTTTAGACATCAGAACTCTGTCAGATGTAGGGTTGTGAAGATCAATTTCCAGTCTGTGGGCTGCCATTTGGTCGTGTCCACTGTGTCCTTTGCCTTACAGAAGCTTTTCAGTTTGAAAAAGTCCCACTTACTAATGGCCGATCTCATTGTATGTACTCCTAGAGTTATGTTCTGTGGTCTCCTCTACCAGTTGTTCAATGGTACCCTCCTTTCTATTCTAAGAAGTTCCATCTGGCTGGAATTATGTTGAGCTCTTTGATCCATTTGGACTTGAGTTTTGTGCATGGCTATAGACATGGGTCTATCTGCACTTTTATACACACCATCATCCAGTTGTGCTAGCAACATTTGTTGAAGATACTTTCCTCCCTCCCTTTTATACTTTCAGTGTTTTGTCAAAAATCAGGTGTTTGTAGGTGTTAGGGTTAATATCAGGATTTTTTATTTGATTAAATTGGTATGCCTGTCTATTTTTGTGTCAATACCAAGTGGTTATCAGGCCTATAGCTCTAAAGTAGAGCATGAAGTTGAGGATGGTGATGCCTCCTGAAGTTTTTTTGTTGCACAGGGTTGTTTTGTCTATCCTGGGTCTTTTGTTTCTTTTTTTTTTCACATAATGTTGAGTATTATCATTTCAAGGTTAGTGAAGTATTGTGCTGGGATTTTATGGGGAATGCATTGAATATGCAGATTGCATATTCACAAAACACATAAATATTAGTTTTTATAACAACAATTAATAATAAAAGAGATAATAAAAGTGCAAGTATAGGAATATACAAAGCTATAGTAGCATATTTGAATCTTTTTACTGAAGTTATATTTTATCTAGAAAAATAATTACATCAATAACAAATAGTCCTAAGCATTAGGAAAATTATTTCTCTCAGTCTCTACATCCCTAAGTTACTTCTTGAACTTTTTGTACTTTTGTTCCCTCTTGTTGTCTCCCATCTATGTTTTGGAACATTCATTGTCAGATGTTGAAGTTCCCATTGAAGCTATCATACTCCGTTTTATACTGGTATAGTATATACATTTCATTAGATTGCATAAATTAAAGAGTATTAATTGAGACATACTTGTAATGAGAAATCAATGGGGAAATAAATGTATTCTTTCTCTAGATTTAAAAAGCCTATACATTTGGGGAAGATATTTAAATCCATGGTGAGTGTTCATAGCTTCCACAGTATAGAAAAACATATGAAACCATCAGTGAATATTTATCCAAGAAATTGCTTAAAAACAGGAAGCCCCTTGAGGAACACTATGGACCAGGTCAATCCCCAGAGGATATTTAACTTAAGTAGTCAAACAAAGGTAGGGCAATGGAAGGGGACTTCTATTAGTATGTATGAATGGAAAACAGAAATTACTTCACCTAATGCTAAAGGCACTTTGTAACTGCATATACCATCTGCCTTCAGGCTCCCCATAACTGCACTTACTCCCTCCCTTCAGGGTGTATGCAAACCTGTCTAGGACAAATCTACTGTTATTTAGATAGGAGACATTCATCATCAAGGCACAGACATCCTGTAGCAGGAAAGGTAATGTCTAAAGGACAAAAGGAGTTATTGGAATTCAATGAACTCATGCAAATTTGGAATGCATACCCATATACGGGTTGAGAAAAGTCAGACTGGCAGACTAAATTCCAGGACTGCCAAAGCACACAGAAGCCATGTAAGGATATAGATGATGAGATCTACTTTTAACTGCTTGGTGGCAGTGAATATGTTTAATCCCACGACAAAGGAGGCTCCTGATTTTCTGTGGTTGACGCCAGCCAGGTCCACAGAATGAGTTCCTGAGCTGCACAGATAAACCTCTTTTGAAAAGGAAAAACTGAAAGACCTAAAAAGTAATGTTAATGATGGACTAACCTCGAAACCAATATCTGTTCATTGGAATTTGCTAGCTTCCTCTCACAAGGCCCTGAGATAAGAATTCACACTGCCCCTCCTTTCCTGTGAGTCAACAGGTGGTAAATAGGGTCCTTAGGAAACAAAGAGTTAGCTGTAACTCTCCTTTGCCCAGACAAGTTTAATTAGAACACCCTGAGGCCCTAAGGTCTGCTGACCCTAATAGCAGACCATCAGGGCCTCCAAGGGTCAGGTACTCAATGGACAGAGGGTCCCACCCCCTCCATAAGTTGTGGGTTTGCCTTTAAAAACACCTAGGTCCAGGGGAGGGGGCTTCTCTCTTGCCTGTATGCTGGAGGAGCCCGTTTGTGCAAAAGTTTCCTGTTCATTAAAACCTCTTGCATTATGCAGCAACAGGACTGGATATTGAGTTCTTGGGATATTGACCGAACCTGGAAGACTCCTCATTCTGAGGGTCTTGCATTTTGGGGGCTCATCCTGGATTTGGTCGATCCGACAGACTCAATTCCATTGCCAGTTGGAGGTAAGAAAGAGCTTGCAACCTACATGTTTGATGTATGTCTGATGCATCTGATGTTACCTGTTTTTGACTCAAGTACTTGAATCTGTGCTTGGCCTGCACAGAACTTGTACGTTATGTGTTTTTTACTTGAGTATTTGAATCTGTGCCTGGCCTGCACAGGACTTGTATAGGACCACAGGGGGAGACAGACGTGTCCTGAGACCCTTGATCCTGCCCTGGATGAAAGTCCCGGGTTGTTTGGAGGAGGGAAGGAGACGAAGTTTCTCTTCTCCAGGGGATGGCCGGCCTCTGGACTTGTTTCCCTGCCGCTTTGTAACTTTGGTTTAGGCGCAGTTTGTCTACCGTGCAGATTTGTTTTCTTTGTCGGATTGTTCTGTGTTTTTGTGTCCCTCTGTTCCTACTGTTTGTGTCCATTTCTACTCTCCCCATGGGTGAACAACTAACTACCCCAGATAAGTTTGACTTTAGATCTGCAGGAGAGCAGGGCCTGAGGGCTGGAGACCCAGCTAGACAATGATCATGCTCGTCCCCTGCTCTCAGGAATGTGGCAGGTCAGCCAGAGCCACTGGGGCTGAGCTTCAGCAGAATGGCTGGACAGCCATGGGCCAGGCATGGCCTGGGCAGAGCCATGCTGGAATGGAGGGACAGGGTTATGACATAAGACCCTGCCACCACACATATTTGTTTCCCAAAATCAGCTTCCAGGGCTGACCCTTCTCCCCAGATCTTTGTAATTGGAAAATTAACCACCCCCTTTTTGGAGTTCCTTATGTTCTCTCTCTAGGCTCTTTGAGATGATTATCAACAGCCTCTGCTCGAGGCTAGAAAAATATCCCTGGAGCTGATGGGCGGCCAGTGCAGCTGAAAAATAAACAAGATTGACTTGGGATTCCTTTTGACTCGCCCCAGTTGGGAATTCAACACTGCTAAAGGTAGGGGGAGCTTAAAAATCTATCACCAGGCTCTGGTGGCAGGTCTCCGAGGTGCTGAGAGATGGCCCACCAATTTGGCTAAGGTAAAGAGAGCACTTTTTGACCCTACTTCAGAAGCCAAGAGAGCTTCGGTGGCTCTGGTCTTCATGTGAAATTGGGCCCCAGATATTAGGAGAAAACTCCAGAGACTGGAAGGGTTAAGAGACAGAAAAAATGTATTAAAGGGACAGAGAAGAGAAGGAAAAAAGACAATAGAGAGACAGAGAGCAGAGAAAAAGCATGGCACAGAAGATAGAAAAGAATTTGACTAAAATATCTTGGCCACAATGGTTAAAAAAAATAGAGAGAGATAAAAAATTAGGAAATTTAAAACAGGCTAGGGAACCTGGGCAACAGGACCCCACTTGACAAGGAGGACCAATGTGCATATTGTAAAGCAAAAGGACATTTGGCAAATGACTGTCCCCAAGAAGACAAGCTCTTGAAGGTCCTAGACCTAAGAAAGGATAAAATTAAAGAGATATGGGGTTTGGACCCACTCCTTGAACCCACTGTAATACATGGACTACCCGAAGATCAGTGGACCTTGGCGTGGGCCAGGTACCCCACTTGTTCGAGGTTACATCCCACCAGCCAACTGCTTTTTGCCTTTGAATGGAAGGACTCTGACACATGCGGAACTGGGCAGCTCACCTGGATCCGACTGTCCCAAGGGTTTAAAATTCCCCAACGATGGCCAGGCAAGTAAGAAAATTTCTGGGGACATCTGGGTTTTGCAGGCTGACTAAGGAAAAAATTCTTCTGGACCCCAGAGCATCAGGAGACACTTGATGCCATTAAGAAGGCCCAGTTGAAAGCACCCACTCTAAGCCTTTTAATGTAACTAACCTTTTACCCTTTATGTGGACAAGCATAAGGGGGTCACCTGGGGAGTTTTGACCAAATGCCTAGGGCTGTGGAACAGACCAGTTGCTTATCTGCCAAAGAAGCTTGATCCTGTAGCCAGGGGAGGGCCTGACTGTCTAAAAGCTATCGCTGTTGACAAGTTGACTTTGGGGCATAAAGCAACTATAATAGCCCCCATGCATTGGAGAGCATTGTCTGGCAGCCGCCAACTGATGATGATCAATGCCAGCGTGGCTCACCACCAAAGCCTGCTTCTCACTGAGAGACTGAGCAGATTATGTTCGCTCCACCAGCCAGCCTCATCCCACCACTCTTCTGCATGAGGAGACTGTTGAACCAGGGACTCCTGACTGCCATCAACTGTTGGTTAAAGAGACTGGAGTTAGCAAAGATCTTAAGGAC
Source organism: Phodopus roborovskii (assembly GCF_943737965.1). Taxonomy (NCBI): domain Eukaryota; kingdom Metazoa; phylum Chordata; class Mammalia; order Rodentia; family Cricetidae; genus Phodopus; species Phodopus roborovskii. The sequence goes on from NW_026126724.1 coordinate 1,016,742, forward strand.
ATCCTGCTGGCTGGGGAGATGTTGAACGGTTCACTGCTGGGAGCAGTTACGTTGTAAAAGGTAAAAAAAAGGGGTAGGGTGGTGGTACTGCTAGACAAAGAGAAGTCCATAAACATTAACAGGCAGCAGGTATGCTTTTTCATCTGTTCATGTGCATGGGACTGTCTCAACCATGTGGCTAAAAAATTACTGAAGAAAATTTTCCGAAGATTTAAAATACCTAAAGTAGTAAAATCAGACAATGGTCCAGCTTTTTTGTTGCCCAGGTAAGTCAGTCACTGGCCAAGATATTGGGGATTGATTAAAATTGCATTTATGGGAGATGCCATTCTGTATATGTTTCTCATACTGGTTAATAAATAAAGCACCGTTGGCCAATAGGAAAGGAAAATAGGAGGGACTAGGAGACAAGGAGGAACAGGAAATAGTAAGGAGAGTCAGGATGGGGGTCAAGATGGAGAGTCAGGAGAGAGCAGTATGCGGCAGCCGGCTCCCGATAAGAAGAACACATGGACACACATAGATTAACACAAATGTGTTAATAACTAAGGCAGAGCTAGCCGATAAGAAACTAGTACCTGGCCAACAGTATAATATCAAATACAGAGTCTCTGTGTGTTATTTGGGGCTGGCGCGGCAGCGGGACAATACCAGGCAGCGGGTGGAAAAACCAAACTCCTTACAAATGGCGCCCACGTGGCTAATAATAACTTCCACTTAAAATTTAACAAAAGCTTTAAAAAGGGTTTTACAAACAAAAGAACAGAGACAAGCAAGGTTTCTTGGTAACAGCATTTTTCTCGGTTAAACTCTGCTTTGTGAGAGACAAGCAGATATTCGCACGACTCCTTTAAGGGAAGGTTCCTGACTCATTATAAGGGACAAAAAACCACACATCTTTTAAGAAACTCTGCTAACAATTTATTGGTGTGTATGAGAGATGGCAATGGCAGTGACAACATCTCCAAGCCGGCAGCATGCAGACCAAGGCAGTGAGTGCAGCTTTCAGTGCTGGCGGTAAAATAGCAGCCGCCAACTTTTATAAACCGTGGCAGAAACAACAATGACTTTCATTTTAATAATGTTGTTGTTTAACAGATAAAGACTTGAGGCCAGACGAAGATAAAGACTTACAGTAAAGACAGATTCATATTAAGAAAAACCTCTAAATGTTTACAATGTGTTTTAAAATATACGTAGACTTGGGAGAGAAAAGAAATAAAATGGTTTTAAAAAGAGAGTGAGGAGCTGGGTGTGGTGGCACACGCCTTTAAACCCAGCACTCGGGAGACAGAGGCAAGCAGATCTCTGTGATTTCAAAGTAAACCTAGTATGCAGAGTGAATTCCAGGACAGATAAAAGTTACACAGAGAAACTCTGTCTCAAAAAATGAAAAAATAGAAAAAAGAGTAATAATAAAGCCACTTAAAGATGAAAAGCTCAGAGAGAATCTGGATACTGTATGGTATTATATTGTCTTTGTATTGTTTGACTGCTGAGGAAACAACTGTTAAAACAAATGCTGCTGAATTAATTCAATTTATATATTTTAAAAATGCTTTGACTCCAAAATTTAAGTTCAAGGACAAGTTACTGGGGAAAAGGATTTCTATTTTTGTTTCAACAGGAAATAAAAAGCTGTGGATTCCTTCCAGACTAATGTGGTTTGATCAAGCCAGACCCCCTGAAACAGCGTTCCTGGTGATCCAACATTCAAAGCAGCTTGAACGAGGCAGCCTTGCAGACTACAGCCATCTTCTTAGGATCCCCACGACAGCGCCCCCTATCAGCAGGCTGTAGTTTGGAAAGAACGATGCCCAAATTCCCAAATATTGTTTATAAATGTTTGTTTTCATTTAAATGGACTTGGTTATAAATGGTTAATGATCATAGCCAATTCTTTTTAAAGGTAAAAAGGGAATTATGGTATAGATATGAATACTTTGTTTTGGAATGGATTTTCATTTATTGATACAATTTAAGGTCAATGTTGTATATGTATGTTTCTCTTCTTGTTTATGTATTGTGTTTATATAGCTCATTTAAAAATGTAATGTATAATTTAGTACAGATTTTAGATAGTTACCTATAATAGTCAAAACATAGCTAGGTGAGTTAGGTTTTCTAGATATGCAGAGATGTATTTGAGATAGATAGATATTCTTCAAATCTTTCAAAGACCTACAGAATATGGCATTTAAAATGGTTTAGGATTTTTCTTGACAATGAGACATAATTGTTCCTGGCAACACCACCTGCGTCAGAAAGGAAGATGAAGATGGACATTGAAGAAACTCATTATGGAGTTTACTTCCAATATGGCAAGACTAGCCATTTGGACAAGATACTGCTCTTGTCTGGACTGTTTGACTTTATGCTGTATAAACTGGACATGCAGGACCCAACGAAAAGTGACTGCTGATTCAAGATGGACATTGCTACAGAGATCCTGCTTCATGGAAGAGTCTGTGAGACAGTCTGCAGGACACAGAGAAAAGTGACTGACAAACTGCCAATACAAGAAGACAGTTTAAAGTTTCCTGCTTTGCTGAAGAGTCTGCCAGACACACTATGGCCTATGGGCTGAAGATGGAAGATTACAAAAGAACTTCAGGTGACTGAAAAGGCAAGATGTCTCTGTCATTTCTAGAGTTTATAGACTACCCTTCTGTGGTCTTTGAAGGAGTAGAAGACAGATAGTTATAGTTATAGTTTTCCTTAGTATTAAAGATAAGTTACTTTAGACACACAAAGATAGGATAGATGATGGAATATTTTCTTCAAATCTTGCTAAATGTTAATGGACTAAATAGTGTTAACTGTGATTATTTGATAACTGTTATGTGATATATTCTGCTATATTAAGGTTAAAACACTTCTTTTTATTTAGACAGAAAAGAGGAGATGATGGGAGATGTCATTCTGTATATGTTTCTCATACTGGTTAATAAATAAAGCACCGTTGTCCAATAGGAAAGGAAGATAGGAGGGACTAGGAGACAAGGAGGAACAGGAAATAGTAAGGAGAGTCAGGATGGGGGTCAAGATGGAGAGTCAGGAGAGAGCAGTATGCGGCAGCCGGCTCCCGGTAAGAAGAACACGTGGACACACATAGATTAACACAAATGGGTTAATAACTAAGGCAGAGCTAGCCGATAAGAAACTAGTACCTGGCCAACAGTATAATATCAAATACAGAGTCTCTGTGTGTTATTTGGGGCTGGCGCGGCAGCGGGACAATACCAGGCAGCGGGTGGAAAAACCATACCCCTTACATTGCATTGTGCATACAGACCCCAAATCTCAGGTAGAAAGCATAATTGACCGCAGATACTGGCATTAATGATCGGATAGCTCTCCTACCCTTTATACTTTTCAGGGTTAGAAACACCCCTGGACTGTTTGGGCTGAGCCCCTGTAAATGGCTCTGTGGGGGCCCTCCACTGGTGGAAATTACCTCTGTACATAGTGCTGATGTGCTGTTCTCTTAAGCCTCTATTTGCTAGGATTAAGATGCTTGTGTGGGTGAGACAGTGAGCATGGAAGCAACTCTGAGAGACCTACGTGGCAGGAGATTGGAAGTTTCACATCACTTCCAAGTTGGAGATCCAAATTACATTAGATGTCACTGCACAGAAACCTCGAGACTCCATAAAAATGCCCACTTAGCGGCTGGTCCAGACTATGTCCTCCTCCTCTGGACCTACCACCACGCCACTCCAGGTTATAGGATCCAGGGACAGCCTCTTACAACTGCCCATTTTTATGTCTCTCTTGTTGCTTACTATTGAAAAAATTGTTACTTTTGTTATGAGTGCTGTCCAGATTATGGTGCTTAGATAGCAGTACAGGAGCCTCAGGAGCCAAGAGGAGGCTGCTTCTTAATTTCCATACTTAAAAGATTAGAACTATTGACAAGAGAAAAATGGTGGAATGAAAGACCTAAAAAGTAATGTAAATGATGGACTAACCTGGAAACCAATATCTGTTCCTTGGAATTTGCTAGCTTCCTCTCACAGGGCCCTGAGATAAGAAGAATTCACACTGTCCCTCCTTTCTGTCCCTCCTTTCCTGTGAGTCAACAGGTGGTAAATAGGGTCCTTAGGAAACAAAGAGTTAGCTGTAACTCCCGTTTGCCCAGACAAGATTAATTAGCACACCCTGAGGCCCTAAGGTCTGCTGACCCTAATAGCAGATATTCAGGCCTCCAAGGGTCACATATTCAATGGACAGAGGGTCCCAACCCCTCCATAAGCTTGTGGGTTTACCTTTAAAAGCACCTGGGCCCAGGGGAGGGGGCTTCTCTCTAGCCTGCTTGCTGGAGGAGCCCATTTGCGCAAACGTATCCTGTTCATTAAAGACTCTTGCATTTTGCAGCAACTGGACTGGACATTGAGTTCTTGGGGTATCGACTGAAACTGGAAGACTCCTCATTCTGAGGGTCTTACAGTTACATTCTATAAATTGTTGAGTTTCTGGAGATAAAATATTCTGAAAAAACGAAAAAAAAATTTAAAGCAATTATCAATTACACTAAATAAAGCAAGCATAACCTACAGGAGAATTTTCTACACAAAAATCAATAATCAACATCACATGAGCGAAAAGAAATGAAACACATAAAACCTAGATATATTGGACAGCACAAATGATCACAGATAAAAGCAATAATGCACTTAAATCAGATATTAAAAAGATACAGATAATTGATAGTTTTGAAAATCAAAATAACATATTTTTAATATGTTGACAACTTGCCTATACTGACTTCAAAAAAAGTCACACTTCCCTAGAGAGAACAACAGGGTGAAAGCTGATGGATCACAGAAGCAGAGCAGCCAGCCACTAGAGTTATTACCTCTACCAGTGTTGAGACCAAAGTACCGATCCTCTTGTCGAAAGGCCTTCTCGATTGACTGCTGTCTTTATGAAAGCTCAGAATGACTGCACAGACTGAACCCTCTCCCTGCAAGCCCTCCTGTCTCCTCCCAATTTATATTCCCCTCTCTGTCCAGTCATATCCCTCCTATCTCACCATGGACAGTGCTGGGATTAAAGACATGCCATGTCAATGCTGGGATAACATTTCTGTTAGAAGTTTCTCTTTTAGACAGTTTCTCTCTCTCCCTCCTTCCCTTTTTCTCTCATTTTTTAAAAGGCTTTCCTTCTTCCTCTCCCTTTGTATCTCTGTAGATATCTCCCTAACTCACTCACTTTTTCTCCTCTCTTTCTCTAGTAGACCAGAGTGGCATTGAGCTAATAGATGCATTTGTCTTTCTTCTAAGAGCTGGGAATAAATCTGTGTCCCACTGCTACCTGTTTATGGATGACCGTGCATACTTCATTTCCTGCCTGTATGGCTAACTAATGGCTTAGGTGTGTGACTAACTTGTGACTTAGTGTATGTAGTAACTAGTGGCTTTGTGTGGGTGGGCTAACTAATGGCTTATTTGTGTGGCTAACTAGTGACTTGGCACTTAACCAGGTGTGTAGCTATCTAATGACACATCTCTATGTGGCACTTGCGCTGCTGTCAAAGCCTGATAAGCTGAGGATTGTGTAGATGTTAAGAACACAGTACTCTTGCTTTATATTAAGAAGGTTCTTCATTATTTTCCTTTTAATCTGGGGGCTAGCTTATATATCACAGCAACAGATTGGGGAGTGGGAACCAGAGCCTATGGTTAGACATCTCAGGTTCCAAGAACAGGTTAGTGTGCATTCAGGGCTGCAGAAGCCAAAGGAACATTAGCATTTTGCATTAGAAAACATGTCTCCTGTTTTCCAGCTGTTACAACTGCCTGCCCCCAGGGCAGCAAGAGGGGGAGTAAATTCTTAGCCTAGGTCTTAATTCTTATAATTCCCCCTTTTTTTTATTTTCTATGAGAGACCCATAGCTTAGGTATTGCAGGGTATGGCACCCCTTACCCATCTGCATGGGCCCCAGCAACCTCATGTTTTATGCTAGGGGCTTCACTGCAAGTTGCCCATCATGGGGGTACCTCATTTCTGCAGCATCTGTAACCAGACCTCATGACTATTGGGAGAGCCATGGGCCAGATTGTATTTCTTTTGTGAAAAGAACTGTCAGATCATGCATAGCACAACCACTACTGGCTCCAACTTGCTGAGAGACAATGTGCCACTCAAAATCTGTAACCAACCTCCAATATGGGCCATGACATTCCACCTGCCATCTGCTGAAATAGGAGTAATTCAGGTCTTATTGACCTCTACTCTCTGGACAGTCAAAACACTGGTAAAATTTACAAAAGACAAGGCCCCACCAGCATTGAGGCTGTTGACCCTCAATGACAGAGACATTGCATTCCAATCAAGGTGACACAAGAGGAATGACAGAGTGAAAGCAGGAGGCCTGCTACACCAACACAAAACCCCAAATTGTTCCTGAACCAAGGCAGTTTGCTGATTTAAGTTAAGAGTCAAAACTGAATATGAGAGTCCAAATCGAATATGAGCATTCAGGCAGGGCATTCTGCTCAGTTAGGGCTTCGCTGATTCTGTCTGCCAGCTGTTTAACAGTCTCTGCATTGGCTACGAACTGAGCAACAGCAATCCCCGCAAGGACAGCAGCAGTAGCCTACACAGCAATGACAGGAATGATGGCAGGGCAATATCAAAGTCTCTTCTTGGATGTAGAGGATAATTTCTTCTCCCCCATGTCAGTCTTCCATTATCATGGGGGTGAGGTCAGGAACTGGAACTACCAGGGCTCCAGTGTCCCTCAGGGGCCAGAAATTGCTCGGGAAACAGGTTCTGGAAGAACTACTGAGAGATTTTCCCTCCCCCAAGGACCCATTAAAGGTGGACCACAGTGTCTCCAAGGCAAGTGCCTTTGCATGTCATGACTTCCTGGGGATATTCCATCTTAGGGTTCCGGATCTAGGGGCCACATAGCAGCATTTTTCTGTTCCCACTGGAAGTTTATGGTATAGGACCTCTCGGAGTCCCCAGAAATGGCTCATGCTGGCATTGTGGTGAAAATCAGCAAGGGAGGCATTACTCAAACCTATGCATGAAACCGAGAATCACCCCTTGGGCAATTGATAAAAACTAAGCCAAGAATCCCCTGTGTCAGGAAGGTCAAATTACTGAGTAATGAAGTTTCTATTGGCACATTGGCAGCCAGTATTCCCAGGGAATGTTCTCTCCTGACTAACTGGCATCAGGATGTGGAGTTCCTCACCAAGGCCCAAACCACTTGTTCCTCCATGGGCCAGGGATTCCACTACAGCAGGATTAGATTCCTGGTCAGGATCCACAGGACGGACATATTGTTCTGGCATCCAAATAGGTTTCTCTGTTCCTGGGGGATAAAAACAAACAGCCCCTTGGTCCCTAGCTAATAGTGGTGGTGGGCGGTTGCCATTGTCCTGTAATTATGTCTTTCCATCTAACCCATCCAAATGTTTGGAAGAGTTTGTTCAAATGTCTTTCCATGGCAGGCAAGTTATTTTTATCTACAGTCAAAAAATTTAAATTATAAAGTATACTGGATGATTGAGAATTGGGGGAGGTCCTATATTCCCCCTTTTTTTATTTTATTAAAATATTGGTTAAGAGTGGCATGAGTGCGTTCCATGATGGCTTCTCTCATAGAGTTGTGTGTGATGCCAAATGCATGATTAATATGATGTTCCTTGCAAAAGGCCAAGAAGCGATGATTAGCATATGTGGGACCATTGTCTTTTTTAAGGTATCAGGGACACCCATATAGGCAAATGTTGGGAGCCGGCCTTGAGTCACATGCTGTTGCAGAATTACTTACACCTTAAAAATCTAATTGAACCTTATCTTGGTAAAAAATAAAACTGCTAAAAAAAAAGCAGTCTGTTCCATTCAACCCATGAACTGAGGTGAACCACGATGCCAGGAACTGAGATAAATAGACATTTATGGCCTGGGACAATACCAGAGCCCCAGAGTCAGCACTGCTACCCCTCCCCATTTCCTCCCTGCTTTGCTTTAAAAACCCCTCTTTGTGCCTAATAAAGTTATACCTTGACAAAGATTGCTTGGTCTCGTTCCTTCTTTCTCTCCCATTATTTACAGGTTCTAGCCCACCACGACCCACGAATAATTAGGCCCCACTGGTCAGGGCAGGCAAAGGCCTGTAAACAATGAGACATGACATCTTTACTCTTTTCTCCACAGGTTAGAGATGCAAAAAACCACCTTAAAATATGTATCCACAGAAACTTGCATATATTTTAACTTTCTTGCTTAAGGCAGGAGAGTGACATCCATTTGCCAAATATTGTATGCATTCTCATGCAGCAGGCATTAAGGAGTGAGGAGAAGTGGAATCAGAATCTCCTTGTAAAATATCAAATAAGGGTCTAAGCTGTCCAGTGGTTAGGGCCAAACTAGATCAAACCCAATTTGTATCTACCAATAATTTTTGAAAATCATTAATGTTGGTCAGTTTATCCAGGCTTAAAGTATTCTTTTGAGGACTGATACCAGAATATAACAATTGGTGACCCAGGTATTGATAGAGAAATTCTTGTTGCACATTTTCTGGGGCTATTCTTAAGCCAGCTAGTTGAAGATTATGTTGTATTTCTCCAAAAGCCTCTTTCATTTCCTTAGAATCCGGGCTGGCTAAAAGAATATCATCCATATAATGTAAAATATACAGGGATTGAAATTTCTCTGTAATGGAGGCAATGGCCAATGCTACATAAATTTGACAAATAGTGGGTCTATTGGCCATTCCTTGAAGCAACACCACCCATTGATATCTCTTATAAGGCTTTTTAAAATTAATAGAAGGTATGTCAAATGCAAATCTCTCACTACCCTCAGGATGCAAGGCAATGCTAAAAATGTAATCTTTTAGGTCTATAAATAACAAATGATAAACTTGAGGATACCTACAGGGGATAGTAAGCCAGGTATGTGGCTCCCATAATTTGCATGCAATCATTAACAGCTCAGAAATCTTGTAGGAGTCTCCATTTTCCAGATTTTTTCTTTAAAACTAAGATTGTAGTATTCAATGGGGAAGTAAAAGGAACAATATGTCCTGCCTCTAATTGTTCCTTTAGAAGTTGATATGCAGCCTGTAATTTCTCAATAGATAGTGGCCATTGCTCCACCCATACTTGGTCATCAGTTTTTCAGATAATAGAAATGGGACCAGGCTGCATAGCAATAGCCCCTAGGGAAAATTTCCCAGCTCAGAGCGATCTCAGGCTCTTTTGATAATTAAATTTTTAGATACAACAGACTGAGGGTCACCTTGGGGGAATTTACCCAGTCCTCTTCTTTGTATATAACCTTGGTCAGCCAGCATAATTTTCAGAGGCCCAGTAGTAAGAACTGTTACCATGCCCAAAGCACAACTCTTCCCCAAAGATTAACAGATATATGACTTAAAACAAAAGTTGAAAAAAGACCTGTATGTCTATCAGCTGACCATTTAGGAAACTGAGTACTACATTCTGGAGCCACAGCAGTTCCTTTTGAAATGTCCTGGTTGTCCACATCCAAAGCAATTCTTTTGTCTGGCTCCTCCATCCTTCCCACCTATTTGCATGACTGAAGCTATAACCTGGCCCATAATGTGATGATGATCTATGTCCCAACATATGCATACATACTCATTAAGACTTTTGGCCTTATGGGGACTTAAAGCCTCTTTACAAAACTTGTTTGCATTTTCAAATGGGAATTGTTTATCAATGGGCATGGCATTTCCAACATCACCAAATAAGTTGCCTGGCAGCTGTAGGAGGCGGTCTGAAAAATCTGAATAGGGCTCAGACAGTCCCTGCCATACCTTAGATAGTTGACCTCCTGCAGCCTTATGGGACAGGGCTTTCCAAGGTCTAGTAGCAGCAACAGAATTTTGTGCATGTAGTGTTGGGTCAAAAAGAATTTTAGCTGCAAGTGTAGAATATTGTCTAGTGCCTGTGAGCATATCTAAATTCCTAGCAGGAAATCCAGTAGCAGCATTACTTTGTGTGGTTTCCTTGCAAAATTCTTGAAATTCGCCTCTCCAGAGCAAATAGTCACCAACACTCAGCACAGCCCTATAGAGCTACATCCAATCACTTGGGGTGCAATTTAATGCTGCAAAAGAATCAAAAATTGTCTGAGTAAAAGGAGCATGGGTCCCCTAAATAGTGAAAGCCTCTTTAAGCTGTTTTATATCCTTAAAATTTAATGGGCTGTTCTCCCTTACCATGGTATCCTCCAGATTCAGTGTCTCAATCACTGGACACATTTGTCTTTCCTATTCTAACGCTTCTATCTTGGTTATTAAATCTTTGGCCTCTTCCTCTAACACTTGACGTACAGAGGACCTCATAATTAGAATCACAAAAGGGGTTGTGCCTTGGTGGTTGGCATATGCGTTCACCAGCTTCAGTTTCTGATTCCAAAGTATCCCCTTCATCAGTTACAGCATGACTATCATCTCTTAGTTTGGACCCCTTTTTTCCCCTGATAGATTGTTCAGATTCTAAATCTTGTAATTCCTCAAAAGTCCTATTCATCTCTGCCATTTTTTTCTTTTAAATTTTTGCAATGAATTCTTTACCTGTCTTGTTTTAGTCCTATTGCCCTGTCTTTTCAATTGGGCCACTAATAGTTCCCTGTGCATTTCCTTATAGTTACTGGCACTCATCCTTCAATACACCCTCATTCACTTACTTTTGCAGGCCAGCCTTCGATGGTGATCTCATAGATGGTCCTTTCTTTCCCAATATTGGTGGGACCTACACTTGTAGCACCTTTGCCAGGATGTGTTCCACAAATCGGGTGAAGGCCTAGAGATTGAAATAAAGACAAGACTGAGCGTCATTCATTCAATGGCTATGACAGAACACCAAATGCCCAATGCAGTTTACTGAGGGGAAAGAAAGGTCTTAAATACTGACTTACAGCACAGTGGAAAATTACAGGAATTTTAGGCTTAGCTCCTCCATACAAGGTGTATGTTGTCATGAGGTGTGCTGTCATGAGGTGTGCTATCAAAACAGGAGGAATACCAAAATAGCCTTGGGGCAAGGAGTTCTAGACAACAGCTTCAGGCTTGCTTAAGTTCTCTCAGGGGTCCATGCAGAGTACTACATCATAACTGTGTAAACAGGAAGTGTGATAAACAAATTGTTAATGTCGGCTTCTTTGACAATATAGTCATATAATTCTGGTGCTTCCCACATTATTTCATTGCATGGACATTATAATGTATTAATCAAGTTTCCTTAGAAGGAAACTGAATTGGAAGTTCACATAGACATTTCCTTGGCCCTTTCAAAAGCATATAGCACTGAGAAAAAAAATCAAAACGAGTAGACATAAAGGGAGACACAAGCTAGCAGATCAACTATACTCATAAAAAAAATCAAATAAATTTTATGATAGGGCCAGCCTCTCACAGCAATATCCTAGCCCCTGGTACCTACATCTGTCTTTGTTAGGATTTTATTGCTGTGAAGAGATACTACATACCATGGGAACTCTTAAAAAGAAAGCATTTAATTGAGTTGTCTCACTTAATATTTCAAAGATTCAGTTAATCAGCATTATGGGTGGGGCATGGCAGCCTGCAGGTGAATGTGGTACTGGGAGTTAGTGTCTTTAAATCTTCACTCAGAGCCAACAGGATGTTCACCAACACACTGGCCAGCATCCTGTATATAAGAAACATCAATGCCTGACTCCGCCCACATCCAGTAACATACTACTTCTAACTAGAAAAGCCTACACCCACAATGCCCCACCCCCTAATACTCTTTTAGTAGCACTCAAAGACTGTGGACTGAGAGTTGGAGGACTTTCCTTGCATCAGACTAAACCCTGTGAATATCTGTGATAATTATTTGAATTGATCTGTTCAAGGAACCCTGGCAGTGAAACCAGGAGCTATCCCAGATGCATGAACTGGCTGTTTGGAACCTACACCCTATGGTGAGACACCTTGTTCTGTCGTGATACAGGATGGAGTACTTACAGCCTTCCTCAGCTTGGTATGCTAGAATTTGTTGACTCCCAAAGGAAGTTCTTATCACCTGTGAGGATTGGATGTGGCTTATGAAGGGGAAGATGTTGGGGAAGGAAGATGGGGAAGAAGGTGAACTGTGGATGGTATTTAAAATGAAAACTAAATTTTTAAAATAACATTTAAAAAGAAGCAGTGTATTATTTGTATCATGTACCCAAAGTGACTAGTTTTGTTCTCATTTCCCTATAAGCATAAGGATGGAAAAATTTAGCTTAACTCTTCCTAGACACTGCCCACTAGCAGTGAGTAGGAAAACGGTCACATTCTAGACTGTTTATGACAGGGCTTTTTATGACAGCACCTGTGAGTGATTGAACACAGGAAATGAGCCTTGTCACACCACCCAGAAGCCCTAGAAAAAGCAGACTTCTTGGGCTACGCGCAGGCTGGGATAGTTCAAATTGATTGGTTCGCACTGGATGCTATGAGATGATTGGTTTATGATGCATGGGTTTTGTTGTAACACTATAAAAGCTGTCTAAACCCTGTACGAGGGTTCCCAGTCCTCTACCCCAAGTGGAGTATGGCTGTGGAACCCAGTGCACTGGAATATAAAAGACCTCATGCTTTTGCATCAAGACCACTTCTCCTGAGTGGTTTGGGGGTGGGGCAAGCACCTTTCCTGAGTCAGGCAAGAGGGTCCATGCCCTCTGCGGGTCTTTCATAAGTAACAAGAAATGTTTACACCAAATTTTGTATATAGAGTGTAGAGCCCGCACTACAATCTGTTCCACAAATCGGGCGAAGGCCTAGAGATTGAAATAAAGACAAGACACTGGGTCATTTGTTCAAGGGAATGCCATATGCCGAATGCCGTTTATTGAGGGGCAAGAACGGGCTTAAATACCGACTTATATCACAATGGAAAATTACAGGAATTTTTTGGCTAGCTCCTCCCTGTGTTGTAACAAGATATGGTTGTCACAGGGTGTGTGTCACGAGGTGTGTGTCCCGAGGTGTGGTTGTCACGGGGTGTGTGTCACGAGGTATGTGTCACAAGATGTGTTTTCACGAGGTGTGTGTCACCGGTAGAGTACGAACAAATGCCTTGGGGCAAGGAGTCCCGCCAACAGCTTCAGGCTAGCTCAAGGTGCCGTGGGGTCCTACAGGTCCCCCTTACTTTAATAAACTAACACCTGTCTTAGGTGACAGAAGACGTCAGCATAATTCCTTACCCGTCATTGGAGAGGTCACCCAGGCCTGTAACCTTTCTGTCTTAGGTTGGATATTTGCCCCCTCTGCTATACCCGTCACTGATGAATAGTTTGTCAGACACGTGGAGAGAGGCATATTCTCTTGAGCCAAAGACAGTATCTGTCTTGATAGAAAGTTGGCCTGGGCCTTTTTAATGCTCTGGCAAAGTAGCACCAAGTGCAAGGGCTACAAACCCCAATGTTCTGCCCACAAGTTGAAGTCCTTGTAAAAGGCCTTCTGCATTGGCAAGTGGCACTCAGGTCTCATAGATGTTAATGATCTGCATGGCTAAAGCATGTGTACCAAATTCAAGATTACCTAATTATCAGAGAACATAGTCTGTGGAGAAACAGTTCAAAGGCTTCTGTTCATCGATGCTCTCTCTCCTAAGAAGTAAAACTATGGAACAAAAGATCATAAGACTCATGATTCTTCATCAAAAGGTGAGTTTGCCATTGTTAACTTCCTTCAGGAAGGTGAGAATCCATTTGTTAGAGTAGATTTAGGGATTCTTGGATTGCAGTCCATCTCTTTTGAGGCAGCCGACCAACATTAAATGTGTGATATCTTGTAAAAACCCTGCATACACAATGGCATTTCAGCATGTGAACATTTTACTACTCAACTCTGTGATTAAATAAGGGATGAACCTGGGAGTTTCACACAATCATGTGGGAGTCAAGTGAGAGTCAATTGTGTTGAGTATGGCAGACCATTTCATCCTCTGATTATGTTGTTATTTGATTATAAAAATAGGACATGAGATAATCCGTGATCAGTGGATTGTGAATCCAAGATGTGGGAGGCAATTATTATAGAACATCTGAATATCAATTATTCAGTCATTTTTGATTCCTCAATTGATAATTCTCTATTGAGTCTTGTATCCCACTTTCTAATATGGTTATATAGAGTCATTTGGAGTTGGAGGTGTGTCATGTTATCAGCCCGACAGTGTTCATTAGATAAGTTTCTATGATCATGAGATTATTAAATTATTCAATATTTAATATTGGTGGTGATTGTGTCCTTCTCGGATCAGTTCTGTCACAACCTGTCTGAAACTGATGATGGTAAATAATACAGTTTTTTAAAATCGTTTAATCGTATGATCATTAACAATCGATTATTATATAATCAGTAATCACCGGATAATCCAGTCTCCCTCATTCTCTGGGCACTGTTTCTGGTACCAATCTCCTGCTGTGTCAATCGCACAGCAGCCAAACCCATAATGGATGACACCATCATTAATTACATAATCAAATAAGTAAATAATTGGGTAGTGCTGCATACTTAATTTTCATAAGATAGAACCAAACTCCAGTGATTGTCAAGGAAGTAATACTTAGATAATTAAATAATGCCACATGGTTAACTCCCAAGGAGGAATGGCCAGTCAGGAAGGACAACATCTTCATTGATTTAAATAATTAGTATGCAATGAAAAATAATTGAATAATGACATGGTGGTGCATACTTAAATCCCACATGGAGAAGTCAGACTGTTCTCTTCCTGGAATAATGATTTCTTTAAAAACTTATATTGATAATTAATTAGTTGGCATTTTATATTGACTCTGACAAGATGCCACCAAACTCGTAAACCAATGGCTGATGTAATGATCTATTTCAATAGCTAAGTAATAAAGTAATGACATGATGTTACCTCATCAACTCCCAAAACCTGACTTCAAAAGGGACTTATAGTCGATAACATCACCATAATTTTGAATACGTTAAAAAAATGATGGATTATCATTTAAATTCCTACTTTAACAGTTAAATAATTAAGTGTAGTATTACATGATGTGATGGTCTGGCATGATTGACTCCCATAAGGAGGCTCAAAACTCCAGTGATCACTGAATAAATAATGACACATTTTCATAATTGAATGAATGAAAATGAATCAAGTGGATGTTGTTTTATACATGACTCCTACGAGATTGCTCAAACCTGAAGAGATCATTGAGTTTTTAATCATAGATTTGAACAAAAACATGAATGAATAAAGAAATAATTTCTCATAATTCACCCGTAGTGAGATAACAAAATTATATCACCATTGATTTAAATAAATAAATAGTGAAATCACAGGAGACAATTAACACCAACAAGGTGGATCCAGATTCCACTCTTCTTGGAGTAGATAAAGACAGATTTGAGTATTGAAATAATCAAATAGTTAGATCGTCTGTCACACTTGCATGACACAAGGTAGCACCGAACCTCATGGTTCACATTTTGTATAATGGATCAATTTAATAATTACATCTTTAAATATGCAATTCATTGAAATTTTTTGTATCATCAATTCTTGGGCAGACTTTCCAGACAGGATAAAGTATGCTGTCTTCACGGATTTTTAAAATTTCATAAGTTAATAATCAGATAATCATACTGTCTCGTTGATGAACTCTGCTGGCCTGACATCATGACCAGTGCCTTAATCTCCATTGTGATGTGGCAGGACCTGAAATGATGGCTCCATACCTGGCATAGCAAAAATAGCGAAAATGTCATTAGCTGAAAAGAGGGCTGCAACAGGGGGATCACCAGCAGAGCTGTGAAATAGCAGTTCTTCCGTGTTCTGGCCCGTCATCCTTTTGCATGGTCTCTGTCCGTGATGGGGCCAACTTCCTTGTGGCACTATTTCTTCTATTCTCAGATCACAACCAATGCAAAAATGTGGAAAAATAGCAGGGAGTCAAACACTCAGACCATCAGGCCTGCCTTGGTGAAGTCCTTCTACTTCTCGGAGGGCACCATTGAATCATTTGCACTCAATCATCCTGCATCCCTAGTACTCTGCATGATGATTAGATCATTGAGAAAGACTGTGCCCATGTCTACAACCTTCCTAACCTCGTCCCTGACAGTTATTTGCACCCTAATAGGATTCAATGATGTCATTGTTGTTTAAATGAATTAAATAGTTAAATAAGTCACTACTAGCTAACTGTCACAATAAAATGGTGGTGTGACATTTAACTGGCAGGGGAGAATGGCCAGACTCCTGTCATGATATATGTCATCATCATCACTTGAAACCATTAATCATAAAATGTGATGACATTGCATATTATCTACCCAAGAGGGTGCTTTACAGGACACTTCATGGAATAGAGGATTATTGGGTTACATAATTATAAAATTTTTTCATTATGTTTGGTATTAACACAAATTGTCTATATAAATACTTTTATTATGTAATTAGATGATCTGTCCCACTTGACCCCACAAGGTGGCACCAAATTCCATGTGTCATGGACGATAAAATAATTTTTTTTTGTTTTTCTTTTTTTATTTAATATAACCAAATCCATTTAAATAAAAACAAACATTTATAGCATTATAAGCTTTAAACAGAAAAGATAGCACCCTAATTGTTAGATGTGAAGGGCAAAGCTTCTGGAAGGCACTGGACAAACTGAACCTCTTCTTTGGTAACTTGCCATCCCTGTGCACCAAAAGCATAACGGAGCTGACTACAAAGAACTTAATTCACCATTCTGCATAATTGAAATCCTTTCCACAGAAGCAGCCCACAAGGAAAAGTATTCCTGGGCCACACCCTGGTTGGGGAAGCTCCTAGGACCACAATGGGCGTAACAGAACACTGAATTTGGCAGCACATTCCAGCCCAGCATCCTCCTGGAAGGCCTGTAAAACAGACATTCATGACTCTGCATCCAACCCTCTGAATCCACTCACTCACCCTGCTGTAGCTTCTGTTCTCCTCCATTCCCCACATCAGCACTCACAGAGCAGCTATCAATCCTCTGGTGCCTGTTCTGATATAAATGCAAGCCTGCAGCATGGCTCCAGGAAGTATCCTTCCAGACCTGAGACTGGTGGGTTGGCTCAGTGTACTTCATTAGCTAGTGAGGCTTGATTGACAAGAGCTCTTCCTCATGGGTTAGAGTGTTCTTAAAGACACACCAAGCCCAGCACCTCCTTTGGCCCTGGCTTTTACTCCAGACCTAGACATTTCAGAGATCTGCACAAATAGGAACTTATTTTGTTTTTGGGTTTTTTTGACAGAATTTCCCTGTGTGGCTCCTGCCATCCTATACCTTGCTTAGGAAAATGCGCTGGTAAATTCCTTCCTAATTATTAATATTAATCTTATTGTTGTTGTTTTCTAATAGATTTTTTATTAACTGTCTAATATTTATTTATTTATTTATTTATTTTGATTTTTTGAGACAGAGTTTCCCTTTGTGGCCCTACTGTCCTGGAACTTACTCTGTAGGCCAGGCGGACCTCTAAATCAGAGAGATCCACTTGAATCTACTTCCTGAGTGCTGGAACCAAAGGCAAAAGCCACCACTGCATAAATTTCGATGTCACTTTCCCATGTCATCAGTAGACGACCCAGCTCTGTTCCGGCAGAGGAGAATTTCAAACTTTCTTTCTCTCTCCACGCAATGTGCAGAGCTTGCAATGGCCATTACAGAATTCAGACTGAAACGATTCTCTTCTTCAACCATAAACATATATAAACAAAAAGCAAACTTGCTTCAAGAATAGAATGTGGAGCTATGCAGTGGTTAGCCATAGAGGACAGGCCATGGTGGAGCACACCTTTAATCCTAGCACTTGGGAGACATAATCAGGTGCATGTCTGTAATTTCATGGCCACCCCAAGCTACACCACATTGATCCAGTCTAAAAGAGAAAGAGAGACAAGTGGTGGCTCATTCCTTTATCCAGGAAATTGGGAGGTAGATATGGCTGGGAGGAGAAAGAAATATAAGGAGGAAGAAGAAAAAAAGCTCATTGTTTTCTGAGGGAAGACTCCTAGTATCAGAATTGCCTGCCCCTTTGGTATGAGTACTTTAGTAGAAATAAGAGCTAGGGCTTGGTTGTTCTGCTTCTCTGATCTTTTATCATTAATCGCATATCTGAATCCATGTTTTGATTATTAAGAACAACTAGAATTAGCTTTACAATTTCCAGTGCAGTGTGTCAAATCTAAACTGTAGTGTACAAACTAGAATTTATGGCAATAATATTGATAGTACTAATCTTTACCATTTTATCAAGTTTATTGCTATATTTTGTAGGTATGAGTTTGAGAGAAAATGGTTTGTATAAGTATAAAGCTTATGAGATGTAGATAATTATGTGAAGTTGAGTGTCAGTATCTGAACTCTGGTCATCCCCAAAAGATGTGCTGAGTCTCTTGTCAAGATACACAACATGTTTTATCTGATGAACCAAAACTCTTCCACAGATTAACAATAAAACAAAAATAAATAAAGAATTAAATAATGGTTTCAGAACATGAAGTATCAGAATTTAAGATCCTATACATGGTAAGTTTATAACATGAAATGAATACAATCCAATGACAATGAACAACAATTAATTACAAAATGCAGATTGCAAAGGCATAGTAACAATATTTTTTTGGAAATACTCAGAATGTTCAATGGAATTATGAAAACACAGTACACAAACTGACATAATATGATAACCCAAGAGCAAAGGTCAAAAAATATCAAGTATTAACATAAAGTACAAAAGAAACATAGCCAGGAAAAGTGTGATCTTGACAATGTTAGCCACATACCTATGAATCCATGTGTACAGAGATTAAATAAACACAGACTTCAACACTCCAATTAAATCAACTAAAAGTGACTCTTCAACACTTTTGACCCTGTAGCTATGGATATCTATTCCAAAGACAGGATGTCCCTGTTCTAGAGCTCTCCATGCAAAAGGAGCTGAACTTCTGGTATGGTTCTATAGACCTTTATGCTCCTTTATGGTTTCAGGTAAACCCAGCCGCACTGATGCACACTCCACAAACAACATGGGAGAATAATTTAAAATCAACATCCTGCCAAGTGGTTTATGGCCCAAGGTGAAGACCCTGACCTAACTCCCTACCACAAACCATACACACCTGAGATATCTTTGCAGAATAGAGACTCATTTTGTACACCGGAATTAAACATCAGTTAACACAGTATTGTAACTCTTAGTAGCAGAGAGTTAAAAACATTATAATCTTGTATTGCTGAGAGACATCCGCATCACCATTTTTTTTTACTACTTTCTAAAATATAAGGCAAACCTGAAAGTGGAATGGAATATTCAGCACTTCAAGAAATCAGTCCTTCAGTTATCCAGTGTCAGCCCCCACAGCACACCAACAGCACTGCATGCATGTGCACACTGGACAGTTATATAATAAGCAACACACCCTCCCATGCCAGGGCTGCAGTGTATGTGGATATGATGTAGTTATGATCTAAAAAAAATTTGGAAAGCTGAAAGTAGCTTTCTGGCCATGTGCTCCAGAGACTAGGGGTTTCAATTAGAGCACACCAAGGATTCCTCAAACCTTTTCTCTCAGACTGTACATCCAAATAAACAAAAAAAAATATAATAATACTCTTATTACATAGTCCACAAGAGTTCACCCAGACCAGTTTTGTCTAAATACTGTAATTATTGCAAATTGTATACATGATAAGATCTCTCATCTATCCAAAGTCTTGATAGCCCTCATCTGTGGATTCCAAGAAACTGCCCACCGAGCCAATGATGGATTTTCTAGGAATGATTATCTAATTCCACATTGCTCACCTCAACTACTGTTGAAGGAGGAAATCTCAGCTTCCATCCTGCCTCACCCTTTCTGCACTGTGACTCCACCAGTATCCAAGTAGGACATGAACTCAATCATTGCACAAATCCCTCTTCATTTATAAGACCCCACAATAATCAGAGATCTTGGGAGTTCACTCATTTTCTGGTCTATTTCCTTCTCCCTGACCAGGCAAAGGCCCAACTGGAACTTCCCAGCACTGTACAGGAGAAGCAGGATTAGGAGTTCAAAACAATTTTCAATTACACAGCATAAGACAATCCACAGTTAGAAGACACTTTGCTCTACACAGAAATCAATAATCAGCCTCACTTGAGAAAAGGAATGAAATAAGTAAAATCTAAGAAACATAGGAGTACAGCAAAATAGAGATAAAAACAGTAATATTTTTAAAGAAGACATTTAAAAAGGTACCAATAGCTGGGTGGTGGTGGCAAATGCATTTAATGCTGGTGCTCAGGAGGCAGATGGAAGCTTATCTCTGTGAGTTCAAGACCAACCTGTTCCACAAGATATACTTGTGGGACAGGCAGCAGAGCCAAAAAGAAATGGGGGGGCCTCTAAAAAACAATAAAGGAGAAAACAGAAAAACAATACAAAAAAAATCAATGATACAAAGAGTTGGTTTTTCGAGAAAATTAACAAGGTAGAGAAACCTTTATCCAAACTAACCAAAATGCATAGGGAGAACATGAAAATTAACAAAATCAGAAACAAAACATAGTACATAACAATAGACACTGAGGAAATCTAGACAATTTTAAGGTCATATTTTGAAAACCTATACTCCACAAGATTTGAAAATTCAAAGGATATGGACAAATTTCTGGATAACTATTACTTACCAAAATTAAATCAAGAATAGACAAGCAACTTAAATTGACCTATAACAACTAACAAAGTAGGAGTAATAATGAAAAGCCTTCCAACATAAAAAATCCCAGAGCCAGGTGTCTTCTTCAGTGAGGAATTCTACTGAAAATTCATGGAAGAGCTATATTAATACTCCTGAAATTGTTCCACACAATAGAAACAGAGGTTCATTACCAAACTCTTTTTATGAGTCTACAATCACCGTGATACCCATCCACACAAAGACATAAATAAGAGAGAAAATTACAGACCAATATCCCTCATGCACATTGATGCAAAAATACTCAAGAAAATATGAGAAAACTGAATCCAAGTATATGTCAGAGAAATCATCTACTATGATCAAGTAGGCTTCAACTCTGGCTTGCAGGGATGGTTTCACATATGAAAATATATCAAATATACCACTATATAAACAAACTGAAAATGAAAAGTCACATGATCATCTCCCTACATGCAGAAAAATTCTTTGACAAAATTCAAACATACTTTCATGTTAAAGGTCTTGGGGAGATCAGGGATAACATGAAATTATGTAAACATAATAAAAGCAATATATAGTAAACCCATAGCAAATATCAAGCTGAATGTAGAGAAGCTTAAGGCAATTCCTCTAAAATCAGGAAAAAGACTAGGCTGCCCTATCTCTCCATATCTCTTCATTTTTGTAATTGAAGGACTAGCTAAAGAAATAAGACAAGAAAAGGAGTTCAAGGGGATGCAAACTTTCTCTATGTTCAGATGATATGATAGTTTACATAAGCAACCAAAAAATTCTACCAGTGTTCTCCTATAGCTGAAAAATACGTTCAGTAAAGTATGAGGATACAAGAATAAATAAAAAAAAAAATCAATGAAATCTCCATTAAAATCCCCGCACAAACTTTCACTGACCTTGAAAGGATAATAACCCACTTTATATTGAAAAACAAAAGAACCAGAATAGCCAATACAACCTGTATAATAAAGGAACTTTGGGAGGGATCATTATCCCTGACTTTAAGATCTACTACAGAGCTATAGTCCTGAATACAGCCTGGTATTAGCACAAAAATAGCCAAGTAGCTCAGTGAAATCGAATAGAAAATCCTGATATTAACACACACATACGAACACGTGACTTTTGACAAAACAGCTAAAAGTATACAATGGGATGAGGAAAGCATCTTCAAAAAATGGTAAGGTTTTCCGTCTGCCGCTGGCCTTGTCCCGCTGCTGTGCCAGCACCAATTAATATACAGAGACTCTGTATTTGATATAATGCTGTTGGCTAGGTACTAGTTTCTTATCAGCTAGCTCTGTCTTAAGTATTAGCCCATTTCTCTTGCTCTATGTATTTTGACGTGGTCTCTTCTTACCGGGGAAGAGGGCAGGCATCTCATCACCCCAGTCTCTCCATCTTGCCTCCTCCTTCCTCCTTCCTCTTTCCTCCTTATCTCCTAGTCCCACCTATCTAGCTTTCCTATTGTCCAACAGTGCTTTATTCATTAACCAGTATGATAAACATATTTTCAGAATGACATCTCCCATCGAAATAGTGCTGGTACAACTAGATGATGGAGTGTAGAAGACTGAAGTTAGAACTATGTCTATTGCCATGCACAAAACTCAAGTGCAAAAGGATGAAAGACTTCAAAATAAATCCATCCCCACTGAAATACTTAGAAAAGTAAAGGGGAGGTACTCTTGAACAAATTGGTACTGGAGACCGCTTCTTGGACATAACTCCAGGAGATCAGACAGTGAGAACAACAATTAATGAATGGGACCTCTTCAAACTTAGAAGCTTCTGTAAGGCAAAGGACACAGTGGACAAGACCAAATGGCAGCCCACAAACCGGGAAAAGATTTTCACCAATCCAATATCCAACAAAGGGCTGATCCCCAAAATAGACAAAGAACTCAAGAAGCTAGTCAACAAACACCAAATAACTCTATTAAAATGGGGTACAGAACTGAATAGAGAACTCTTCATAGAGGAAATAAAAAAAATGCTGAAAGACATTTAAGAAAGTGTTCAACACACAAAGAAAGATCTAGAGAACTATAAGACTGCTCCCAACTATCAATTTGAGCTTCCATGGAAAGTCTATCATAAATGCCCTTCCCAGAGAGTGAGATGAACAACTAACTTATCCATGGAGCCCTCAACTAATGCCTGTTGGAAATAGGATCAAACACCCATACATAAACACTGAGTGGAACTAGAACCCAGATGCAGATGGAGAGGACAATACCAGGTGGCAGAAACACATACAGACAGCTTACCTGAAGAAGGAGGAGCTAATGGCCACTAGACTGATAGCTGGGAAGCCAGCATGGGACTGACTCAGGCCCCCCTGAATATGGGTCTCAGTCAGAAGGACTGAGCAGTCTAAGGGACCCCAGACGGTGGAGCCAGGGTATATCCCTGGTGCACAAAAGGACTTTGTGAACACATCCCTCATGGAGGGATAACTGCCTTAATCTAGAGACAGGAGAGAAGCCCTAGTCCCTACTTCACATGACCTGTCAGATCTACATGACACCAACTGGATGGCATTCCCCTACATATTGAATTGAGGTGGGGGATGGGAGGGGAGGGTGGATAGAGTGCATGTGAGAGGGCAGAGAGGGTAAAAGGGAAGAAAGGAGGGAGAGAGGGAAGGAGGGAGGGAGGGAAGGAGGGAGGCAGAGGGAACTGGGATCGACATGTAAAATAATAAATTAAATAAAAAAAATGCTTTGACTCCAAAATTTAAGTTCAAGGACAAGTTACTGGGGAAAATGATTTCTATTTTTGTTTCCACAGAAAATGAAAAGATGTGGATTCCTTCCAGACTAATGTGGTTTGATCAAGCCAGACCACCTGAAAGAGAGTACCAGGTGATCCTATATTCAAAACAGTTGGACAAAGCAGCCTTACAGACTGCAGCCAGGATTTCTGAATCTTCTTCGAATCCCCCATGACAGCGTCCCTTACCAGCAGGAAGTAGTTTGGAAAGAACAATGCCCAAATTCCCAAATATTTTCTATAAATATGTTTTCATTTAAATGGACTTTGTTATATAAAATAAATTTAAAACAATTAAAAAGAAAAGAAAGTGTTCGACATCCTTAGCTAGCAAGGAAATGCAAACTAAAACAACTTTGAGATACCATCTTACTCCTGTCAGAATTGCTAAAATTAGAAACAGCAATGTCAACTTATGCTTGAGAGGATGTGCAGAAATGGGTACACTCCTCCATTTCAGGTGGAACTGCAAACTTGTACAGCCATTTTGGAGACTAGCATGGCAGTTCCTCAGGATAATGGGAATCAGACTACCACGGAACCCAGTACTCTCCCTCTTATGTACATAGCCAAATGATCCACATCCATGCAACCAAGACTTGTGTTCACCTATGTTCATAGCAATATTATTTATAATAGCAAGAACCTGGAATCAATTTAGATGCCCCTCAACTGAAGTATAAATAAAGAAGATTTGCCACATTTACACAATGAAACACTACTCTGTGGGGGTGGGCAGAAACAACGAATTCTTTAAACTCACAGACAAGTGGATGGAACTTGAAGAAACCATCCTGAATGAGGTATCCCAATCACAGAAAGAGAAACATGGTATGTATTCACTCATATGTGGATTTTAGACATATTGCAAAGGATCACCACCCTACAAATCAAACTGCCAGAGAAACTAGGATAGAAGGAGGATGCTAAGAGTTTCATTTAAGGACACTGACAGAAGCAGGAAGGGACAAGTTCCTCAGAGCATATGGGTATTGGCGGGTAGTGAGTGGAGAGGGAACTAGCACAAGGAAAATAGGAGGAGAGGAAAGACTGTGGGTCTAGGAACATTTGGTCAGGGGAGGAATAGACTTGAGAAGAGAAGAGAAGAGAGTGGAAGAGAGGAGAAGGGAAGAGAGGAGAGGAGAACGGAGGAGAGAAAAGAAAGAAACAGACTATAAAAGAGGGAGCCATTATAGGTTAGAAGAGGAAACAGAACCTAGAGAAATGTACAGAGCCCTACAAGAATGACCCCAACTAACAATTTGAGCAATAGTGTAAGGGCTACCATAAATTCCCTTTGTTGGCAATGAGATCAATGACTAACTTATCCACCATCATGGAGACCTCATCTAGTAGCTGATGGAAATAGAAGCAACCTTGGACAACTAAACACTGAGCCAAAATTGAATCCATATGCAGAGAGGGAGTACAAGACCACATTGCAGAAACCCAAAGACACGGCTGATTTGAACAAGGAGGAGCTAATGGGGCCCCAGACTTAAAGCTGGGAATCCAACATGGGACTGACACAGACCCCTGAACATGGGTCTCAGCTAAAAGGCCTGTGCAGTGTAAGGGTCTTCAGAGAGTGGGACCAGGAAGTATACCTGTTGCAAAAAGGACATTGGGGGGAAATCCCCATGGAGGGATACTCCATTAACCTTGAGACAGGAGAGACATTTTAGTGTCTACATAAAATGACTTGAAGGATTTAGATGACCCCTCCTAGCAGGCATCCACCTACGTGTATAGTGTCAGTTGGATGGGAGGGGAGAGTGGCTGGGGGCCCAGGTAGTTGGGGGAGGAAGAAGGAGGGTGGGATTAAGTTGGAGAGAATGGGTTTGATAAGTATAATAAAAAATTTTTACAAATTGAAAACATTAAAAAATACCAATGTAATTTTAAAAAAAACAAAGTTAACATACTTTAATAATTTAAAATTTTTACCTCTATCGACTTTGAAATATCACACCTCCACATAGAGAACATCACTTCCAGCACAAGTTCTAATAGATCTTAATAATAAAAACTCACAGTAATCTAACAGGGAGGGGAAGGTGAAAACTGAAGGATCATAGATTCAGAGCATCTGGCTACTAGAGTTGTTATCTCTACCTATTCCTAGACAAGCGATGTGTTCCTGTCCTCACACTGCCTCTTCAGATTGACTGCTGTCACTTCGATCCCTCAGACTAACTTCTCAAACAAAATCATCTCACGGCATGCTCTTCTCACTCCTCTACCTTATCTTCCTCTCTCTGTTCATCCATGTCACTCCTACCTCGAAATCCCTGCTGCTGGGATTAAAGGCCTGATTCCCAAGTCCTGGGTCCACCTTAGTGTGAGTCTTTTAGACAGACTTAGTATGGGTCTAACTAGTGACATAGTGTGTGTGTGTCTAACTACTGATTTAGTGTTTGTGGATAACTAGTGATAGTGTTTGTAGCTAACTAGTGACTTAGGTGTGTAGGTGACTAAATACTAAATTCTAACAGGACTGGTCAGCATACACATATCTTTGTGTGTTTTAGAGGCAGTACTACCTCAGTTAAATTCTACTTTATGAGACATAATATCTCCAAAGCATTTTTAAATCCTTTGTGTTACAAATTCTACTCCTTTACATCACTGCTCAATAGTGAAGTGCTACCTTTACATGAGATTTTACAACCTGCAGAAAATTAAAAATACATGGATCTTACACATAAAATTATAATACAAAGGGCTGAACTTCTAAAAGGTACTTAATGAAAAGGTCTCTGGAAGTTTGTTGCCACGCTTTCAGTGGGTGCACCTGAAGTATGTAGAAGTTGACTTAAAAGTTGTTTCTAGATTGCGCTGTATTAGCAGAGATGTCTCTTTCAAGTTTCTTGGGTTTGTTTTGCCTGCTACTGTCCCTGAGTCGATGGAGTCGCTTCCTGCCCGATTGTTTCCTGTTCTCTCCATCAAGATTCAATGCAGTAATGGCTTAATTCACAGTGGCAATATAAGCAGAGTGAACTTAGAGAAATCCTGTGTTTCAGTGGAATGGAAAGAAGGAGGTAACCCGAAGGGCTAAGAGATTGATTTTCATGATGTGGTTGCAATAAAACCAGAGCTTTTACAGCTTCTTCCCTTACACACAAAGGACAATCTGCCACTGCAGGAAAATGTGGCAGTCCCGAAGCAAAAACGCAGATCGGTCAATTCCAAAACTCCAGCTCCAAAAGAAGGTCTTCGAAGCCAGTCCACTCACATACCCGCTATCCCAGAGGTTCAACTTGCCACTCAGGAGAATGAGATGGAGGTGGAGCTTCCCGTGGCTACACATTTTTGGAAGTGGTTCTCAGTTGTCGCTAGCCTTCCTAGGCCCTCCTGCTCTGCAGTGACAGAATTAACATTGTCGACGGTCAGCGAGGAGGCAGAGGAGCAAGTCCACCCCAACCGAAACATATCTGCAAACCCTGGGAATTCAGTTCAGAGGAAATCATGTATTGTGAAGGAAATGGAAAAAATGAAGAGCAAATGGGAAGAGAAGAGAACCCAGAACTTGGAAATAAGAATAAAGCCAGCTCAGGATTATGATAGCAGCTTTGCAAACTGGGAATTTTCCTGGATGATTAAAGAATTCTGGATTACTATGGAATGTCACCCATTTAATCTGACTGATCCTATTGAAGAGCACAGGATCAGTGTGTGTGTGTTAGGAAGTACCCACTGAAGAACTGGCCAAGAAAGAAATCGATGTGATTTCTGTCCCCATCAAATGTTTCCTATTTGTGCATGAACTCAAATTGAAAGTGGAGTTGACAAAGTATCTGTGATGACCTATCAGCCAGACTATGACTTGGAGACCTTCGTGAACAAAGCAGAGTCTGCCCTGGCCCAGCAGGCTAAGCACTTCTCAGCCTTGCGAGAGGTTATCAAGGCACTGCGTGTGGCCATGCAGCTGGAAGAACAGGCTAGCAAACAAATAAACAGCAAGAAATGGCACCATGATGACTTCAAATAAAGATCTGTTTGGTATCACACCAGCCTCGTCCCCTACCCAGAAAACTTTAAGCACCTTTTGGCTTTGGTTAGGGACTGAGTTGGATGGGTTTTGGTAAATGCCAGGTAAGGAGCATCAGGCCCAGGAAAACTAGGAGAGAATTGCTGTTCTCTTCCTCAGTTTGGAGCAGGAGGAAGGAGGTTTTGTGACTGCTTCCCATTTTCCACATATCTATCAGAGGGGGGTGCTGTTTGGATAGTTTCCCTGCCCCTCTGGAACAGCTGCTGGTAGAAAACCTGCAAGGTCCAGGCTCTAGGAGAGAAATGGGTCCTCATCCAGCTTCTACTGCATCTGGCCTGCAGTATCTCCCTTGGTCTGAGCACTCTCGTGTTTTATGCTTTCAGAAAAAAAGTTTTTGATACCTCTTTGTTTTAGTTTTAGAAGATCTCTGTTTCCAGTTGTATGTATTTTTGCGTTGTACCTAACCAAATAAATAAATAAATAAGATGTTTCTATACACACCTCCCTGATCCCAGTGCTCAAAGCAGATACAGCCCACAGAGTAGTTATTTGGAGGACTGCCTCTAGCTTCTGGTAATTTCAAGGACTGCATGAGAACACAGGGGAAAGGTACTCTGTTTGCAGCTTCCCACACAGATCCAGGGGATACCTGCAACATTGGATCCATCACCTCACCATCTCCCACTACCTATCTGAGGATGGCAGCCCCTCACCATGCTGTGGGTTACCAGTTTGCCCTTCCTCAAAGCACAGCACACAAAACCACTGGCTCCAGTTTCTCTTCAAATCTAGACCAGAAGGGCCCTGCACTTCTTTTGACAGGCAGGTCACAAAGGGGCCAGATTGGCTAGTAAGGCGTGAGTGATAAAAGCACCTCCCAGGTGGTTGCAGAGAGCTTAATGACAAATTGCAATGGTTACTGATTGTCTTCTACCCCAAAGACTTTTCTACATCAGCAGTGATGTGCATTTCTATAGCAATTTTCCTACAGCTGACCTGTGCTATCCTTCTGTAATACATCCTGAATCCACTGCCAGAGGTCCTTGAGACTTACTAGGCCTTCTAAATGAGATGCACTTTAAGGAGTTTTAGGTCAGTCATATTACGGTTTCCCAACTATCAGACTGGGGTTCATGAGCTCTGCATTGTTTTGCTTAGGTGATTCTGTAGGTATCTCCAACCTGGTCTTAACCCCTGTACTTATCACTCCTCCCTCTCTGCAACTGGATTCCAGGAGTTCCACTTAGTGCTTAGCTGTGGGTGTCTGCTTCTGTTTCTGTCAACTACTGGATGAAGGCTTTAGAATATCCTATAAATTAGATATCAATCTCATTATATGGAAAGGCATTTAAGGCAGCCTCTCCACTATTGCTTATATTCTTATTTGGGGTCATCCTTGTAGATCTCTGGACATTTTCCTAGTGCCAGATTTCTCTTACTACATATTATATCTCCACCAATATGGTATCTCTTTTGTTGTTCTCCATTCTTTCCAAAACTCAGTCTCCTTCATGCCTCTTCTACTCCTCTCCCATTCTCTTTCTCCTAACTCTCCCTCCCCTCACCCAATGCTCACAATTTTCTCAGGTGACCTTGTTCCTTTCCACTACTCTGGGGACACAATGGCAGGACATTCAAGGGTGAATTTTGAAGTAAGATGAATCCAGGGGAGGTCTCCCCCCATTGACACCCTGAGGGCAGGGCTTGGAACAATGCTACCAAAACACTGCCAGGACTCGAATCATCCTCCCTCCCACTGCAGCTCAATGTTAAGGCTGAAGCTTTACACAACCTGCTTTGTCCATCTCTCAAGGAACAGATGCTGATGATCTACAGGATGGTGCTAAGGGAAACATTGTAAACCACACCTCCTGCTAAAAACGATCCGACCAACTCCTGAACCCTTCATCTCCATATCTTCCGTGGCAAAAAGGAAGAAGCCATACTTAAACCAATATCTGCATTCCCAGGGCGGCTGGGTTGTTGCGTGGAAATCCTAATGGCTTCTATATCTACTGAAAGAGTTTAGAATGTTTGGTAGCCCTGATCCAAACCTGCCCTCAAGTTCTGTGTCTTTTCTGCTCATTTAGTCTTGTAACTCAGGCTTTTGTAGCCACCAGTCATAGGGGAGGTTTCTTCCCCAGGCTTATATGCTGTGACTTTGGTACAGAGTATGAAACCAGAAGGTGGAGAAGCTTGGGTTGGCATCTCTCTTGCTCCCATTATCTCTCTTTCCTCTCCCTCTCTCTCTCCTCATGTTGTCTTTCTTTCTCTGCCTCTCTCTGTCTTTCTCTGTCTCTCACACTCTGTCTCTCTCTTGGGTTGCAGATTACATCAGAATGGCTGACCAGTTTGTCATTTATCTTGGTTGTAGTGAACTTAGTAAGAACCATGCTCCACAAAATCCATTTTGATTATTGAAATTAAAGAAAAGTATGATGGCTAAAATCTTCACCAAATTGTTTGCATGATTTTGATTTCCTCTTTCATGAACTCTTCCCTATCACTTCATATAAAGATGATAGATAAAGGATAGAGACAGCGTTATAGATATGGATGAGAAAAAATATGGAACGTTCAGTGCCAGGACCTATGTCAGGATTTTGACAAAATTCTGTAGTTCCTGCTACAAGAATAACTCAAGAGGTTAATATTCTTGGGAACAAGTATGAGCAAACACAAATCAATACACTGGCATTACATGATTAAAACTATATCAAATCTTTAACCAAACATATTTTCACCTGTGAATATACAATATTGTGAGCCCTCATTCCTGTAACAAGGTACTTAGGTGTTTAAAGTCTTAACAGTTTCCTCCAATATGAATTGCTTTATGTAATACAAAAAAATGTGTAGGATTCGATTTACAGAAATCAATCTTCTCAATGAGGCTTTTTATGTTGTTAAAGTAAAGAGTGAAAGGGCCCCCATTGCAGGGCCTCAGCTGGAGAGTGCCAGGTCCCACTATCTCTGGCTATCAGTGCAGAAACATCCAGAGTATCAGACCTGAATTTGTTGTCCATTGCCAGGCCTTGGCTAGAGTCCTCTAATGGATTTTCGGGCCCCTCCCTGAGAACCACCTGTCTCAATGGGACCACTCTTGAGTTCCTGCAGGGTGGATCCTTGACTCCCATTGTAGGGTCTCTGCCAAAGAGGCATCAGCTGGAGTGTACCAGGACCAGGCTAGATCTTCCTATCAGCTTAAGGAACACCCTGTGTCCCAGCCTTCAATATCTTTGACTTGCATCGCCAGTCTTCTGCTGGAATCTGAACTTATAGCTCCATTGCCAGGCCCTGCCTGTGGAGAGGCCTCCTAGAGATCTTGGATCATCAAGAGTTACAAACATCAATCTTCTGACCCACCAAAACACACCGGGGAAGAAACTATGGGAAGATGGCAATATAATAAAACACCTAACAACAGAATGACAAGAATAACAGCACCAGAATCTATGCAATCTACACCAAATAGACTGGAAAACAACAAAGCAGATGAAGTAGAATAGAACGAATTAAAAGTTCTTGCCATAAAGTATGGTAGAGGTCCTCAAAAAAGAGGTGAGAAAATACCTCAAAGAAATGGAAGAAAAAAAACAAAAATGAAAAAAATGAACAAATATCTTGAAGAAAGTAGAGAAAGCCAGAAAAACAATTAAGCAAATGAAGTAAATGGTTCAAGACTTCAAAACAGAAATGGAAACAATAAATAGAACGTAAACCGAAGGAATGGTGGAAATACAAAAACTGCGCAAACTATCAGGAACTACAGATGCACACACAACCAACAGAATTCAAATGATGAAAGACAGAATGTCAGGCAAAGAAGATAAAGTGGAGGAAATAAATTCATTGACCAAAGAAAATAGTAAATCCAACAAATCTGTAACACAAAACATCCAGAAAATATGGGACACTGTGAAAAGGCCAATCCTAAGAATAATAGGTATAGAGGAAGGTGTGGAAGCCCAGCTCAAAGGTGCCGAAAACATATTCAACAAAATCATTGAGGAAAACTTCCCCAATCTGAAGGACATGCCCATGAAAGTACAATGAGCATGCCAAACAACAAAAAAGACTCCTCGACATATAGTAATCAAAACATCCAACATACAATAAAGAAATTTCATTAAGAGAAGCGAAGGAAAATATTCAGGTAACATTTAAAGGCAGACCTATGAAAATTACACCGGACTACTCCATGGAAAGCACCAAGGTGAGAAGGTCCTGGACAGATGTTCTACAAGTACAAAGAGTCCATGGATGCCAGCCCAAGCTACTATTCCCTGCAAAACTCTCAATCACTATAGATGGAAAACACAATATATTTAATAACAAAGTCAGATTTTCACAATAAGTATCTACACATCCAGCCATACAGAAAGTATTGGAAGGAAAACTCCAACCCAAGAAGGTTAACTATATCCACAAAGTTGTAGGCAACAGATAGTATTGCTATACCAGAAACCATGCATATAAATGAGGTCAAATATATTCACAATACCATTGCCAACAAAAAATCTAAAAGAAACAAGCATTAACAATCCATGGTCCTTACTCTCTCTCAACATTAGAGGTCTTAACATGCTTGTAAAAAGGCACAGGCTAAGAGGGTGGATATGAAGACAGAATCCATCTCACTGCTGCATATAAGAAATACATCTAAGCTTCAAAGATAGACATGACCTCAGGATAAGAAAAGATCTTCCATGTTGAGCCCAGTTAGGAATAGAAGACAGACAGAGAGAGACAGACAGAGAGAGAGAGAGAGAGAGAGAGAGAGAGAGAGAGAGAAATAAAAGAGGGAGCCAATATTGGTTTCAAGATAAAATTGAACACAAAGATAAGTCTAGAGAACTACAAGACTCCCGCCAACTAACAATTTGAGCTTCCATGGAAAGGCTGCCATAAATGCTCTTCCCGGATAGTGAGATCAACAACTAACTTATCCATGGAGCCCTCACCGAATGCCTGTTGGAAACAGGAGCAACCACCCATACATAAACACTGAGTCGAGATGTAGAACCCAGATGCAGAAGGAGAGGACAAGCCAAGCTGCAGAAACACATAGAAACAACTTAACCTGAACAAGGTGGAACTAAAGGGCCCCCAGACTGATAGCTGGGAAGCCAGCATGGGACTGACTCAGGCCCCTCTGAATATGGGTCTCAGCCAGAAGGATTAAGCGACTAAGGGATCTCAGACAGGGGAGCCAGAATGTATCCCTGATGCACAAAAAAAACCTTGCTAACAAATCCCCCATGGAGGGATAACTGCCTTAACCTAAATAGAGGAGAGAAGCCCTAGTCCCTACTTCACAAGACCTGTCAGATCTACATGACCCCAACTGGATACATATTGAATTTGGGAGGGGAGATAGGAGGGGAGGGTGGCTAGGGTGCATGTGAGAGGGCAGAGAGGGCAAAAGGGAGGGAGGGGGAACTGAGATCGACATGTAAAATAATAATTTTTTTAAAAAAATGCTCTGACTCAAAAATTAAAGTTCAAGGAAAAAAAAAAAAAAAGACCTTCCAATCAAATGGACCAAAGAAGCAAGTAGGTATGGCTATCCTAAAATCTAACAAGTTAGACTTCCAAACAAAATTAATCAAAAGAGATGAAAACAGTCATTCCGTATTTATCACAGGAGAAATCCATCATCACAAAGTCTCAATTCTAAACAACTATGATCCAAATACAAAGGAAACCACATTCATAAAAGAAACACTACTAAAACTCAAACCTCACATAAAACCTCACACACTTATAGTAGGAGACTTCAACACACCACTGTCCCCAATTGATAGGACCACCAGTCATAAAATTAAAGTAACAAAAGAATTAACAGAAGATTCATCTCAATTGGGTTTAACACACATCTATAGAACATTCCATCCAAACACAAAAGAATATAACTTCTTCTCTGCTCCACATGAAACCTTCTCTAAAATCGACCAAATAGTATGTAGCATAACAAACCTCAACAGATGCAAGAGAATTGGAATAGTTCCCTGTATTTTATATGACCAGCATGCTTTAAAATTGGAATATAACAAGAACACAAATAGCAGAACCCCTACAAACTCATGGACACTGAACAATGTTCAGTTGCACAATACCTGGGTCAAAGAAGAAAAAGAAATTAAGGACATCCTAAAATTCAACAAGAATGAGGACACAACATACCTAAACTAATGTAATGGGACACCTTAAAATCAGTGGTACCACAGAAGTTCATTGCACAATGTGCCCATATGAAAAAAACAGAGGATAGTCACAATAGAGAATTAACATCCCAAATGAAAGCCTTAGAACAAAAAGAAGCAAACTCACACGGGAGGAATAGTCACCAGAAAATAATAAATTTGAGGGCTGAAATCAATAAAACAGAAACCAGGGAAACAATGCAAAAAATCAATATAACAAAGGGTTGGTTTTTCAAAAAACCAATAAGATAGACAAACCTTTATCTAAACTACTGAAAAAGCAGAGAGAGAACATGCAAATTCACAAACTCAGAATTGAAAAGGGGGACATAACAAAGAACACAGAGGAAATCCCAGAAATGTTCAGGTCATACTTTGACATACTTTGACCTTTATATTTACAACAAAATTATGATGACCAAGAAGGTATACAATATTGGGGAAAGGATAAAGGGGAGATGCAGAGACAAAGACAAGAACAAAGGCAGGAAAATATAATCAACTTTTTATCAAAAGACCAGAGAAAACTCAGCCAGGAAAACTAAGATTTTGACCAATGTTAACCAGCTACCCATCATGCTAGTTGTTTAGATCTTAAATAAAAAGAATTCACAACTCCCACAAAATTAATTCAGAAGAATGCTCACTCTCTTTTGCTTTTGACCCTCCAGGTTCTGACATTTTTCCCAAGAGAGATGCCTCATGGTTTAGAGCTATCTCTAATAATGGGAGTAATCTCTATCTGTGTTTCTGCAAACTCTCATGGCTCCTTGTGGTTTAAGGCAAAACCAGCCCCATGGTGCCCACACAAAAATTAATAAGGAAGAATGATTTAATTTCTGCTTCCAACAACATGTATAATGCCACGACATGTGGAAACTGTCCTGTCCACCCACTAAACACCATGCACACTTGAGAAAAGAGCAGATAAGAAATTCCTTTTGTTCCAAGGAACTCAACTTTTCCTGAAATATGCTATGGTAGCTAGTAAGTGTGGAAAGTTAAAAGATCTGTGATCATGTATTGCTGAAAGAAGATTCCCATGATGTATTTCCACTGGTTTCTAAACTGTGTGTGACACATAAAGACAAATGTGGAATGCAATATTCATAAATTCCATAATCAAACTTTCCATTTTTCCCTTGGATGTTCCCTACACATACCAAAAGATACCTTGTCATTCATATTGAACACCGATATTTGTTTCCTTTTGGTTTGTTTGCTTTGTTTTGTTTTTTTCCTTTGTTTTTTCTTTTGGTTTTCAAGGCAGAGTACCTCTTTATGTTTGGGACCTACCCTAGCACTATCTTTGAAAATCAAGCTGGCCTCAAACGCACATAGAGTTTCTTGCCTCCCCCTTTCAAGTGCTTGAATAAAAATTGTGCACCACCATAGCCCAGTGTGGACACAGAGATTTCATTCAACCAAGGGAACCTACACTCACGGAGGATCAGAGGAAAAGGGCCATTGCCCAGGTAAGCACAGGGCAAATGTTCCCTTCCTGTCCCTGTAGCAATGACAGATAGGCAGTTCTGCTCCTCCTACTCTGAAGCTTACACACTGACAACGCTATGGGGCTGTGGATTTCATTGCACAGTCTACACAAAAGTCAGCAATTTGATTTCATTATCACATCAGTACTTTATCAAGATTATTGACTGTCCTTGTCTACGGACACCAAGAAATTTCCAGTCAGACATTGTGTAAACCATCTATAATTGATTATAGGCTCCACACTGCTATTTCCAACAAAAGAAAGCAAGAAATTGCACATGTTCCTTCCTTCTCCCACCTCTTTCTGCACTGTGCCTGCACCAGCTTCAAAGTTCTTAAATGAACTCAATTATTACATATTCGTGTGGTCATTTGCATTCCCAATACCAGCCAGGGCAATTGGAAAACAGTCAATAAGTAGCCTTTATTTCCTTCTTAATGAACACTCAAAACCTTTTCCTAAAGGAATTGTAGGAGTTTCTTCCCAACTAGGAAGCAAAGGCAGGAGTAGCTGTGATCAATGCAATTTTCAATGACATCATACCATGGGCTACACCCAGCTCAATATAACTTCCAAATTTTATCAAAAAAATCTGCTCTGTCTTCATTCACATAACATGAATCAATACATCCTGAGTTTTTAAGTTTTTAAATAAGAAAACCACTCAATCTATATTAGTTAGGGTTTTTATTGCTGTGTATAAGTTCTAAGACCACAACAACCCTTTTTGTTGTTGTTTTTCAGACAGGGTTTCTCTGTGACTTTTAAGGTGGTCCTGGAACTAGCTCTTGTAGAACAGCCTGGTCCCTAAATCACAGAGATCAACCTGTCTCTGCCTCCTTGGTAAAACTATCTCAGTCAGGGATTCCAACCCTAGTCTCCCCAGTGACAATCAGGGATGAAATAGTCATCACTCGACTTGCAACAAAGAAATCCCCCACAAATTTTACACAGAAAATGCTTAATTGGATTGTCTCACAGTTTCAGAAATTCAGTCCATTTTCATCATAGCATGGAGCATGATTTGAAGAAAAATATGGTGCTGGCTACATCTTGATATGCAGGCCACAGTAAGACGTCTTACAAACTTCCCATATCCAAAGCATAGGGAACCCCAAAACCCATCACCAGTGATACTCTTCTTCTCAAAATGCCAAAGTCACTGCAACAAAGCTCCTACTTTTACTAGTGCCATTCCCTATGAGATTATATGTACAATCACATTCAAACCACTACAATGTAGCTATCACGGCCATTTTATTTTGTTAGATACAGCAGCTGATATGCACCCTGTTACTCCTTGCAGTGCATGCAATAAACTGTTCTTTCTATTCTGGTCTGAAGGCAGCATCCATGCTCCCCATGCAAATCTTTTTGCTGTAAGTGCAATGGACAGTCAACTTCATAACTCATATGGACAATTTTAAAACACTGGGGTCATAATATTTTATCTTGTTGTCACTGAGATCATTTGTGATGTAGAGGTGGATTATATTTTAAATCAATATGCAGTGTTACAGATTAATGAGTTCCATTTATTAAATATCTCCTTAAAAGTTATTGACATCCTCAAGTTAGGTGTTTAAGATGCTTGTTCAAAAAAAAAATTCTAACTTCTAGGGTATACAGTCTCTTAATTTAATGAGGTGTTTAAGACAAAAGAAAACACATTGCCCTGAAAAGCAACATACTGGGATCAAAGCAACCATTGCCAATGAGAAAGCATGCCCCAGAAACTTAATTCTAAAATGCTGGGAGTAAAGCAGTTGTAGATTTGCCTTTCCAGTGAGAAATAACTCCATACACTAAAGAGGTAAAAGAAAGAAAAAACAATCTCTGTAATGATAGCATGCAACCATCTCTCACTAATGTTCAAAGAGGAGAAAGCCTACAATAGATAATTTTTTGACACAGGGTTTCTCGGTTTCTCTGTGCTATAGACTTAGTTGTAGTGGGGCTAGCTCTATAGATCACACTAGTCTCAAACTCACAGAAATCTGCCTGCATGTGCCATCTGAGGGCTGGGATTAAAGGCATTCATAATCACAGCCTGGCTCCTAAATCATATTTTTCGTTCCAAAATTGCTGCCACTTTTAAGTTCTTCCAGGGTCAGATGCCAGCTGACAATTTGAAGAATATAAGTAGGGTCATGAAACTGCAAGTTGGGCCAGTAAGGCCATGAAAGACTTCAACAGAAAAGATAGTACCATAATGATTTAATATTACACCAGTGATATGCAACACGACGTCACACTTTAATGACAGGTCCTGACACAGATGTGCCAGAAGATGAGGAAGATAGGAAAGGCAGAACAAAGAGAAGATAAAACCTGGGGCAGACAGGTCTTGCTTAACTTATGTCTTATTCTATGTAAACTTCTTATGAAGAATTGCCACCTCTTTATGACTTCTAGGAGGAAATGGAAGGAAATGGGAGAACACTAGAAATTCAGCAGGAAGAAGAGTTGTGTTCTCAGGATCTGAAATAACACCTACACAAAGGCCCTGGCCCCAGACAATTGCATTCCCTCATAAGCATCTTACTTGTTTTACAGGAGGAGCTCTATTTTATTCTGTATATCTCAGGACATGATGGAAAAGTCCTAAGGCAAAGCTCCCTGGTTGTTACTGTTTCTGCCAATCAAGTTTCTAGTTTTGAGAAGGAGCATTGACCCATCTCCATGACTGACCTAAACTGAAAGTGTTGCTTGCTCAGCCCAACCCTCAAAACAAAAGGGTTTTCCCTTTCAAACAGTTGTCACTTGGGTTTTTCTTGCCCATCGGGGAGGACTATTATGTTCTCTAGAAAACTGGCCCTTTCTAGCACAATAGGCCCTAATGTTCATTGTGACCAAGCAATGTCCCCTGAACAGCTTCTAGAAGTGTTGTTTTGTTAAAAAGGAAATGGGCCTGCATGCTCTTTGTGGATCAGGAGTTTCTCCTTTTTCATGGTTTGGAGCCAAATGTCCTGGACAATCCTAGAGATCAAATGTATATTTTAGCATCCTAATCTCTAAAATGCCTTATTAGTACACTACTCATCTTTGGGCTATTTTATAGGTATCACTCCCTTAGCTAAATCATATTTTGTGGATCTCACTATGCGTACGAATAGGTAAGTCTTTTATATGTACAATTCTACTCTTCCACCTCACAGTTTAGTACTGGAGTGCAATCCAACGCAAGAATGCCATGTACAGACATGTTCAGTGTCCCATTCAGTGTCCCATGCCTATAATATCACTCTCAGGAGGCAGAAGTATTTATATTTCTATGCGTTTGGAACTAGCCTGCTCTACAGAGCAACTTTCATGTCATTCTCCAATGCTATGCCTAGAAAAAAGTTGTCTCCCTGGAACCAGGATGTATCCCTGGAGCATGAAAGGACTTTGGGGAGATACTCCCTTAGCCTAGAGGCAGAAGCGAGGGCATAGTCCCTACTCCAAATGACTTGACAGATTTTTGACTCTTCCAAGAAGGCACCACCCTCCCTGTGGAGTAGGGACAGGAATGGGACAGGAGCAAAATTGGGACGCATGGGAGGGAGGAAGAGGGAACTTCGATCCATATGTAAAATAAGAAAAAAATAATAAATATGCAAGAATAAAACAAAAAACTATATCAAAAAAAATCAAAAAATAAATAAATATAAGTATGTACAGAAGAAAATGTCTTTTACAGAATACATACAAATAACAAAACATGAGTCTTGTACCTAAAAATTGAATGTTTACTACTGAAGTTGGAGAAGACACTGGAGAAATTATGCCTCTCCAGGTTTGGCTACTTGCCTTCCTGTGCACCAAAAGAACTCTGGTGATGACTATCAATGTCTTTCTACACAAAGCTCTCTGATGGAAATGAAATGCTTTCCACTGTGTGACATATTCATACTCCAACACCCGGGTATGGGGAGTTGCTAGGACCATATGGTACCAGACAGAACACTGAATGTGGCCAAAGTTTCCCACCAAGCCACCTGGAGGAACTGCCACACCAACTCCCAGGCATCCCCGTCCCATCCTCCCCATCTGAGGATAGCATCCCCTCACTCACCATGTTGTGGCTTCTGTGCTCATCCATAGTCCACTCATAATTTACTACAGTAGCATTCCCAGAACAGAAATCAATACACTGGCACTTGTTCTGCTTAATATGAAGCCTGAAGCAAGAGTAAAAGCCTACAATGTGGCTACAGGAAGTGTCCTGCAATGCCTGTGACTGGCAGGTTGGCCTGGTTTGGTGACTGGCTGGTTAAGCTTGAACATGAAGAGCACTTCCTCAAGGGTTAGAGTGTGCTTAAAGACACATCACAGGGTTCCATGGTTCTGGCTTCTACTCTAGACATAGACCTTTTAGACACTTGTAGAGACACAAATCTCAATGTCACTCACATCTGTCTAAAATAGACAACCACATTGTCTTCCAGCAGTGTGCAAGATCATCATCTCCCTCTTCCACAAAATGTACAGATGTTGCAGATACAATTACACAATGCAGACTGGAATGATTAAATTATTCAACAGAGGGAAGGGTGCCCAGATTATTAAAAACTTGAGAGAGATTTTAGAGCATATGGCACAGCAGTTGTTTGTTCTGTGGCTTCTGGCTAAGGTCAGGGGAACTGGGTGTACATTTTATATAGTAGTCACAGACACTTCAGAAAACCAGGAAAGGGAAGGAACCATATCACAAAGAAATTGATATAACTTTCTCCTGTCAGATGCTTGGGTGA
The DNA here is from genome assembly GCF_943737965.1 of Phodopus roborovskii. Taxonomy (NCBI): domain Eukaryota; kingdom Metazoa; phylum Chordata; class Mammalia; order Rodentia; family Cricetidae; genus Phodopus; species Phodopus roborovskii. The sequence goes on from NW_026126724.1 coordinate 1,056,672, forward strand.
TAGCTCTAATGCATTTGGGAGTTTTATTCCTGAAATTCTTGAGAAATGAATAATAATAAAAAGTGTTGCCTTCATGGTAATTTGAATACTCTGAGAGAATTGGTCTGGGAAGATTACTTCTACAAGCATTGTGATGACCTGGCACAGCTTCCTCAGGGTACAGGTTAGAAAAGATTCAATGTTCTCTTATTGAACAGGATTGTGTTCAGGTTTCTAAATCAGTGGAGCCATCATCTAGCCTTGAGATTGGAGAAAGACTTATTTTCTTCTTTGAGATCTGGTTCCTGTTTTCTTTTCTTTTGTTTTTCTGGTTTTTTTTCCCTACTTGTCTGAAGCCCCAGTCACAACCATGAAATAAGTGGTTTCAGTTCATCTGACCTCAGTGGGAAACTACAGAACATGTATCTCCTTTTCTGTGCTGAAATCAATCGCTAGTAGTTAGGACAGGGAATAATCACATCATGTGATTGTGTAGTGGCCTGTGCAAGCTAGCTAGCTACCTTGTTTTCAGGAGAAAGGAGTGAGTACAGGAAGAGAGAAGTGTTTGCTATTGAGGTCAAGGCCAGTGCAGTAGAAATGCATATGTCTGCTGACCTAGAAAAGGTATTTTCTGGGTTGAAACACCAGGTCAGGTATCATTGGGCTGTGTCTTTAAAGACAATGCATTCCTATAGAAAGTGCTCTTGTCACTCAGTCATCACTAGTCAACCATACCCTCCTCATGACCTGTCAATCATAAAAGGTACAGGGACCTTTCTAATGCCAGATTCATGCTTCTATCTGAGGGAGAGCTGGCAACTTTTTTTTGTGTGTGCTATTCTTCTATTACTGCTACAGGAAGTTGATTGTATAGGTTGGAAGAGCTCAGTCATTATACCACGGTGAGTGATGGGCTGCTCTCCCCAGGATGGAAGAGTACATTGTGCAATATATGAGCCATGTGTTGGGTCCTGCCAACATCTGAGTGGGAACATGAAGACAATTCCTTCCTGTGGGTTTTCATCAGATCCATGAAACTCCCTAGAATCAATGATAGGTCTATGACTAAAACTTGGTGGGTTGAATCTCTTCAGGGTATTGAGAGCAGGGAGCCCTGTATAGAAACATCTTTTTAGTGGACTTCAATGAGCTTTTTGTGCATCCTTGGAAAGACTGCAGTGCTTGGAGACATTTACCAATTTATATTTTACTTTATGTGAAGTGATGGAAAAATTAAATTTAGGGTTTATGGCAAGAATGGAAAACTACCAAGAACAAGAATCTCTCCTAGTAGATAAGTTCCTGATGTCAGAATACAGAGCCCACATTCTAGCTATTTTCAGGAGATAAAGGAAAAAAAAAAAAAAAAAACAAAAACAAAACCCAATCTTTGCAGGTGTGCTAATCAATGGTGATGCCCTTGAAATCAAACTTTGTACTCTATGAAATGTTGTAACCTTGAAAACCCTATGAACTGAGACTAGTGGTATCAAGCCTCCCTTTTACTTTTGTTACTAGGTGCATAAATCTACCAATATAGTGAAGTCCTAGTATGATTGGTTCTTCCCAATTCAAAACTTTTGCTTTTGCATTTGGAAATAACTTCACTGAACATTGAGGAAACACAGGAGGTACAAAGATTGTGGGTTCATGATGGATTTCCTCCAGCCACCCACGACAATTAACCCTGAAAGATTTCTACTAGTTCTCTTGAGTGTCTGTCTGTCTGTCTGATTTTTTTTTTCTGGCTCAACAGTGGACATCTCAATCTGTACACAGGTCAATAGCACCTCAGTGGATACACTAAAGGGATCACACCTGAGAATTTTGTGTACACCTCAAATTCTTATCTAGGCATGGATACATTGGAGGGTTTGACTAATGAGCTATCTGAGTGTGAAGACTTGGTCAAGGACTGAGTCATCCTAATGGAGAGGCCACCTCCCATATGTAAAATATTTGACATTACAGACCCTCCTGTGGAAAAGGGAGTCAGGTCATCTGAATCTGAGAGGAGCTATTGTATGTAAGTCTCTGTGTTGGGGCCTTTGTCTCTGATATTTATTTATGTAATGTATTTTTCCATTGTCTCTCCCCTATGGATGCTACCTCAGACAAAACTAAGATAGGACTGACTTCTTCCTTTTTCTGTGTAAAAACATAAATCACTTTGCCACATCAACTCCCAGGCCAGGCTGGGAAATTTTGGGAGTGGCTATGAACTCAGGAGACCTGTCTATCCATGTGGGACCATGCCTAATTTCCAACTGCCTGGCCTCTGACACCCACCGCTGGCCCTCTACTGGAATTCTTGGCGCCTCTCAGAGATCTGCCTATCTCTGCAGGACCACTTTGAATTCCTGCTGGCTGGATCCGTGACATGCATCTCAGGGCCTTTACTAAAGAGGCCTCAGCTGGAGAGTGCCAATTCCAAGCTAGATCCACCTATCCAAGCAGAAAGGTAATGTTAAATGATATAGAGGTTCAAAGAAAAGTAGTAAATAGGTCAGAGGAAGATGTATACTGATTGCTGTGGGCTCTCATATCTACAAATATAAATTCAAGACTAGTAATATGAGTTAAAAATTTTGACCATACCAGGTTAACTGTTTAAAAGTTCCATTTATTTCTCTCAAGAAAAATATATGGACTTGTCAAAATGTTCTATCTGTGTTTCCTGTTAGAAACCTGTTTATTGCAAGAATAGAGCTAAAACAAAAATGGTTTAAACATCTTGCTGTCCAATGCTAACAGCCCTCAGCTCAAAATGTATCTCTGAGCATTGGTCAATAAATTCAGATTATCCAAAAATTAGATGTCCTTTTAATGTAGATGACATTAATATTGTTTTATGTCTAAAGCTGTTAAACATTGAAACTACTTAAATTGTTACAATAAGTAACACTGGAAATTAACATAAACTTAACAGTCACCCAGGTCATAAGGGGTTAAAGACATAAAGGGTGCTTAATTTGATATTACAAAAAGAAATTACAGGATGTTTAATTGTTTTATAAGACAGTTTTTAAATGTTTAAATTCAGAAAGTTATATTGTATTTGTGCTTCTATTACATTGTTAATGTTTGTAATTAAATCAAAGGGCTAAAATTTAAGATCACAGCCATACATTGTATATACTAAACAAAAGTTGAGATGCTCATTTTTTATGATACGGAAGGCAATCCGTCCTTGTTTTTGATAAATTTGGAAGCATAAGTTATTTATATAAACTGAGTCACACAGCTGTTTTATGTTTCCATAAAAGGAGTTTCAAATTAAAATCAGTATTTTTAAAGCTAAAACTGACAATGCAAAGTTCTACTTTTATAAAAGCTGGTGACCTACTATAAAATGTTAAGAAACACAAGTTGCCTACCATCCTTATAGATTAACTGTTGGTTATAGTCAAACTAAGTATTAATGATTAATAACAGGAATAAACATCACTTGGTATCATATACATGTTCTAAAAGTTTAAGCTTAAAACAAGTAACTGAAAACCAAGTTGTCTATTCAGATCTACTTAGAAAGACTTTTAATACTACAGAGATCTGTAGAATAAGGCATTTAAATGTTAACTAAAAAGCTGTAATAATATCAGGCAAAGAATCAGAGAACCTAACAATGACCCAAGGTCTCTAAAGACAATTATGCGGCAGCATGGATTAGGTTGACACTGACCAGGGAGCAATATGATCAAATACAATGCCTGCTGCCAGATAGGACCCAGCTCAGACTGTGTACAAGCTGCAGGGTACTGGAAAATTGTCTGCACCATCTTTGCTTAGACAAAGGTCAGACTTTTCCAAGTCCCAGTTCCACAGAGAAAGAAAAACAAACAAACAAACAAACAAAAAACCTCTCACATTATGTACTTGGTGAGTGAAAAACATCTCCCCTCAATGCTATAGACAATTGGTTATGGTTAGTAATATAAGGAATGGTCCCTGTCACTTTTTTTTAATATTTTTTTTAATTCAAAAGTTCCATAAAATATATCCTTCTCAGGTCTCTGATGGCTTTGCTAACCAAAATTTTGTGAGCTTGGCAGTAAGGGCAGCCTTAATATGGCTCCTAAAAAAGGATGTAAAACTATAAAGACATATGTCTTTTTTGAACGTTTATTTATTAATTATGCATTCAGTGTTCTGCCTGCATACATGTCTCCACGCCCAAAGAGGCTACCAGATATCATTATAGATGTTTGAGACACAATGTAGTTGCTTTGAATTGAACTCAGGACTTCTAGAAAAGCAGCAAGTACTCTTAATCTCTGAGCCGTCTCTCTAGACCAAGACCTATAAGTCTTAAAGATATAAAAATAATTTACAATATAAAAATTCAGAGCTTAACATTTAATTAAGTTCTGTTAAGCTATCGAGCAGTGACTCCCAGCTGTATAGTCACAAGCTCAAGGTTTTATGATTTATTTTGGTTGTCATCTAAGTGTAAATGTGAAGGACTTTTCATCAGGCCTAAGATACCACTCACCAATCTATACGTGGATCTCTCTTGACAGAAGAAAAATGTATAAGCTTCTAACCCAAACCTGTATTTTTTGCTAGGACTCAAAGGCATAAGTATATTCCTGCTGTACTACAGATACCCAATATCTACTTTTTCAAAATATAGATTTTGGTAGACATTGGTGATGATAATATATCTAAAACATTTATTTTCTTTTATACAACACAGTTTATAAAGGCTTCAGAGAAACAAATGACGTAAAGCTTGGATTCACTTTTTACCAGTCAAAAGGACTGCAGAATTGTACAACTTTCCTGAGGATGGAATTTTGTCCCTGGTCTTGCTGTCCATCTTGATCAATACAGAGTTCCAAATATATATATATATACATATATATATATATATATGTATATATATATGTATATATATATATGTATATGTATATATATATACATATACATATATATATATGTGTGTGTGTGTGTGTGTGTGTGTTTTAACTTATGTTCCCATGTTATAACATGCCTTAGCAAATGTGTGCTTCTAGCAGATGAACTTCAGTTACTAACTACATCCTGCTCCTAAATACTGCTCTGGACTTATTGTCATAGCTGGTGTGAATCTTTAACAGGGTCTATAAACTAATGCCTCTGATAAATGTTCCATTTCCTGAATCCCCCCTTATTTTATTTTATTTTATTTATTTTTTTTTGTCTAATATTTTACCCTTCTCACACCCAAGAAACACCGCCAAAATAAGGAGGAAGTAGTACAAGAAAGAATACATTTCACCTTGTCCCTTGTTGAGACAATATATCAAAAGATAACTACAATATATAGGGGACAAGAAGACTAATGTTTACGCCAAAAAACACCAGAAGTCTTTTACCTATTGGAGGCCAAAAAATTGGGCCTCTAATGTCCATAGCAAAGAGGGAATGTGGTGGAAAAATTAATAACCAAAAGGTATAAAATTAGGGCTTATTGCAAGAATGAAAAAATAATGAGAACAACAATTTCTGCCAGTAGATAAATCCCTGACTACAAAGTACAGAGCCCACATCTTGTTCTCAGGAGAAGTAAAAAACAAAGAAAATCCTCCTACCTTTCAGGTGTGGTCATCAATCTTGCATACACAAATGACAGACACTATTAACTTAGATCCATGATGACCTTGTAAAATTAAATTTGTACTCTATGAACTGCCTGTATTTTGGAAACCTTGTGAACTGAGACAAATGGTCTCAAGCCTCCCTGTCTGTTTATACTGTTACAAACCCTTCACTATTTTAGGCCACTACCTTACTTTTCCGATAGAGTGAGGTCCCAGCTGGTTTGATTTTTAGCAATAAAAACCTTTTGCTTTTTCAGTCAGGAATCACTTCCTTGGAGGCTGAGGAAACCACTAAGCATAATATTAACAAGCTGCTCAAGGAGTCTTTATAGGCTGTAGAACTCCAGGTGACAGCTATTTGAAAATCAAAACACCATTGTGTCATGGATATGCATCTATTACTTCCTGCTTACTTTTGCAGTGTTTTCTGAGCTGCAAGTACGCTAAAATGCTAGACAATACCAACGAAAGGAAGGGAGATTCAGGAAATTTAACATTTACCAGAGGCATTAGTTTGTAGACCCTGTTGAAGATTCACATCACCTGCACTGGTTCACCATTAAGTCCAGGGAGAGCAATATTGAGGATCAGGCTTTAGTCAGCAACTGATTCTCATCTGCCAGAAGCACAAATCTGCTGAGACATGTTCAAAATCGGAACAGAAGTTAAATTGTATATGTTTAATTGGAACTCTTAGTTCCTTACATTTGGTGATCAATAAGGACAGCAAGACAGGGGAGAAAATACCATCTTCTGGATAGCTGTACTTATCTGCAGTCCTTTTGACCTGTAAGAAGTGGGTCCAAGCTTTATGGCATTTGATCCTCTGAAGGCTATATGAACTGTGTTATATAAAACTCCATAAACGTTTTAGATATATTATCATTACCAATCTGTGCTGAAATCCATATTTTAGAAAATAGTAGATATTAGATATCTCTAAAACAGCAGGAATGTACCTATGCCTTTGAGACATATATCCAGGCAGAACACTGTATGCATAATTAATAAATAAATGTTCAAAAACAACTTTTATGTCTTTATATTTTCAGATCCAGATTTAGGAGCCATATTAAGGCGGCCTAATACTGAAAAGCTGACAAAGTTATGGTTAGCCCAGCCAACAATACTTTCAGATCTGAGAAGGATATATTTAATTAATTGTTCAATCTACTAAGAAAAAATTACAGGGACCACTCGATATACTCCTAGCCATAACCAATTGTCTATGGCATTGAGGGCAGAAGTTCTTCACAGAGAGGGTTTTTTTATTATTTATTTATTTTTGTTTGTTTGTTTGTCTTTTCTCTGTGGAAGAGGGACATGGAAATTTCTGACCATATTTTGTCTAGGCCAAGGTGGTGCAAGCAATTTTTCAGTTCCCTGCAGCCTCTAAAAAGTCTAAGCTGAGTTTAACCTGTCGACAGACATTGTATTTGAGCATCTTGCTCCCTGTTCAGTTTCATAACAATCCATGCTGCCCCACAATCTTCTTTAGAGGCCTAGGGTCATTGTTACTATCTGTGATTCTTCATCTGATATTCTTACAGCTTTTTAGTTAACATTTAAATGCCTTATTCTACAGGTCTCTGTACTATTAGAAGTATGTCTAGGTATATATAAATAGACAACTTTGTTTCAGTTACTTGTTTTAACCTTAATTATTTAGAACATGTATAGAGTGAGGTTTATCCCTGTTATTAATCATTAATACTTAGTTTGATTATAACCAAGAGTTAATTAATAAGGATGGCTAGTAAATTGGGTTTTTTAACATTTTATTACAGCTTAAACAGCTTTTATAAAATTAGAACTTTGTATTGTCAGGTTTACCTTTAAAAATACTGATTTTAATTTGAAACTCCTTTTAGGGAAACATGAACCATCTATTTGACTCAATTTATCTAAATAGGTTACGCTTACATAATTTAACAAACCAAGGATGCATTGCCTTTTGTATCATAAAAATGAGCATCTCAACTTTTGGTTAGTATATAGAGCTTATGGCTGTGACCTTCAAATTTAGACCTTTGATTTAAGTACAGATATTAACAATATAATAAAAGCACCAATATCCTGTAACCTTATAAATTTGAACATTTAAATATGTTTTTAAAAACAATGTCACATCTTGTAATGTCTTTTTTAATATCAAAAATAAAGAGCCCTTTATGTCTTTAAACCCATTATGACCTGGGTGACTGTTAATTTATGTTAATTTCTAGTCTTACTAATTGTAACCTTTTAACTAGTTTGAATTTTTAAAGCTCTAGCCAAAAAGCAGCATTAATATCATCTACATTAAAAGGAATACTGATTTTCTCATCATCTGAATTTAATTACCCGAGCTCAGAGATAAATTTTGATCTGAGGGCTGTTAACATTAGAAATATTCTAAAATCTATCCTATCTTAGCGAGTATAAAGTCTTATATGTAACTTTTATCCCAACCAAGGAATATTATAACCTTAACTCTCAGTCTTCAACTCCTTCAAAGAACACAGAAGGATAATATATAAACTCTAGAATTGAAAGGGACAACTCGTCTGGTCAGATCTGATGTTTTTCTGTAATGTTCCATCTTCAGCTTATAGGCCATAGTATGTGTCTGGCAGACTTCTCAGTAAAGCAAGAAATATAAAAATGTCATACCTGTGTTGGCAGTTTGTCAGTACCTTTCTCCATATCCTGCAATCTGCTGGCAGACTCTTCCATGAAGAAGGAACCATATAGCAATGTCCATGTTGTATCAGTAGTCACTTTCCTGTGGGTCCTGCATGTCCAGTTCATAGAGCATAAATCCAAACAGTCCAGGCAAGAACAATATTTTGCCCAAATGGCTGGTCTTGTCATATTGGAGGCAAACTCTAGAACTTTTCAACAAGTACATATAATTATCTTTAGAGAAATAAATGGAACTTTTAAGCAATTAACCTGGTATGGTCAAAATTTTAACACATATTACTAAACTTAAATTTATATTTGTAGATATGAGTGCCCACAGTAAACAGTTTACATTTTCCTCCAACCTTTTTCGAATTTTCTTTGAACCTCTATACCGTTTTACATTACCTTTAGATTCTTTCTCTGATTTTCTCAGACATCCTTAACATAGACAACTCTCTCCTTTTCTATTTTTCATTTTTCCTCTTATCAATGACTCTTACTCAGAGGTTTTGTGGCTGAAGTGAACATCTTATTTATTTATTTAAATCCTGAGTGTTCCTTCTTACTGTGGTGCCTTCCCCTGAGTGTCTATGCACCTTCTGTACTCTTAACTCTTGGCTCATTTTTCTGCTTATGTGGGGTATACCAGCTCTCCTTTATTGATGCTTAATAAGGATAAGGAGAAACACATAGGCTGAATTGATGTTTATTCAGGGAGAAATAACTTACAACATAGAAATAGGAATACTAGCCATTCCTGGTCCCAAGGATGCCTCCAGATGTACTCCTGTCCCTGTGCTGCAAGCAATAGAGCTCTTTGAGCCACCACTTCAGACTTAGTTCCCCCAGGTAACTCCTGCCCTGTCTCCACCCCAATTGGCATGGTCTATGCCACAGGTTCAAAAAAAAGTGAATATCACACCAAAATCCCCCTTTTAGTCTAAAGAAAAGATTTAGGCTTGATACAAAAAACTATATACAAAACAGTGAATAACAAGTGTGCTCTAAGGAAAGGAAAACTGAGGACATATAAACTTAAGACCTAACTATTTAGTACTAGGATGCAGTCAAAACGGGGATTACAATAGTGTTGTCAAAAGCTGGAAAGCTTAAGTCTACTAAGAAATATATCTCAATGGGAAGAGAGAATAATAATTGTGTTCATTTAATATTGAACCTCAGCAAAGACCTGAGAAGGAAAATAACAATACGAGTGTAGGCAGGAAGTGTGGATGGACAACTTCAAAAGGTGCAGCAAGGACAGAAACAGCTATCTGGATAGTCAAGGTCACAACTCAAGGTTGGTATGGCCAGTTTTTGCTAAGGCCTAGAGTACCTGACAGACCACAACAAAAGCAAGGAGGTAAAAAGGCTGTCTTACCCTAACTTGGCAGGGTTCAGCAGTCTTCTAAGGACTGAAATCTACTCAGCATTCTTTCTTTGAGTATCTGATCTTGAACCACAAAACTTTCTAGAGATTTCATTGAATCAGTAAGTCTCTTGCTTTCTCCAACTACAAATGATTCCATATTTTTAATATTCTCATTCTTAGATATTATCTGAATGGCATGTAAACTGCCTTCCAGAAACAATGTTCTATCTGATAACTTTCCATTATCCTCAGACATGGAATGGATTCTGCTAGTCTTTCCATCGGATGTTCCAGGTTTTAACCTTATTAGCAGCTTCTTTCACCCAGGAATGAGCTCTTTCTGCCAGCATGTTAATGCAGTGCACTGTTTCTGTTTTGGTTATTGAAGCATTTAACATAGAACAAATTCTGTTTTCTAGTTGGTCATTTTTATGTTCCATGTTTTGTATTCTAGATGTCAGCTCTCTATTTGCATCTCTATTATTCTGAATCTTTTTCTCATCAGATTGATAACCATTGCCATTACATAAAAAAATGTATAATATATTGGTTAAGCCATGATTTTCTTCTGTTAAAATTCCTTCTATATATGAAGTAAAGGAATTTCTAAAGTCTTGAATAATGAGATTATCCACACTAGGTATGGAACAATTGATCCATATATTTTATCATCTTAAATTGCGATGAATATGACATTTACCTTAGTTGTAATTCTGTTGTCCTCCAACTTTGACAGTTTTAGTTGATGAACTCAGCTTGTAGTGGTAAAGCCTGTAGATTCCCAACCAAATGGCATCAACCAGCAGACAATCCTTCTGATCTTGGTCCCTGAAGAATAGCTCTTAACAAACTAAGGCAAGCAAAATTTTGTTAAATGAATGAGTGAAATGAGCCTTGTGCAAATTTGGGGGACCCCAGTTCTAAAAGGTGTTGCCTCTTACTTGTGCCTTTTGGATGCAGGAAACACACCACATGGGCAGGCAACATGTGCACCACAGCTGCAAATGCAAAGTGCTGAATTGGACAAAGATGAGAACCAGTGTGAGCTTTCTCAGGGCTGAGGTGGGGGTAAAGTTGTAGGGCAGAGGCAAATGTCCCACAAGATGTGGTATGGCCACCTGGTTAGGCAAGGAACCCTGCCCATTCAGGGATGTTTTGGGAAGCGAGCAATGTCTGCCACTTTGGTGAAAACCACGTCCGGTAAAAATCCAGATTCCACTTCTGACACCAGATATTGATGTTCGATAAGTATCAGGAGAAAAAAAAATGGGCTGAATAGATGTTTATTCAGGGAAAAATAACTTACAACATAGACAGATGAACTCCAGCAGGTTCTTGGTCCCAGGAAGCTGTTCCTGTGCTGCAGGCAAGAGAGCTCTCCCAGTATTCTCCCCAAAATTAGTTCCCCCAGGTCACATCCGGCCCTGTCTCCACCCCCAATGGGCGTGGTCTATGCAACAGGGAGGGACAAGGTGATTATCACACTAGAAATACTGAATGCTCCATTTAATTCATATGTCGAACTTTAGTTAACCAATGGTGGGGCAATGGCAGAGGTGTTCTATTAATATGTATAAAGAGCAAATAGGAATCGCTTCCCCTAATACTAAAGACACTCCATAAATGCACATATTATCTGCCTTAAGGAACCGCATACTTGCACAATTTCCCTGTCTGAAGGGGGGTGTATAAGCCTGTATGGGTCCAAATATATTGCTTTAAGATAGGAGATATTCACCAAAAAGTCCCAGACAACCTGTGGTAGGAAAAAAATAATATCTTAGGGACAATAGTTGTTATTTGAGCTCTCTGTACCCATAACAAGTTGGAGTGGGTTCCCATATAGGATTTCAGATGTGTCAGGCAGTCAGAATGTGTTCCAAAACTGTCAAAGTAACTCAGGGAATCTTTATATGGAATTAGATGATGCGATTCATCTTTAACTACTTGGTAGCAGTGCACATGTTTCATATAAGAACTAAGGAGGCTGTCAGTAATCAAAAATGAAATACAATAATAAAACAAAACACATAAGGAAGAATCAGATTCACCTTAATATGAGTCGCACCATCTGGTGGTATCCTGCATGTATAAACGGTACTGAAGGAGGAGGCCTTTCGGTTTCTGCTTGTCCTAGCTATGGCTACTAAGTTTATTACTTTAGTAGCTTTAGAGCTTTATTCTTTGGACGTTAAGAGTATACTGATGACCAGGTGAGACATGCATCCTGGTCGAATTAAACAATTGCTGTAGTCTTCAGATATCCATTGTTAGGCAGCCATTTTTTAACTACCTGGACCACAGCCTATGAGACATTATAATAAATCCATGTATTAGATGTATGCAGAGATTCATCCTACCATCCCTGTTCATGCAGAGAACCTCGAATAATGCAGTTAATTTTTTTCTTTCTTTTGATTTTAACCTGGTACTGAACATGTGTTGACTAACAATATTGCTCATAAATACTAACTTCCTAGTCTCATTCCTCTCCAACCATTCAACTATCTAGAAAGAATACTGTTTTCATTACAGTTCATTTTACAAGCATTTGCTCTGAGTTTCAAGGCTAAAACTCCTTCATTCTTAGAGCCATAATCCAGCATTATAGGAGGAGAAAGAGCTACTATCTTCTTTGTCATCTTAATCCTGCTTCTCTATCCTGATTTTAAGTGTCTTTGCCAACCAGGTAAAGAGCAAATTCAGTTCACCTGAACTCAATGTTAAGCTATGTAACAATTATCTCTTTTAGTATCTCCATATGTCTCTGCAAGAGTTTGGCTGCAAATCATGTCAAAGGAGAAACTCCTGATTTACAAACAGCCCCTAGGCCCATCCGCATATCATAAAAGAAGTCATTCTCAAGCTGCTAAAGGGGGAACTACTGGAATGATCTGCCAGATGGTCCAGTGTTCTTCTAGAGAAAATCATATTTCGGCCAGGTGGGCAAGAGGAGCCCAGAGAACTGTTTAAAGGGTAAACACTGTTCTATTGAGGGGTTTACTGAGCAAGCAAGACATCTGTTTAGGTCCTGACTCACAAAGAAGGAACATAGCTCCTTCTCAAACCAACTAATGAGCTTAGCAGAGGCAGTATCAGCCTGGCGACCTAGACTTAGACCCTCAGGTTTGAGAATGAAATAGATCCCCTCCTTTAACATAATGAAGATGCTTAGGAGAGAATGCAATTGTCTGAATCCAGGGCCTTTGTGTAGGGGTATGGCTTAATATCCTGTGAATACTTATTCCCACCACATTTTGCTGTGGTTATTGTTCCCAAGTGTACTGTGGGTTTAATCACTAAAGTTCCCCAGATGCACGGTGTTCTCCGCATGATGCAATGCTTGAGTAGTCTTCTCTTGAGCTGGTCACATTGAAAGATAAATCCTACTGAATTCCTAAAACTCTCCCAGTTCTTCCATCTGCCCCTGAAATGAGGAAACAGGAAGCTATTCCTCATAAGAAGCTTACTTAGAATAAGACATAGGTTAAGCAAGACCTCACTTCCCCAGGTTTTATCTTTTCTTTGTTCTGCCTTTCCTCTTTTCCTCATCTTCAGGCACCTCTACTCCAAGCCCTTTCAGTGAAATGTGAACCTCTGTTTCATGTTACTCATATACTATTAAGGTATTTTGGTACTAAGTTTTCTGTTGAATACTTTAATTGACCGCCTGGCCTTACTTGCTGCTTCTTGTTACTATTTAAATTCTTTTTTGTTATTAATTTAATTTACTTTAATTAATATAACAAAGTCCAATTAAATGAAAACAAACATTTATACACAATATTTGGGCATTTAGGCGTTGTTCTTTCCAAACTACTTCCTGCTGGTAAGGGGCGCTGTCATGGGGGATTCGAAGAAGATTCAGAAATCCTGGCTATAGTCTGTAAGGCTGCTTTGTTCAGCTGTTTTGAATGTAGGATGAACTTGTACTCTGTTTCAGGTGGTCTGGCATGATCAAACCACATTAGTCTGGAAGGAAACCACATCTTTTCATTTTCTGTGGAAACAAAAATATAAATCCTTTCCCCCAGTAACTTGTCCTTCAATTTAAATTTTGGAGTCAAAGCATTTTTTTTAAAATTTAATTTATTATTTTACATGTCGATCCCAGTTCCATCTCCCTCCCTCCATCCGTCGGTCCCTCCTTCCCTCCCTTTTACCCTCTCTGCCCTCTCACATGCACTCTAACCACCCTTCCCCCTATTGCCCCACCACAATGCCATCCAGTTGGGGTCATGTAGATCTTACAGATTATGTGAAGTAGGGACTAGGACTTCTCTCCTTTCTCTAGATTAAGACAAATATACCTCCATGGGTGATATGTTCGCAAAGTCCTTCTGTGCACCAGGGATACAGCCTGGCTCCACAGTCTGAGGTCTCTTAAACTGCTCAGTCATTCTGGCTGAGACCCATATTCAGGGGGGCCTGAGTCAGTCCCATGCTGGCTTCCGAGCTATCAGTCTAGTGGCCATTAGCTCCTCCTTCTTCAGGTAAGCTGTCTGTATGCATTTCTGCCACCTGGTCTTGTCCTCCCCATCTGCATCTGGGTTCTAGTTCAAATCAGTGTTTATGTATGGGTGTTTGATCCTGTTTTCAACAGGCATTAGTTGAGGGCTCCATGGTAAAGTTACTTGTTGATCTCACTCTCCGGGAAGGGCATTTATGATAGCCTTTCCACGGAAGCTCAAATTGTTAGTTGGGAGCAATCTTGTAGTTCTCTAGACTTTCTTTGTGTTCAATTTTATCTTCAAACCAATATTGGCTCCCCTTTTATGTTATCTCTCTCTCTCCTTCTCTCTCTCTCCTCTTTCTCACTCTTTCCTATCTTCTCTTCCTAACCAGGCTCAGTCTTCCTGGTCACACATGTTTTCCATTCCTACTCCTCATTTTCTCCTACTTCTCTCTCCATTTGCTGCCCCCCGCAACTTCACCTGAGCTCTGGGGGGACTTCTCCCTTCCCAGTTCTGTGGGGGAATTTATATGAATCTCGTAGAATGCACCTTGTATCCTAGTTCCTCTGATGATGTGAATTATACGCTGCTGACCCTTTGCTCTATGTCTAAAATCCATATATGAGTGAGTACATACTGTGTTCCTCTTTTTGTGACTGGGTTACCTCATTCAAGATGGTTTCTGCAAGTGCCATCCACTTTCCTGTGAATTTCAAGATACCATTATTTTTTTCTGCAGAGTAGTATTCCATTGTGTAGATGTGCCACATCTTCATTAACCATTCTTCAATTGAGGGGCATCTAGGTTGCTTCCAGTTTCTTGCTATTACAAATACTGCTGCTATGAACATAGTTGAACAGATGTCTTTGTTGCATGGATGTGAATCCTTTGGGTATATGCCTAAGAGGTGGAATGTTGGGTCCCGTGTTTAACTAATTCCATTTTTTCCTGAGGAACTGCCATACTGATCTCAAAAATGACGGTATGAGTTTGCACTCCCACCAGCAGTTGAGGAGTGTTCCACTTTCTCCACATCCTCCTCAACATAAGTCATCACTGTGTTTCTAATTTTAGCCATTCTGGTAGGGGTAAGATGGTATCTCAAAGTTGTTTTGATTTGCATTTCCCTGATAGTTAAGGATGTGGAGCATTTTCTTAAGTGTCTTTCAGCCTCTTTGATTTCCTCTATTGAGAATTCTTTCTTCAGTTCTGTACCCCATTTTTTAATAGGGTTATTTGCTGTTTTGTTGACTAGCTTCTTGAGTTCTTTGTTTATTTGGGAGATCATCCCTTTGGCGGATATAGGATTGGTGAAAGTCTTTTCCCCGTCTGTGGGCTTCCGTTTGGTCTTGTCCACTGTGTCCTTTGCCTTATAGAAGCTTCTAAGTTTGAAGAGATCACATTTATTAATTGTTTCTTTTAGTGTCTGTGCCCATGTAGTTATGTTCAGGAAGTATTCTCCTATACAAATTTGTTCAAGGGTACCTCCTACTTTCTCTTCTAAGAGGTTCAATGTGGCTGGATTGATGTTGAGGTCTTTGATTCATTTGGACTTGAGTTTTTTGAATGGCGACAGACATGGGTCTATCTGCAGTCTTCTACACACCCTCATCCAATTGTGCCAGCACCATATGTTGAAGATGCTGTCCTCGCCTCATTGTATAATTTTAGCTGTTTTGTCGAATATCAGGTGTTCATAGGTGCATGGATTAATATCATGATTTTCAATTCGATTCTATTGGTCTCCCTGTCTATTTGTATGCCAATACCAGGCTGTTGTCAGAACTATACCTCTGTAGTAGAGCTTAAAGTCAGGAATGGTGATGCCTCCTGAAGTTCTTTTATTGTATAGGGTTGTTTTGGCTATCCTGGATCTTTTGTTTTTCCATATAAAGTTGATTATTATCCTTTCAAGGTCAGTGAAGAATTGTGGTGGGATTTTAATGGGGATTGCATTGAATCTGTAGTATGCTTTTGGTAAGATTGCCATTTTTACTATGTTTATCCTACCCATACAAGAGCATGGGAGGTTTTTCCATTTTCTGGTATCTTCTTTAATTTCTTTCTTTAGAGTCACAAACTTATTATTATATAGGTCTTTTACTTGTTTGGTAAGCGTTACACCAAGATACTTTATGTTGCTTGTGGCTATTGTAAAGGGTGATGTTTCTCTAATTTCTTTCTCTTTCTCTTTGTCGTCTGAAAAAAAGAGGGCTACTGATTTTTTTGAGTTTATCTTGTATCCTGCTAGTTTGCTGAAAGTGTTTATCAACTGTAGGACTTCCCTGGTAGAGTTTATTGGGTCGCTTATGTAAACTATCTTATCGTCTGCAAATAGAGAGAGTTTGACTTCTTCCTTACCAATTTGGATCCCCTTGATCTCCTTTTTGTTGTCTTATAGCATTAGCTAGAACTTCAAGTATGATATTGAAGAGATATGGAGAGAGAGGGCAGCCTTGTCTTGTTCCTGATTTTAGAGGAATTGGCTTAAGTTTCTCTCCATTCAGTTTGATGTTGGCAGTTGGTTTGCTGTATATTGCTCTTATTATGTTTATGTATGTTCCTGTTATCCCTCACCTCTCCAAGACCTTTATAATGAAAGAGTGTTGAATTTTGTTGAAGGCTTTTTCCGCATCTAGGGAGATAATCATATGGGTTTTCTTTTTCTGTTTGTTTATACGGTGGATCACATTGTTAGATTTTCATATGTCAAACCATCCCTGTATTCCAGGTATGAAGACTACTTGGTCATGGTGGATGATTTCTCTTATGTATTCTTGAATTCGGTTTGCCAGTATTTTATTGAGTATTTTTGTATCGATGTTCATCAGGGATATTGATCTGTAATTTTCTTTCTTAGTTGTGTCTTTGTGAGGTGGGGTACCAAAGTTATTGTGGGCTCACAAAAAGAGTTTGGCTATGAACCTTCTGTTTCTATCTTGTGGAACAGTTTGAGGAGTAGTGGTATTAGTTCTTCCTTGAATGTCTGCTAGAATGTTGTGCTGAATCCATCTGGCCCTGGACTTTTTTTGCTTGGAAGGCGTTTGATGACTGCTTCTATGTCATTGTGGGTTATAGGCCTATTTAAGTTGTTTGTCTGTTCTTGATTTAATTTTGGTAAGTGATAGTTATTCAGAAACTTGTCCATTTCCTTTGAATTTTCAATTATTGTGGAATACAGATTTTCAAAGTATGACCTGAAAATTGTCTGGATTTCCTCTGTGTTTGTTGTTATGTTCCCCGTATCATTTCTGATTTTGTTAATTTGCATGTTCTGTCTCTGCTTTTTTGTTAATTTGGATAAAGGTTTGTCTATATTGTTGATTTTCTCAAAAAACCAACTCTTTGTTGCATTGATTTTTTTGTAATGTTTTCCTGGTTTCTATTTTGTTGATTTCAGCCCTCAAGTTGATTATTTCCTGGCATCTACTCCTGCAGGGTGAATTTGCTTCTCTCTGTTCTAAGGTTTTCAATTGCCCTGCTATTTCTCTTATGTGGCTATCCTCTGTTTTCTTCATATGGGCACTTAGTGCAATGTACTTCCCTCGTAGCACTGATTTCAAGAAGTCCCATAAGTTCGGGTATGTTGTATCCTCATTCTCATTGAATATTAGAAAGTCTTTCATTTCTTTCTTATTTCTTCTTTGACCCAGGAGTGGTGCAATTGCACATTGTTTAGTTTCCATGAGTTTGCAGGTTTTCTGCTATTTGTGTTGTTGTTGAATTCCAATTTTAAAGCATGGTGGTCTGAGAAGATACAGGGGACTATTCCTAATCTCTTGTATCAGTTGAGGTTTGTTATATCACCTAGTATGTGGTCAATTTTAGAGAAGGTTCCATGTGGAGCAGAGAAGAAGTTATATTCTTTTGTCTTTGGATGGATTGTTCTATAGATGTCTGTTAACCCCAGTTGAGACATAACTTCTGTTGATTCTTTTGTTTCTTTGTTAAGTTTCTGATTTGTGGACCTGTCTAGTGTTGAGAGTAGTGTACTGAAGTCTCTCACTATAAGAGTGTGAGGTTTTATATGAGCTTTGAGTTTTAGTAGTGTTTCTTATATGAATATGGGTGACTTTGTAATAAGGGCATAGATGTTCACAACTGAGACTCTGTGTTGATGGATTTCTCCTGCGATGAATATGAAATGACCATCTTCATCTCTTTTGACTAATTTTGTTTTGAAGTCTAACTTGTTAGATATTAGGATAGCTACACCTGCTTGCTTCTTATTTCCATTTGATTGGAAAATCTTTTCCCAACCCTTTACCCTGACGTAATGTCTATCTTTGAAGCTTAGATGTGTTTCTTGTAAGCAGCAGAAGGATGGATTGTGTCTTCGTATCCATTCTGTTAACTTGTGTCTTTTTATAGGTGAGTTAAGACCATTAATGTTGAGGGTGAGTAAACACCATTGATTGTTGATGCTTGTTTGATTTAGGTTTGTTTTTGGCAGTGGTATTGTGAATATATTATTTCTGCTTTACCCTTGATTTCTGGTGTAGTTGGATTATCTGTTGCCTATATTTTGTGGGTGTAGTTACCTTCCTTGGGTTGGAGTTTTCCTTCCAGTACTTCCTGTAGGGCTGGATTTGTAGATAGGTATTGGCAAAATCTGGTTTTGTCATTAAATATCTTGTTCTCTCCATCTATAGTGATTGAGAGTTTTGCTGGATATAGTAGCCTAGGGTGGAATCCGTATTCTCTTAATACTTTTAGAACATCTATCCAGGACCTTCTGGCCTTGAGGGTTCCATGGAGAATTCAGGTGTAATTTTGATAGGTCTGCCTTTATATGTTACATGTCCTTTTTCCTTTGCTGCTCTTAATATTCTTTATTTATTCTGTATGCTAGGTGTTTTGATTATTAATGTCGAGGGTTCTTTTTTATTTGGTCCAGCCTATTTGGACCTATTTGTACTTTCATGAGCATGTTCTTCTTCAGATTTGGAAAGTTTTCCTCGATGATTTTGTTGAATATGTTTTCGGCACCTTTGAGTTGGGGCTTCCTCACCTTCCTCTATGCCTATTATTCTTAGGTTTGGCCTTTTTATGGTGTCCCATATTTCCTGGATATTTTGTTTTAAGGATTTTTTGGATTTATGATTTTCTTTGGTTGATGAATCTTTTTCTTCTAGTTTATCTTCTGCGCCTGAGATTCTCTCTTCCATCTCTTGAATTCTTTTGGTTATGCTTGTGTCCATAGTTGCCGATTTTTTTTGCCCAGCTTTTCAATTTCCAGCATTCCTTCAGTTTGTGTTGCCTTTATTTTCTTTATTTCTGTTTTCAAGTCTTTAACTGTTTCCTTCACCTGCTTAATTATTTTTTCTTGACTTTCTGTACTTTCTTTAAGGAATTTGTTCATTTCTTCCACTTTTTTGGTTTTTTTTCCCCTCAATTTCTTTAAGGGATTTTCTCACATCTTCTTTGAGGGCCTCTATCATTTTTATGATGGCAATATTTAAGTCGTTCCCTTCTGCTTCCTCTGCTTTGTTGTTGTGTTCCATTCTAGTTGGTGTAGATTCCCTAGATTGTGGTGGTGTCAGGCTTGTCTTTTCATTGTTAGGTGCTCTCTTGTATTGCCTTTTTCCCATAGCTTTTTCCAGTTGGTGTAGGTGGGGTCTCCCTCTATCTCTATGGTACTTCCTCGATGAGCTTATATGGGTCTGAGATTCAATATCTGTAGCTCTGTGTGGTCCAAGCTCTCTAGGAGGTTTCTCCGCAGACAGGGATCCAGGGATGGGGTCAAGGATGAGGATGCAGAAGAAGATGCCAACAGGTACTCACAGTGGTCCTCTGGCCAATAGCCCTGGCAATTAGCTGGCAGAAGAGGACAAGGTCTGAGCTTGAACTTGAGAAGGTTTTGTAGGATTGTAGGATCTCACTGGAAACTGGCACTCTCCAGCTGAGACCTCATTCTTTGGCAGGGTCCAGGATTTGGGGGTCAAGGATGTTGCCTGCAGGAACTCAGAGTGTACCCGCAGAGATAGACGGATCTCTGGGAGGGGCCTGGGACTCCAGCAGAGGACTGGAGGCGGGGTCAGAGACCAAGCCAATGGAAATTACAGGTGGTCCCACCTGGATAGTCAGGTCTCCTTTGTTCAGCATTGCTCAGAGAATTCTCCAATGTAGGGTGGATTGTTGGCTCCACCCTCTGTCCCAGTGCTCAACCAGAGGGGCAGGCCTTTGCGTGGGGTAGGGCACAGGGTAGGGGGGCAGGCTGGCGGTGCGGATGGGTGGGGGTGTATCAGAGCTCCAAGCGTGCTCTCGATGGAGACTGGAGACAGGACTACTATTTACATTCTTCAAAGTGTCAGTCGTAATATGACCCTGAAAAACTTAAAAATGGAAGTATCTTTGTAATGCTCAAGTCTGTTTTAGGATCCAGGTTGTAGTAGTGCTTGCGTTTAACCACAGTACTCAGGAGACACAGGCAGGCAGATTTCTGTGAGTTTGAGACCAGTGTCATAAACAAAGCTAGTCTCACTACAACTAAGACTATTGCACAGAGAAACCCTGTCTCAAAATAAGCCAGAAAATCTGTTTTAGGCTCTGTCCCATTTGCCAATTAGCCAGAAAAGGATGCATGCTATCATTACAGAGATATTCTTTGTTTATCTCTTAAGTCTATGGAGTTATTTCTCACTGGAAAGGCAAATCTAGAACAGCTGCACTTCCAGCTTTTTAGAATTAGTTTTCTGAGACAGGCTCACTCTTTTTGACATAAGTGTTCTTAATTCTAGGTTGTTGCTTCCAGGGCACTGTCTTTGCTGATCTCTTGATTATCCCTTCTTAAATAAGTGAATGTATTCCTTCAGTACCTGTTTGTGGACCAATCACCTTAATCACTTTATTTGTGGAAACCAATTATTTTTATAGAAATATTTAATAAACAGGACCCATTAGTCTATAACCCACTCCAAAATCACAAATGATCTAAAAATACCAGAAGATGAAAATATTATGTCCTTAGTGTTTAAAAAGTGTCCATTTACATCATGGAGTCGACCATGCATTGCACTTACAGGAAAAAAATATCATGTGTAGCATGCTTTCTGTCTTCAGACTAGAGTAAAATGAACAGGTGTGTGTGTGTGTGTGTGTGTGTGTGTGTGTGTGTGTGTGTGTGTGTATTGCAAGGGTAACAGGGTAGTAGTCTACTTAAGTTACTATCATGAAAAAGGCCCTGCTTCAGGAAATATGATGGTTTGAGTGTGCTTGTGCCAATGATGTTACAGTGAGTGGTACTACTAGAAGGTGTGGCTTTGCTGCAGTTAGCTTGGCATTTTGGGAAGAAGAGTATCACTGGTTATGGGCTTTCGGGGTTTCCATGTGCTGGATATGAGCAAGTGTGTAAGATGACATCCTGTGGCTTGATCCTGTGTATCAAGATGAAATTAGAATCACATTCTTCTTCGAATCATGTTTTCTCTTATGATGACAATGGACTGGACCTCTGAAACTGTGAGTCACTCCAATTAAGTGTCTTCTATATAAGATCTCTCTTGGATAGAATAGTGGTGAATATCTCATCCCTGCCTGTCACTGGTTAGACCGGGGTTGGATTCACAAAAAAAAAAAAAAAAAAAAAAAAAAAAAAAAAAAAACTTAACTAATGCATATTCAGTGATTTTTTTTTAATCCTCAGGGTGTATTAATTCATGTCATGTCAATGAAGACAGACTAGATTTTTGTGATCAAAATTTTGGAAGGTTATATTTAGCTGGGGTCATGGCACACAGGGTTAGGTCATTGAAAATTGCATGGATCACATTTAATCGTGCTTGTACTCCCCTGTGCCTGGAAGAAACTACTGCAATTCCTTCTGCATGAGGCTTTAGGTGTTCATTGAGAAGCAAATACAGATCATTTATTGAATGTTTACCAAACCCTGTGGCTGGTATTGGGAACTGCAATTAAAGAGAGGGACATGAAAGAATTGAGTTCATTTAAGAGCTTTGATTTTGTTGTAGGCACTGTGCAGAAAAAGGTGGGAGACAGAAGGAACATGAGCAATTTCATGCTTTCCATTGGTGGAAATTGGCATTTTGGAGCCTGTAATCAATTTTAGATGAATTACAAAATGCCTGATTGGACATTTCTTGGTGATAATGGATAGATGTTATCATGAAAAGAAAATGCAGGCTCTCTTGTAGGAGCTCCAATGTAAACCACTGCCACACAGCATGTTCAGTGTCTGGGATTCTGTGCAGGAAGAGCAGTTCTGCCTAGCTGTCATTGCTGCTGGGGTTGTGAAGGACCATGTGACTTGTGCAGACCAGGGCCAATGGCCCTTGTGCTCTGAGCCTGGCTGTATATATGTTGCTTGAAGAGAGTTAGATAGCTGTGATATCAGTATACATAGTGGTCTGTGATGGTGCAAAACTGTAATCCAAGCACTTGGGAGGTAGTGCCAGACAGATCACTGTGAGTTCTAGGACAGGCTGATTTTGAAAGAAAATTCCAAAACTAAAGAGAAATGCTGCCTTGAAAAAACAAACCCAAACCAAAAGAAAACAAAAGAGAAACAAATATTGCTTTCCTGTGAGCATCACCGGCTTGCTTTTGGCATGTTTTGGAACATACAAGGGAGAAACTAATATTTTGGCTTCTGGAATTTCAGACTATGACATTCCACATTCGGGTTTAAAAACCAGTGGAAGTAGGAGATGGGGATTATCCTTCAGCAAGATTTGACCACAGTGCTTTTAAATTTCTATTACCACCATTTAAACCAGGAAAGTTGAAATCAAATAACTCTATTTTACTTAAGACATTATCTTTCCTGCTACAAGATGCCTGCACCTTGATGGTGATTGTCTCCATTCTAAATAACAATAGATTTGGGACCAGTCAGGTTTACACACACCCTTCAGGTAGGGAGTAAGTGCAGCTATACAGTGCTTGAAGGCAGGTAGTATGTGCAGTTATGGAGTGCATTTAATATGGGAAGCAATTACTATTAGCCATTTATACATATTAATAGAAGCCCTCTGGCATTGTCCTAACGTTGGTTGACGACTTAAGTTTAGTGAATTAATAAAATGGAGCTTCATTTGTAAAGGACCACAAAATACCATCGTTCTTGGAGACATATCTTACAGGCTCCACAAAGTCGATGCCATATGGATCCTACTGAGTCTATTCCTTTAATAGCTTTAGAGAGCATTTCTTTGAAATACTCCTTTATGCTGAAGACCATGTAAGACATCTAGACTCATAAACCAAGCAACTACAGAATTCTTCAAATTTCCATTGTTAGGCAGACATTTTTAGAGTATGTGGCAGTCAGCTTCCAGGACAGCCCAATAAATCCACTTTCAACAATCACAGAGGGCTGTATTCTTCCATTCCTGCTCAGCTAGAGAACATTGAATAAAGCAGCTCTGTTTTCACCTGCCCAATGTGGAAGCTGTGATGGCTCACTATAGTGCTCATAGAGGCATTCTTCCCAGCCACTTTCTCTCTGAATATTCTAGTTACTAAGAAAACAACACTTTTTATTATTATTCATTTCTCAAAAAATTGACACTAATTTCAGGAATAAAACTCACAATGCAATGGAGCTATCATCCAGATGTCTGTCGGGGAAAATATATCATCTTGTTTGTGATATGGTTCCATGATTTTTCTCATGGTTTCTGATGTGCCTGTGGCAAGCAGTTGAAAATTATCCTCAGTTCTCCTGATATCATCAAGAAGCCATAGAATAAACACCTTTTATGTTGTTCTTTTGCTGCCTCTAATCCCTAAGAAACACAAATAGGAGACTCAGTGCCCACTTGGAGTTTATTGAGAGAGGGTAGAGAAAGAAGGGGTAGCTGGTGGCCAATGGAAAGCAGGAGAGAGAGAGAGGGTTGTGGTGCACTTGCTTTTAAAGGGGACTTGCTCTTGTGTAACTGAATCCTCTGGCTGCCAGGTAAAGCTGACTTAGGGATGACACAGCCATGAGCGTCCCACCCATTGTTGGGGTGAGGGTCAGCTGACTTCTAGTTCCTAACATTCCCACCTCTAATTGTTATTAAAAAGGTGGGTGTTGGGTGTGGCAGGTTAGGGAATAAGGACTACATTGAGTTCTGGAGACTGCTTCCTGCTGAATTGGGGGCGTAGTCTTTGGGGAATCCAAGAAAGCTGGAGTGCTGCCATGTCCTGATAGCTGCTTGTTTCATCACAGCTCTGACAGTATGGGGCTCTGGCGTTTCTTTGAAAGCCGGCAAGATGTTAGCAGAACGGAGGACAAAGTTAGGTTTTTTCTCGTAAGTCTTAGTACTTAATGGGAGAAGTGTAAGGTGGGGGAGGGTGCTCCCAATGGAGTCCAGGCCAGGAAAAAGGTGATTTATTTGGAGTGAATCTGACCTGTAAATGGATCCAATTCAGCTCCCTGGAACTTAAATAAATCCTTTGAGTTTGTGAAAATATAAATATTGAGACACATTAGCAGCATACTCATGTTAGAAAAGATTTGGCTGAAAGAATTAACACATACAACTGGCAGATTTTTAGCACAATGAAAAGCACCTTAATTGTAAAGTCATAGTTACAGATGTGATCGTATAGTGGCATAGTATGGTGTTTAATACTGTTAAAACTTTATTGATTAATGTTAAGAATATAAAGAGTAGCAACCATAAAATTCCCATTTTTTGAAATCTGTTTTGTAACAATTGGAGCCTTGGCTGGTGCTTTAAACTGACAAAGCTACCAGTCATCAAAAGCATCAGAGTTCTTGAGAAGGATAAATTTTTACCTGAATTAGAGAGTAACAGAGACTTACTAGCTCGCAGCATGGACAGCCAACCCAGGTCCTCCACAGTTGTTGAAGTCAGAGGCTTTAAAGATGTCTGCCTTCTGCTGATGGCACGAGACCTGTGGATTACAAGCTTTTGGAAGACTTACCTACCGTTGGCCCAAGCAACGTGGAGAAAGTCGATTCCACTGCCCTCTTGTCCAAGGTCCTTAGAGCCCTTTGCAGCAGTTGAGATGAAAGGCAGGATTGCTCAGTGGCTACCGCTGCCACATATGGGTGGAGCTTCTTCAGTGTCCATCAGTCTTCTTGGAGGAAATGGGTCATGCCAGCAGCTGGCCTGTCTCTCTGTTATAAAAGCTTTTTAATGAAAATTTTAAATGCCATATTCTCTAGATCTCTGAGCATTTGAGGGCTGTCTGACTGTTTAACATACCTTATTATACAAAATATCCCTGCAATTAATCTGTTTGGAAAACTGGATCCAAGCTGAGAGGCTGTGGAGGGGTATTTTACTCCGAGCCCTGCAGCCTGACTGTAACTGGTTTTAACTTAGTAGGTTAGACTTATACCCGTAGAGGACAAAGAGGTAGAGGAAAACTCCCTTTGATAATAGAGGCTTAACCTTTATAAACAGCTTACAGGAAAGACTGGGTGGCATAAATATTTTGTTAGTTTGAAATAGACATTTAAAGCCTTAACTGTTTACCACCATTTAAAGGCACATAAAAATTTAGAAATATTTGAGACTTAGTACAGTTGAATTTAAGTTGTATGAAGTTAGCTTACATTTACATAAATTTAAATTAAATGTACAGATACATTAAACAGGACTGGGTAAAATTGAGAAGACTAGAATGTGAAGCTATGTATGACATAGTGAAAAAGAAATTAGAGACAAAGAATAAAGAATAAAGCAAATGAAAGAATAAAAGCAAAAGGTAAATGAATTGCAGGTTCTGCTGGTGGAGGAAGCTGGCTAGACTACTGCTGCCTTTTTAATTTTTTAATATTCTGGGCAGTCTGATCTACAGATAGATTTCCAGGACAGCCAGTATTGAAAACATCTGTTGAAAGTCAATAAAAATAATAATAATAAATAAATAAATAATTGATGAGAAAAATCTACTACCAAATGACAGCAAGAGTAGTAGTAGTAGTTAGAGTAGTAATCATAATAATCATCTACCTCCTCCTCCTCCTCATCATCATAATAATAATTATTAGGATTCTGAATTTGCCAGCCTGGTCTACAATGTGTGTTCTAAGACAGGAAGTACTACACAGGGAAACCCTGTCTTGAAAAACCAAAATAAATAAATAAATAAATAAATAAATAAATAAATAAATAATGTTTCTACTTTTTCTTTAAGCCCTCTATAACCATTGAGGAATTTCTCTTGTCACCCAAGCCCCACTAGCCAATCAGGGAATCTGGGCCCACAGGACAATCTTTGGTTTTTCAGTAAACTTCCTGGAGCCATGCTGCAGGCTTGATTTTATAGGACAAGAGACGTTATTAGATTGGATGCTGTGCTGTTAGTGCTGCTGTAGGAAACTGAGGATCATGCATGAACAAGGAAGACATAGAACTGTAAGAAAGAGAATGCTATCCTAAGATGAAGGGGATGGTATTTGGAGGCAGAGAGATTGTGAGATGAAAGACTACAAGGAGACAGAGTCTATTACGGAGAGGCCCTTGCCCCAAGAGACGAGACCAGACTACAGAATGCAAGCGCAAGAGGCAGTTTATTGAACACACATGTACCTGCGGACGCCACAGTCCTTCGGGAGACTGAGTGTGCTGTGGTTGAAGCATATGCAGTTTATATAGGGTTGGCGTGGCAAGAAGCAGGCTTACGGAAGCAGAAGCATGGTTACAGGGATTTCATTGGTCCATCTAAATAAAGCGATTGTAGTTAACCAAGCACAGAATTGTTTATCGGCTTGGGCACAAGGAATTCAGTTATGACTATTTCAGCATTCTGGTGGTCTCGATAAAATGTTCCCAAGACTTCCTGTTCCTGGATATCATCCTGCTGACCTTGCATTGGTATAACCACAGATATCTGGTTGGCGTCAGATGAGAGGAACATCTGGTTCCCTCCTGTACTTTTCCATAACTTGACCTTGGCAAATTTGCAAGAGCAGCTCAAACAGGCAATATGCATAGTGGGGGGCCTTTTATTCCCACCTTTTTCTATTAACTGAATAAAACACTTTATTCATGGTTCCTCGGTTTCCATTTGTTTTAAGTGCTGGTACTGCTGGGTCAAAATTAGGGCCTGAACAACTGACAAGTGTTCCTTCATGAACTGTACTAGTCTATTCAAAATGCAGGGACCAAAGGAGAGAATTAAAGAAATATAGTTAGTGTCCCATGATGGTGGATATCAGGATCGTGAACCTCTCAAACCATCCTTGTAGTTGAATTCTCCATGCTGGTTCAGGCGGGGCCTGGTTCTGGGTCTGATGTACTGGTTGTACAGCCTTCATGTGGGATACATGGATCCAGGAAGCAATCCCTTCTATTATCAGGGTGGTGGGAGTTGTCAGGAGCATAGTGTAGGGATCTTTCAGTGGGGCTCTAGATTCTTTGTTTGATTTCTCTGGACACAGACAGAGTCGCCAATCTGGAAGGAATGAGGTTGGAGGGGTGCATTTCACCCCTC
Organism: Phodopus roborovskii; assembly: GCF_943737965.1. Lineage (NCBI taxonomy): Eukaryota > Metazoa > Chordata > Mammalia > Rodentia > Cricetidae > Phodopus > Phodopus roborovskii. Next base: position 1,084,140 of record NW_026126724.1, read on the forward strand.
TTGGTAGGCAGCTGCCAGAGGCTTCCAGATATCTGGTTGGACTATCTGTAAGGCCCGGAGATGTGCCTGTATGGAGGGAGTATTTGCAAAATCAGAAATGTCGGCATCAAGAAACGCAATATCTGGTGGTGGGCTACCATATAAGATTTCAAAGGGGGTTAAGCCATGGGGGCCTGGGGCATTCGTGGCCCAATAGAAAGCTAGTGGCAGGAGTTGTACCAAGTTTTTAGAGCCAGTTTCAAGCGTTAACTTGGATAAAGCCTCCTTAATGTTTCTCTTCATTCTTTCTACCTGTTCTAAACTCTGGGGTCTATATGCACAATGTAATTTTCAATTCATCCCCAGTTCTTCAGATCTGAGCAAGAAGGTGTAGAACAAATACCGTTTATTTCCTAAAGTCTCTTTAATTTTTTAATATTATGGGCAGTCTGATCTACAGATAGAGTTCCAGGAGAGCCAGTAATTAAAATTAATTAATGAGAAAAATCTACTACAAAATGACAAGATTAGTAGTAGTTATAGTTGTAATCATAATCATCCTCCTCCTCATCATCATAATAATAATAATTAAGATTCTGAATTGTCCAGCCTGGTTTACAAAATGTGTTCCAAGACAGGAATTACTACTCAGCCAAATCCTGGCTTGAAAATTGAATAAATAAATAAATGAATAAGAAAAGAAAAGAAAAAAGAAAGAAAGAAATGCATGTTTCTGCTTTGGCTTTAAGAACATTCTAACCATTGAGGAATTCCTCTTGTCACCCAAGCCTCACTAGCCAATCAGGGAAACTGGGCCCACAGGCCAATCTAAGGTTTTACAGGAAACCTCTGGAGCCATACTGCAGGTTTGATTTTAGATCACAACAGGCACCATTGGATTTGTTGCTGTGCTGTGAGTGCTGCAATAGGAACTGTGAGGAGCATGGATGAGCAAGGAAGACATAGAATGGTAAGCAAGGGAACGTTATCCTAAGATGAAGAGGATGGTATTTGAGGCAGAGACTGGGAGGCAGGGACTCCCTGATTTTGGTTGGAAAACTAATGAGTCATTCAAATTTCCATGAGACCCCATGTAGTCCTTTAAGGTATGCAGATCACGGTGCAGAATATGAATACTTTAATTTTTGGGTTTAATAAGAGGAATGCATTTCAATAAGGGAGCTTTGTGTGTAAATGTCTGTGTAGTCAGCACCAACATGCTTTTCCTGAATATTGAAGGGAAGTTGCAGTACAGTTTGTCCAGTGCATTCTAGATGTTCTTAACTTCACATCTAACATTTAGGTATAAGATCAATTAGGAGTTAATTTTATACGTACTGTAGATACTATTTATTTCTTTATATATTTATATTTATTTTGTACTTTAAAAATCTTAACAAGAGATCTTATTTTCCTTATAGATCCCAGTTCCCTCTCCCTCCCATACTCTCATACCCCCTCACAGGCCCCTCTACCTCATCTCATCCCCTATACACTCCCTGAGAAGATGAGCCTTCCAAGAGGCATCATCACAATCTGTTGTTTGTGGTAGGGCCTTCACCCATGGCTGTAGGCTAAGGGAGATTCCCGATTTGGAGTCAATTTTGTATGTCCTGCAAATGGCAATAATTTAATTTATTTTTTATATTTATTTAATTTAGATGTTTTTGAGCAAGGGTTTATTGATTGTTTTGTTTCCAATAAAGGGTTTCTTTGAAAAGGTTTGGAACTTGGCCCGGGACTTGCTCTGTAGAGCAGGTTAGCCCCAAGCTCATAGAGATGTGCCTTCCTATGCCATCCCAGTTCTGGGGTTAAAGGCATGGGCCACTAAAGTCATACATAAATGACATTCTTGTGTTGGATAATCCTCCACCAATAAGCTATGATGTGAAAAATTAGAATTGTTGTTAGAAAATATTTACCAATTCTTACGGAATACCGAGTAACACAAAATAGAATTTAGCTGAGGGAGGGATGCCTCCAAAATAAACTAAAGATTAGTAGTATAGTAACCAGGTCTCTTACAGATTCAGATACTAAAATACACATTTGTTCTCCAGCCTTGTGCAGACAGTTATCTCCAAAACATGATAAAGGAGACACCCCTGATTTATAAACAGTAACCAGCCCATCCTCATCTAACAACAAATGGCTTTTACAAGCTGCTTAAGGGGTCATAACTAGGTCACAGTGAACATTAATGCCTGATGTGCCATAAAGTTCTCGTTTCCCTCTACAGAAAATTATTTCTGCCAGATGGAAATGTTGAGACCAGGTGACACCTTTGTGCATCACAGGGTTGCTTTTGTGTTTTGTGGGAACACTCACTGGTAAACTGTAAGTTTTGATTATGGAATTTAGGAACAACTCATTCAACATTCAGGTTTTCTTACATGATTTTCACAAAGTTTAGAAACAGTTAAAAAGAGGAGATGGGAGATCTTCATTCATCAATACATGATCAGAGTGCTATTAACATTTTCCTACCTCTCACAACAATGGTGTGATTCAGAAAAGTTGAGTTTCTGAGAACAAATGGAATTTCTGATCTACAGAACTTTCTCAGGTGTGCATGATGTTGAATGTGTGGATTGAGCAGATGCCTCATGCTGTGTCATGATACATGTGGCAGGAACAGATATTAAATCATTCTTCTATGTTATTTTCCATCTGGGCATCAACGGGTCCATGTTTACCTTAAACCACGAGGGGACATGAGAGTTTGTAGTAGCAAAGCAAGAGATTAGCCCCATTTGTATGTGGAGTTTTAGACTATGGGACATATCTGTTGGGAAAAAATATCAGTAGTGGGAGGGTTAGGAGCAGAACAATTTAAGCCTTTTTCTTATTTAAAGTTTTGGGAGTCATGAAGACTAGTTATTTACTTTGTAAACACATAAAATCATTGGTAGCTGTGTTACACTAGTCAAGACCTCATTTTACGTGGCTGACTTTCTCTTGACCTCTTGAGAAAAGTTTGGTTATATTTTCCTGCATTTCTTTTTCTATTTTTCTGCAAATCCCCTTTATTCTTTCCTAAATATTGTGAAACTTTTCAATTGCTGTACATTTGTTGTGAGTATAAAAGTCACACTGTATCAGTGTATGTACTATTATTTGTAATCCTGTTGAGACTTACATGTGCTTTCAATTTGCATGTAGGTCTGGAATTAATAGGGGTGTTGGAAATTGTATTTGTATTGTAATGAATTCATGTTGCAAATTTACCTTTCATGGTATCACAATGTTGAGGCATCCATTTCCCAATGATTATTTATTGAATTCTTTATTTATATGGGCTTAGCAGATGGCACAGCACACAATCTTGTGGATGACATGATTTCAGATCCTAACAACCAAACAGAAGCTCGTAAAAACCTCCTACTCTAGATACAGGTTATATAACAACCACTTCTCTGGTGTGTCCCATAAACACACTAGGAAAACATCTCACTTACAAATACTCTACATACAAAATTTGGTGTAAAAATTTCTTGTTACTTATGAAAGACCCACGGAGGGCATGGACCCTCATGCCCCGACTCAGAAAAGCTCGTCCCCCAATCACTCACAATAAGAGGTCTTGATGCAAAAGCATGAAGTCTTTTATATTCAAGTGCACTGGAGTCCACAGCCATACTCCATGTGGGTCAGAGGACTAGAACCCTGAGTCAAGTGTTTTGACAGCTTTTATAGGGTTAGAACAAAGCCCAAGCATCATAAACCAAGCATCTCATAGCATCTGGTGTGGACCAACCAATTTGAACTATCCAAGCCTGCACTTATCCCAGGAAGTCTGCTTTCACTAAGACTTCTGGGTGGTGTGACAAGGCTCAATTCATGTGTTCACTCACTCACAAGTGCTGTAGTAAACAGCCCTGTCATAAACAGTCTAGAATGTGACCTTGTGCCTACTCACTGCTAGGGGGCAGCATCTAGGGAGAGTTAGGCTAAATTTTTCCATCCTTACACTTATAGGGATATAAAAACAAAACCAGTCGTTTTGGGTGCATGATAGAAATAATACACTATTCCTTTTTAAATGATATTTTTAAAATTTTGTCTTCATTTTAAGTAACATCCACAGTTCACCTCCCTCCCCATCTTTCTTCCCCAACTTTCCCTACTTCACATGCCCCATCCAACCCTCAGAGGGGATAAAAACTTCTTTTGGGAGTCAACAAAGACTAGCATACCAAGCTGAGGAAGGCTCTAGGCATTCCATCCTGTATCACTACAGAACAAGGTGTCTCACCATGGGGTGTAGGTTACAAACAGCCAGTTTGTCATGTGGGATAGCTCCTGAAACTTCTGTTCCCAGATATCGTCCTTCTGACCTTGCTTTGGTACAAACTGCAGACCACAGATATCTGGTTGGTGTCAGATGAGAGGAACATCTGGTTCCCTCCCTGTACTTTCCCATAACTTGACCTTGACAAGTTGGCAAGAGCAGCTCAAAAAGTCAATGTGCATAGTGGGGGCCTTTCATTCCCCCTTTTTCTATTAACTGAATAAAACCCATTATTCATGGTTTCTCAGTTTCTTTTATTTTTTTAAGTGCTGGTACTGCTGGGTCAAAATTAGGGCCTGAACAACTAACTAGCATTCCTTCATGAACTGTACTAGTCTATTCAAAATGCAGGGACCAAAGGTGAGAATTAAAAGAAATATAATTAGCAGTCCCATGATAGTGGACATCAGGTTAGTGAACCCCTCAAACCATCCTTGTCATTGAATTCTCCATGCTGGTTCAGGCGGGGCCTGGTTCTGGGTCCAATGTACTGGTTGTGCGGCCTTCATGTGGGACACATGGATCCAGGAAGCAATCCCTTCTATTATCAGGGTGGTGGGAGTTGTCAGGAGCATAGTGTAGGGATCTTTCAGTGGGGCTCTAGATTCTTTGTTTGATTTCTCTGGACACAGACAGAGTCACCAATCTGGAAGGAATGAGGTTGGGGGGGTACCTTTCGCCACTCTTGGTAGGCAGCTGCCAGAGGCTTCCAGACATCTGTTTGGACTATCTGTAAGGCTCTGAGATGTGACTACATGGAGGGAGTATTTGCAAAATCAGAAATGTCGGCATCAAGAAACACAATATCTGGTGGTGGGCTACCATATAAGATTTCAAATGGAGTTAAGCCATGAGGGGCTGGGGCATTCGTGGCCCAATAGAAAGCTAGTGGCAGGAGTTGTACTAAGTTTTTAGAGCCAGTTTCAAGTGTAAATTTGACAAAGCCTCCTTAATGGTTGTCTTCACTCTTTCTACCTGTTCTAAACTCTGGGGTCTATATGCATAATGTAATTTCCAATTCATCCCCAGTTGTTCTGATCTGTGCAAGAAACCATAGAACAAACACCTTTTATTTCCTGAAATCTCTTTAATATTTTAATATTCTGGGCAGCCTGATCTACAGATAGAGTTCCAGGACAGCCAGTATTGAAAATATGTGTTGGAAAATCACTGAAAAAAAGAATTAATGAGAAAAATCTGCTGCAAAATGACAAGAGTAGTAGTAGTTACAGTTGTAATCATAATCATCCTCCTCATTCCTCCTCCTCATCATCATAATAATAATTAAGATTCTGAATTGTTCAGCCTGGTTTATAAAGTGTGTTCCAAGACAGGAATTAGTATGCAGCCAAACCCTGTCTTGAAAAACAAAAATAAATAAATAAATAAATGAATAAATAAATAAGAAAAAAGAAAGAAAGAAATGCATGTTTCTGCTTTGGTTATAAGAGTACTCTAACCATTTAGGAATTACTCTTGTCACCCAAGCCTCACTAGCCAATCAGGGAATCTGTACCCACAGACCAATCAAAGGTTTTACAGGAAATTTTTGGAGCCATGCTGCAGGATTGATTTTATAGCACAGCAGGCACCATTGGATTGGTTGCTGTGCTATGAGTGCTGCTGTAGGAACTGTGAGGAGCATGGATGAGCAATGAAGACATAGAATGGTAATCAAGGGAATGCTATCACGTGACAAAGAGGAGAGTATTTGGAGACAGACACTGTGAGGCAGGGACTCGCTGAGGATGGTTCGAAACCTAATCAGTCATTCAAATTTCCATGAGACACCATGTAGTCCTAGATGGTATGCAGATCAGGGTGCAGTATATGAATAATTTAATTTTGGGCTTAATAAGAGGAATACATTTCAATAAGGGAGCTTTGTGTGTAAACGTTTTTGTGGTCAACACCAACATGCTTTTCCTGAATATGAAAGGGAAGTAACAGTACATTTGAGGGGCCCAGTTTGTCCAGTGCATTCTAGATGTTCTTAACTTCACATCTAACATTTCAGTATAAAATCAATTAGGGGTTAATTTTATACATACTGTAAGTGGCATTCTTTTTATTTCTTTATATATTTATATTTATTTATTTTGTACTTTAAAAATCTTAATAAAAAGATCTTATTTTCCTTATAGATCCCAGTTCCCTCTCCCTCCCATCCTCTCATACCTCACAGGCCCCTCCCCCATAAAATCCCCTAACCACTCCCTGGGAAGAATTGCCTACCAAGAGGCATCATCATAGTCTGCCATTTGTGGTATGGCCTTCACCCATGGCTGTAGGCTAAGGGAGATTCTCCATTTGGAGTCAATTTTGTATGTCCTGCAAATGGCAATAATGTAATTTATTTTTTTATATTTATTTAATTTTGATGTATTTGAGCCAGGGTTTATTGATTTTTTTTTTCAAATAAAGTGTTTCTTTGTAAAGATTTGGAACTTGACCTGGTACATGCTCTGTAGAGCAGGTTAGCCACAAGCTCATAGAGTTTGGCCTTCCTATGCCATCCCAGTTCTAGGATTAAAGGCAAGGGGAACTAAAGTCATACATAAATGACATTTTTGATATGGAAAATCCTCCACCAATAAGATATGACATGAAAAATTAGAATTGTTGTTACAAAATATTTACCTATTGTTACGGGATACTGAGTAACACAAAATAGAATTTAGCTGACAAAGTGATGCCTCCAAAATAACCCAAAGATGAGTAGTATAGTAACCATGTCTGTTACAGATAAGGATACTAAAATACACATTTGATCTCCAGTATTTTGCAGTTATCACCAAAACATAAAGGAGACACGACTGATTTATACACAGTAATCATCCCCATCCTCATCCAACAAAAATGGTTTTTACAAGCTGCTCAAGGGGTCATAAATACATCACAGTGAACATTAAAGCCTGGTGTGCCATAAAGTTCTAGTTTTCCTATACAGAAAATTTTATCTATCAGATGGAAGAGTTGACACAAGGTGACACCATTGTGCATCACAGGGTTGCTTTTGTGTTTTGTGGGGACATTCACTGGTAAACTGTAAGTTTGGCTTCCGTAATTAATGAACATCTCATTCAAAATTCAGGGATTCTTACATGATTTACACAAAGTTTAGACATCGAAAAAGAGGTGATGGGGATATTATTCATCAATATGTGATCAGAGTGCTATTAACATTTTCCTACCACCCACAACAATGGTGTGATTCAGAAAGTTAAGTTTCATGGATCAAAAGTAATTCGTAATATACAGAACTTTCTCAGGTGTGCATGATGTTGAATTTTACTACTCAAATCTGTAATTAAATAAAGGATGGAACTGGGAATTTCAAACAATCATGAGGGAGTCAAGAGAAAGTCAATTTTGTTGACTATGGCAGATTATTTAATCCTCTGATTATATTGTTATTTTGTTATTAAAATAGGACATTAGATAATCCATGATCAGTGGATTGTGGTTCCACAAGGTGGGAGTTAATTATTACAGACCACCTAAATATTAATTATGTAGGTAAAATATTGAAATTAATCATGACAGCTTTGTTGCGGAGTCTGGATCAGAGCCACATTAGGGAAGTGGATGATGTTACATGAACTAATTATTTAATCATTTAATCAAATAAATCAATGATTATATCATCCATGACACCTGGAATTTGGTGCCACAGATCATCTAATTACATAATTAAGTATTGAAATTGACAATTCGTGTTAATACCCAAGATAATGTAAATATTTGTATAGTTAAGTAAACCAAAATTCCTCAATTCCATTAAGATACCTGTAAAGCTCCCTCTTGTGGAGTTAATGTGCAATATCATAACATTTTAGGATTCTTGTTTTCAATCGAAGATGATGATATCCTTCATAACTGCATCTGGCCATGCTTCCCTGCCAGTTAAATACAACATCACCTCTTTATTGTGACAGGAAACTATTACTGACTTATTTAATTCTTTAAATTATTTAAACCACAGACAATGCCATTACCGATTGCGATCAGGTACAAATATCTGTCAGGGACAAGGTTATTAAAGTTGGAGACATGGGCAGAACATTTTCTGAGTGATCTATGCATATCCCAGAGCATTAGGAATGCTGGATGATTGAGTCCAGAATATTGCATGGTGCCCTCCGAGAAGTACAAGGACTTCACCAAGGCTGGCATTGTGGTCTGGGTTATGACTACCTGCTCTTCCTCCACATCTTCACATCGGTTGTGATCTACGATGAGAAATCGTGGCCCAAGGAGGTGGGCACCATCACTGAGACCTAGCAAGAGGATGACGACCCAGAACACGGAAGAAAATCTCTCTCTCAGCTATGATGGTGATGCCCCTGCTGCAGCCATCTTTTCAGCTGATACCAACCTTTTGGCTACTACTGCTAAGCCAGGAATGGGCCCATTATCTCAGGCCCTGCCATGCCACAACAGAGATTCAGTCCTTGGTGATGATATCGGGCCAACAGAATTCATCAGGCAAGACAGTATGATTAACTTATGGAATTTTAAAAACCTGTGATGACAGCCTAGTTTTTCATATCTGCCAAGTCTGCCCTAGAATTGATGATACAAAAACGATCAACGACTTACATATTTAAAGATTTAATTATTAAATAGTTTCATTATGTAATCAGTGAATCCTGAATTCTGGTGCCACCTTGTGTGACTCAAGTGTGACAGACGACCTAACTCTCTGATTATTTCATTATTCAAATCTGTCATTTTTTACTCCAGGAAGAGTAGATTCATGATCTACATAGTTGGTGTTAATTGTCTCTTGTGATTTCGTTATTTATTTAATTATGTATTTAATTCAATTTTGATATAATTTTGTTATGTCTCTAGGAGTGAATTATGAGAAATTATCTCTATTCATTCATTTTTTGTTCAAATATATGATTAAGAACTCAATGACTCTTCATTATTGAGAAGTCTTTCAGCTTTCAGGTATCAACACTATCCGCTTGTTTAATGTTTATTCATTGAATGAAGAAAATCTGTCATTATGTATTCAGTGATCACTGGAGTTTTCAGCCGCCTTATGGAATTCCATCGTGCCAGACCATCACATCATCTAATACTACACTTATGTATTTTACTGTGAAACTAGGAAATTCAATATTAAATCATCACTTAATTAATGTATTTAAAATACATTTAATGTTATGGACCATAAGTCCTTTTGGAGTCAGATTTTGGGAGTTGATGATGTAACATCATCTCATTACTTCATCATTTATCTAGGTAAATAGATCTAGACATCAGCGATAGTTTTAGGACTTTGGTGCCATCACGTCAGTGTTAATCTAAAACGCCAACTAATTAATTATCAATATAATTTTTTAAATAAATCATTAATACAGGAAGAGATCATACTGAGTGCTCCATGCACGATTTAATTATGCATCACCATGTCATTATTCAATCATTTTTCATTATATATTAAATATTTAAATCAATGATGAAGATGTTGTTCTTCATGAGTGGAGTCTGGCCATTCCTCTCTGGTAGTTAATCATGGGGCATTATTTAGTAATCTAAGAACTAATTACTTGACAATAACTGGATTTTGGTTCCATCTTATGAAAATTAAGTATGCAGGACTATCCAATTATTAACTTATTTGATTGCATAAGTAATGATGTTGTCATCCATACTTTGGCTGCTGTGTGATTGATACAGCAGGAGATTGGTACAGGAAGCAGTGCCCAGAGAATAAGGGACAGTGCTTTATCCCCTGATTACTGATTATGTAATAGTAGATTATTAACAATCGAAAGATTACACGATTTAAAAAACTTTATTATTTCGCAACATCAGTTTTTAGGAGTTTGCAAAGGAACTGACCCAAGAAGGACACACTAACCACCGATTTTAAAAATGGAATAACTGAATAATCTCATGATCAGGGAATCTCATCTTATGAACTCTGTCGGGCTCATGACATGACACACCACCAACAATATATAACTCTAAATAACCATATGAGAATGCGGGGAACAGGACTTAAGAGAGAACTATCAATTGAGGAATGCAAAATGACTGAAAGAAACACAAGACAATCAAATGCAAATCTAAACAAATCCGAGAAGCCATGTGATCAAGCTCCTCTGAAGATAAGAAAATGAAGGGGAGTTTATTTTATTTTCAATACAGAGAAGAGGATTATGGCAGAGGCAGTTATTTGTATTTTTCCATTGGCGAAATTAGAAAACTAGATCATAGAAAACGTGTTTAAATACTCATCCATGTACTTGAGGGCATAATAATTCTTTCGTTTCCATGCTTATGTCACTATAGGCATGTTGTAAATTGAGAGACTGGTAAATATGTATAACTCAAAAAAAAAAAAAACAAAAAAAAACAAAACAAAAAAAAAAAAGAGACCTGCTTCGTTTTGCTGAAAAAATCAGAGAGACTGTAAGTTTAGTTCATGGGTGGGTAAGCTAATTTTACCATGTGGGAGGGGCACTAGAATGTGACAGAATGTTGGATCATAAATGTTGCCTGGCAACCCTGCTTGCATTCTGTATCCTGGTATCATAGGCCAAGGACCAGAAAGCAGTATCAAGAGAGTTATCAGGGGACATTACAGTCTCCCAAGACAACTATCTCCTAAAACTTTTAATGATAGCATTTGATTCACCTAACCAAGTCATAGCCAAACCTCTGGAAGTTTGCCTACAGCTTTAACTGACTACCAAATTCAAGAGTACCTAATTATCGGAGAACAGAGTCTGTGGAGAAACAGTACAAAGGCTTCTGTTTATGAATGATCTCTCTCCTGAGAAGTAAAACTATGGAAAAAAGATAACAAGACTCAAAATTATTCATCAAGAGGTGAGTTTTCCATTGTTGAATTCCTTCGGAAAGGTGATAATCGATTTGCTAGATAGACTTAGGGATTACTGGATTGCAGTCCATCTCTATTGAGGCAGTCGTCCAACATTAAATATGTGACATCTTCTACAACCCTGCATATCCAATGACATTTCAGTATTTAAATCATTTACTACTCAATACTTTGATTAAAAAATGGATGAATCTGGGAGTTTCAGACAACCACGAGAGAGTCAAGTGTGAGTCAACTGTGTCGAGTATGGCAGACCATTTCATACTCAGATTATGTTGTTATTTGATTATTACATAGGACATTAGATAATCCATGATCTGTAGAATGTGGATCCACTATGTGGGAGTCAATTATTATAGACCATCTAAAAATGAGTTTTGTAGTTTAAATAATGAAATTAATCACCATAACTCGTTCACAAGTCTGGTTTGGATCCACCTTAGGGAATTGGGCAGAGCATTTTCTGAGTGATCTATGCATATCCCAGAGTACTAGGAATGCTGGATGATTGAGTCTAGAATATTGCATGGTGCCCTCGAGATTACCTCTATACAGAGCATTGTTTTTCTATTTCGTGGTTTGTTTATCAAAAGCAGGCAGGCATACTGTTGTCTGCACAAATAGTGGCAACTGGGTTCTCTTTCAAGATAAAACTGTAAATGTTTTTTTCATAAAGTAAAATTGAATCCAAACTACAAATAAGGGTCAATATTTTGGAATAGGTTTTCATGATTTTTTTTTTTGTTTTTTTTTTTTTTTTTTTTTTTTTTTTTTTTTTGCATTGTTAATTGAGAATCTATCTTCTGTCTGATTTTTTTTTCCTCCATCCCTCTTCTCCTTCTTTATTTCTCCTGGGATTGATCTAAAATTTGGTTGCTTCTGGTTGTACATTTAAGTAATTTTTAGTTTAAGCAGAGGTGAGTGAGTAGGAAGAACCCACCAAGAATAGATAATAAAAATGAGTATCAGTTACTCTAACTTAAAGTCACCATTATATCACGGTTATCTGTCTCTAATTCCTCACTAAATATATATAATTCTGTATGTTACATTATAAAACATGTACTTAAGATTTTGTTGTTTTTTCAAGGTCACTCTAGGTTTCGACTTGTGTAAACTAGGGGTTAATACCCCCAAAGAACAAAAAATGTGATTGAATAGAACTCAAAAGCTGATGAATTCCATTGGCTAAGAAATCAAACAAAAGAGAAAATTTAAAAAATAAGTAACTGAAGGGACATGTCTCAGTTCTACTGTAATGATTCTTATGCATTCCCATCGCAGGTTTCTTCTTCACTATGTATATTTTTCAATATTCTAGTCATCATGTTTTAGAACGCTGGCCAGTCAATGGTTCCATTCCCCTAACTAACTAACAGTTAGTATATTTTTCAATATTCTAGTCATCATGTTTTAGAACGCTGGCCAGTCAATGGTTCCATTCCCCTAACTAACTAACAGTTAGTTAATTAGTTAGTTAGTTTTTTGAGACAGGATTTCTCTATGTAACATCCCTAGCTGTGATGGACTAGCTCTGCAAACTAGAATGGACCCAAACTCTCAGATGTCCACCTGCCTCTACTTTTTGAGTGAGTAGCTGGATTAAGGATTTTTCCACCTCTGCCAGCTTTCCAAATTGTTGATTGATGAATTGAAGCCATTTCTTTCTAGTGTTTAATTGGATTATATGATTTTGTGATTTTTTTAAGTGTGTACTGAAGTCAATTATTTAAACCCTTAGATTATTTTTGAAGGTGGGCAATAGACCGATAAATTTCCACATATGACTGATTATACTGTGTCCCTTCATTTGCTCAGTGTTTCATTTTCGTGAGGGAATCTCTTGTCCTCTCCCTTACTCTAGATTACATGTTTGTGTCATTCATCATGCACAGATAAATGAGTTGTGTCTTTAGCCCCATGACCTAGATGTCCACACGTGTTCATTGAGGGCAACAAGCCATAATCTGTAGGGAAGACACAGTAACAGGTGATGCCTCAATCTACTGGAATATTTAAATATTCATATTTGTCCACCTTTCACTTAAATTTTACCTTCTTGTTGCAGTCAGGGAAGCCTTCATTGCTGATTTGAAATTAGTCATTTTCATTTATCTCAGAAAATATTTGTTTTACCTCACATTTTGCAATGCTTTCTATTCATTCATTCATTTTTTTTTTTATTATTACTGAGGCAGAGCCTGTCTTTTACCTGTCCTCCACAAAAAGTATCTCATTGTATTACAAAGGACTTCTTCTGATTACTGCCATGAATGTAGTGAGCAACTACAAATTATTTTACATAGACTATTATTATATTGAAACAACAGTGTGTTGAGCATGAAAATCCAGCCTTGTCCCAGAGTAAAGGGGATGAGAGGATGTGGAAAGAGCATTATGTAGATTGATGCAGAATCTCTACTGTGGATAATTTTGGACTTACTTATTGTGCAGTTTTTTCAAGCCTCCATGTGCTTGCTTGGAATTGAGCCAAAGGCCTCTGGAAGAACAGCCAATGATGTAAGTGCTGAGCCAACTCTGTAGATAGCCAGCACTGTACAGTTTTAAACTATTCTCACTACAGTGATAAAGGAAACAGAAACAGACATAGAGACATAGAGAAAGAGAGAGAGAGGGAGGGAGAGGGACAATTTTAAGGGGTACATACTGAATATGAGCAGGTAATAATCTTAGAGGCTACAAAGGAAGAATCACAAGAGACTTGAATAATAATACCTGCTTTACCTTGTCTCATATAATGTTGACAGGGTCCCTCTGCCTGGCCCTGGAATTCAGAATAATGAAATGTAAACGCGTACATGTATCTTATTATTCCTCCTTATCCATGTCCATTCTCTCCATGTGTATGTGTGTTCATGAACCGGTGCCAACATTAATTTTACTTTAAACTCTCCTGTTGATCAAGAAATAAAAGAGATCCTATCACAGTGCTGCTCAACTATCTTCCTAGCACTGGGGAAATACGCAGATGAATCTCTGAGTTCACGTTTTATTTGACACACAGAAATAATTCCAAACACTAAGCTCCACACATCAAAAACACTATTGAAATAAGTAAAAAATAATATATAAAAGAGACCTGAATGACATGGAGGTGACTGGAGACAAGGGCTTACCCATTCCCTCAAAAACAAGATGCCCAGCACTGGCCTCAAATGATTTGGTGTGGATAGTATTTGTATTTATGATTAATTAATTACTTTGTTTTGTCAAAACATGGTCTATTTTTTGTCATAATGGCTGTGCTAGAACTAGCTCTTTATGATGTACAGTAGACATCCTCTGACTCCTTAGTCCTACAATCATACCCAGGCTAATTTCAACTTTCTCATTTATCATCTATCTCTTGCTCTATTTATCTGTATATCTATGTATCTATCTATGCATCTGTCTATGTCTCTATCTATCAATCTGTATGTCTGCCTGTCTGTCTGTCTATCTATCATCTATCTTCTATATTCCTATATTGTTTATTTATATCAGTGGTATTTTTCAGGTATTATATCAGTGAAATATTCTATGGTGTCTGGAGCAGTTCCATTTACTCAAAGCAATACATAAACTGTGGTGTTGCCACAACACAGACTCAGAACAAAGCTATTCTGGTTGTTGTTGGAAGCTTTGGGTAGATAGGATGAGAAGAAGGCTGGGGGCTGATTGCAAGTCTTTCTGACTTTCTGTCTTTTTTTTTTTCAGCATTTCTCTGTATACCCATTTCTGTCTTAAAACCCACAATGAAGCCTTGGTGAGCTGACAATTCTCCACCTTCAATATTCAGAGGACTGAGTCCTGATTCATCCTCTCTGGTAAAAATTTGGAATTATGTTATATATTTTTGAGTAAATGAAACCTGAGCCCAATAGTAGTAGAATAATACTCAGGAATCTATTGGTTTCCTGCGTTAGGGACTGTGTGTCTTTTTTAGTTTTGTTTGTTTGTATTTTTTTCTTACTGTCACCATATTTACATTTCTTCCACTCTCTCTACCTTCCTACATTCTTCCTTTCATTTGTTTTTGAAACTGCTTTTGTCTTTGTACCTTCAGAGCCCGTCTTGAAAATTATTTTTTAGGCCAGGCAGGCCTCAAAGTCAGAAATCCCCATGCCTCTGCCTATGCTTTTGAAATACTGATATTAACAGTGTGGGGAATCAGCACCAATCTCCACTGGAATATTCAGATATGCATGTGTCATGCTTTCCAGTTAAACATTGGTCGAGAAGGGGAACCCTTCATTGCTGATAGGAATTCTGTTATTTTCATGTTATTTTGTTTACTTTATATTTTCACTTGTTTTTTTAAGACAGGGCTTGTCCCTTTATCTGTGCTCTACTACGTGGTGCAGGAATTCTTTCTGATAACAGATGTGAAAGCAGTGAGCTACTCCAAATTAGTATGCCACTTCTACTGCTATTGATCATACTATACAGCAGAGACAGGCCAAGCAAAACATGAAAACTCCAGCCTTGTCAAAGAGCAAACGGGACCTTTCTTGCTACAGGGCTTAACAAAGTTTGGCCATAATTATCTTGTATTTGTAATTACAGATACATTGGGAATTATTAATTCATTGAAATCCCGTTACTCTTCTTGTCTCTCTGTAGCTTTTCACTGAACTATAGCCAATTGTTTGCTTTTGGTTTTATCATTTATTTTCTGAGTGTGCTTCTCATCTGCTTCCCTGAAAACTATCATACTCAGTTTGAGCATGGAAAATTTCAGATTTAAAATTCATTTTGTGCAAAAAAGTTAGTTTTCTCTTTTCCAAGACATTGTTATTTTTTTATAGCTCTGACTGTCACAGCACTCAATCTGTAGAACACAATGGACATAAACTCATAGATTCGCTTGGCTCTAGAGTGGTTACATTAAAAGAATGTGGCAATATTTCTTGCTCCGTACTGAGTTTTCTTCCTTCTTCCTTCTTTGGTTTCTCATCAACTTCTTCTTCCTTTCCTTCTTCTTCTTCTTGGAATTATTGTTCTTCATCTTTCTCATCAATTTCTTCTTTTGTTCTTCTCCTTCTTCTTTTCTTTTTCTGTTTCACGATGAGATTTCTCTATGCAGCCTTTACTGACCTGAGACTCTTTTGAACTCAAACTCACACAGCTTTCTGAGTACTGGTGATAAAATCTCACATGGCTACTGCACAGTAATTTCGCCTTACAAGTCTTTGTACCTATCTATCAATTTAATTTTCCTATTAGTTACTCATTTTTCTATTATGTCAGCCCACTCCAAGAAATCCATTTCCTCTTGCCTCCATTCACATTCAAAAATATAGAGTTAAAATAATTATCATGGTTTTAATACAGGTGAAATGAAAAAATAAATGAAGAAAATCAATGGGAACTTGACCTGGAGCTTAGATAAAACTTCATGTATCGTTGGAAAACTGAAGTAGTCTGGAAGTGTATGCTAACACAGAACAAACATGTTGTCATGTTTGTTTGAACTTGGATAAGTGAAGAAGCCCAGATACTGATTCCAAAGTGAGTCTTTCTTTGTCCACCTTTCTATTTTTCATAAGTAAAATCAGGAAAGAGTGTGGCATGGAGGTTGCATATCTGGTCACTTAGGACACAGGTTTTGTATACATTCCATTGCCTGCTGCAGTTTCATACAAGTACCCAGTATTCTAACGTTGTACACACACACACACACACACACACACACACACACACACACACAGAGAGAGAGAGAGAGAGAGAGAGAGAGAGAGAAAATATTAAAGAATAGGGTCCAGGAGGATAGACTATCTATAAATTCCAGAGATCACTTAGTGGCCTGTTTTGACCTCTTCTAGTAAAAAAGAATACATGCAGATAGTACACTCATCCATAAAATAAATATAAGAACTATTTATTTTTAAAGTATTATTACTATTATCATCATTATCCTTATTCTGTTTATCTTTTCAGACAAAGATTTCCTCTATTCCTTTGGAGACTGTCCTAGAACAATCTCTGTAATCAACATGGTTTGTAATTCACAGAGAACAATTTGTGTTTGCCTTCCTAGTGCTGATGGGAAGGAAGGCCAAAATCACCAACACCTAGTCTGTAACGTTTATCCCTTTTCCTTTGTCTGTAAACTCTCATTTCTTGTCTCTTATTTTCGTTTTCTTTCTGCCTCACTCTACATAGAAATCTAAACCTGGGTGGTGTTTTCCCTTTCATGTAAGACTGTGCTTTCTCAATAGGAGAGCATCCTCACAATTCTTCACGTGAAAATGTTTTTAAGTTCACAATAGGAAACATACAGAACAAAAAGGACCTAAAAAAAGTATATCATATGCTTTCTTCCATCTTAGTATGTTAGTGAGTTAACTAAACAAAAGAAGTGGAAATGAAAACTCTACATATGGAAATGGTTATGGGGGTATAAGAGTGTAGGGTGGTTAGGGTGCATGTGAGATGGCAGAGAGGATAAAAGGGAGGGAGGGAGAGAGGGATGGAGGTAGAAGGAACTGGGATTGACATATAAAATATTAAATTAAAAATGCTTTGACTCCAAAATTTAAGTTCAAGGAAAACTTACTGGGGAAAATGATTTCTATTTTTGTTTCCACAGAAAAAGTACAGCTGTGGATTCCTTCCAGACTAATGTGGTTTGATAAAGCCAGACTGCCTGCAACAGTGTACCAGGTGATCCTACATTCAAAACACCTGGGCAAAGAAGCCTTGCAGACTACATCCAGGATTTCTGCAACTTCTTAGAATCCCCCATGACAGCGCCCCTTACCAGCAGGAAGTAGTTTTGAAAGAATGATGCCCAAATTCCAAATAGTGTCTATAAATGTTTGTTTTCATTTAAATGGACTTGGTTATAAAAAATAAATAAAATAAAACAATAAAAATAAAATAATAATAATAATAGATTAAAATTGGTGAGTACCTCTTTCACCTTATTCAAGACCAAGAAAATAAAATATGTATATATATATATATATATATATATATATATATATATATATATATGTTTCAAATTCAAAAGAAAAAAAAAAAGTGGAAATCAACACCAAGGTAGGTAATGCAGCTGACATGTAGCTCAGCTTTGCTGGATTTTCTCAAACATCTGGGCTGGCCTTGTGAATTTTGTCATTATGAACTCTTGCTCCCTCTTACTCTCCATGGCTCCTTAACCTAATTCAACATAATCCACATGATGTCTATGAGAAGTTATCTTCCAGAAAGTGTGTTGTCAGTCAGGAAAACAAACATTCTTGAATGACATCATCTCAGTTGGTAAAATATTATCTCTGAGGAATTTCAAAAAACCATTTTAGTGTATATTGTATTTGTTTTTAGGATGCCAGAGTTGTTATTCATCAACATCATCATCAAATTTCTGGGTCCATCTGTCTTCCTTATACAAATTATGGCTTTCCTCTTGTGAGGATAAATCAAAGGAAGGACTCACTTGAATATTGTTTGCTTTAGAAGTGTGGGATTATATTCCTCTCTGCTGATCCAAGGACATTCACGGATGACTGAGAGATGCTATATTAACACAGAGAAAATAGCTTGGCTCTGCCTCCCAAGGGCTGGGATTTATGACCTGTGACACCACCCCACCGCTTCATTTTTATTTTTGTTTTTGGAGAAGGGGTTATGTTGAGAATGTTCTATTATTTCTTCCTTTCTTTATTTCCTTCTGTTTGTATTTCATACAAAGTGTTCTGACCAAAGTTTCCATTCCAACAGTCCTTCCACTCAGCTAAATCCACATGGGGTTAGGGTTAGGCTTCTTGCTCTCTCTCTCAGTTTTATTTATCTTTCTCCATGGAACCTGGAATTATCAGATTTTAGAATATACATGCAGATGATTAAAAATCAATGAAATCTGAGAACTACCTGCCAGATCAGAAGAACTGTTATAGGATTTCAAAATGTAGGCAGAGATTTACAAGAAAGGGGAAGCTCTCAGTCACTTGGGGCTATAGACTTTTCACTTGATGATACATACACAAAGCATTCAACAGGCCCAAGCCAACTTTCAAATCTAATAGACTCTTCTTCTGGTGTACTGATAACTTTGACAAAGGAAAGTAGACAAGGATAGTGTGGTAAGTTTAGATCTATGGATTCATTACCAGCAGAAGGCAAAAATACAAAACAACATCAACAAAAAAAAAAAAAAATCAAGGGCCTGGGAGTTGGATTAGGAGTTGAGAGCATTGACTGTGTTCCCAGAGAACCAAGGGTCTGTCCTCACCACCCACATACCAGTTCAATAACTCTTAAGATCTGTGGCTCCAACTCTGACATACATGCAGACAAAACACCAATGCTCATAATAAAAACAAATATGTTTTTAAAAATCTCAGAAAGAATAAATGCTTTATACTCACTCTAACTCAGGACATAATGCCCACCTTGCCTTGAGAATCTTTAACTCATCTAAAGTAAACCTTGTAAACATTTACCTGGGCAGACTGACTACATCCAGACAGCCCTCCTTGAAGCTATTCCAAAGTAATCATACACCAGAGGTTCTCAACCCTCCTAATTTTTCCCTGTTTTTACTTATTTCTTCATGCCATGTATACCACAACATTATTTGTTACTACTTCACAAGTTTAATTTTGCTAGTTATGACTCCTAAACAAATGACTGTGTTTTTTGATGGTCATAAGCCACCCCATTGAGAGGGTCATTTGAACAAGCAAAGTGATCCAGAAAAAGATTGTACTGCATGATTCTCTCTGTGATTATGGAGACAATGCAAAACCTTGCAAAATCTAATGAGACTACTGGGTAGGAATACAAATATTTCATCTTTTAAGTCTCAGAATATGGATAAAACTATATTTTAGGTTAACAGTAAGGAAAAGACACAAGCATCATCTAAAATAGATATGGGTTAGGAGGAGAAACCTGCAGGATTGAGCATGCAAATGAACGATGAAGAGCTGGTAAAGTTATGAAGGGCGCCTGTATAAGATTGTGGTGAGTGCATTGAATTGAATGGAGAAAGGAGAAAGGCCTCCTGCTGAGTGGTGAGGCATTGTGGAGCTAGGAGTTTGCATCAACAAAGGGCCATATCACCTGTTCTTTTTCTGTCTGGTGAAGTGGTTGCCTGTGTCCCTGGGTTACCTTCCTCGCTGCCTCTGATATTTATTTTACTTGTGGATTTCCAGTAAACGGCCTAATGAATTCCACTCTTACCTCAAAATCTATCTAATGAAATGCAATTTTGAACTCCCAGACATTGGTTCACCTTCTAGTGCTGAGATTGGTCAGGACACCTGCTAATTTCTCTTCTTAATGCTGATCTTGCTTTATGTACTGGCCTTGGGCGACAGTTGAACCTGGGAACTTGTTTGTGTAAAACACCCTTTCTTCCAGTTTGGTTTCTTTTTAATATATCAAAGAATTGAGGGGCCTTCACTTACCCAGATGGGACTCAGCTTGGCTACCTATTCACAATAAAATGTGGTTTCACTGGAGACCTTCACCAGTGCTCTTTTTATTGTGAGGAACATTAATATTATTTTGCCTTTCCCCAAGGCAAGGAGAGCAGTTGTTGCCCAGCTTCCTAAGCATCTTTGTCTCTCAACCTCTTGAGTAAAGGAATAAACAAGGACAGTGTTTTCCCTTATGCCCATCCCTTACAAAGAAAGAGGAAATCTCAAAAAAATTCAGTGTGTTTTATCGGTACGAAGTCAGGTAGAGAATATGAAGGAAAAGGAGGCTGCTTGCCAGGGCAATTCGTGGAGTGGCAGCTCCAGCCCCTCTTTCTTCTTGGTGACTCTCCACCCATGTTGGATAGCTGAGGCAGCAATGGCGATTGGCGACTTGCCTGGCATCTTGGAACAGCTCCATTAGGGGTCTGAGTGCTTGTAGACCCCTCCATTGCGCATCCTCAGGCTACCAGCATGTGAGTTCAATGTGGCATCCAACTCATGCATGCAGTGTTCCGTCCCAGCAGGGGCTTTGGTTTTCAAGTAATGTCTGATGGGTCCCTGTGGAAACTTGAGAACTTGAGAATAATAGCCTGTCATCCATGGTCTCCATATTGGTCTGCAACTCGAAGAGGGGGCTATAATTGATGGCTGAGCTGATAACCTAAGATTTGGAGTGAAAAGATGGTGTGAATAAATTGTGAGATATTCAAGTGCAATGTATGATTATATATGTATGTATATACAATTATATACACACATATATATATATGGATAGACACATATACACACATATATGCATGTATGAGAGAGAGTGAATGAAAAATATTCAGGTTGGGAAAATAGTTGATATCTCAGTGGCTTTGAGATAAGTCCATTATTAGGGCAATGAGTTGTAAAAGTAGCATATGGTATGCCCTCACAAAGTTACTGCCCTTGGAAAATGTCAGCCAGAGAAAAGAAGCCACTGAGCAAATTTTGTTGAAGAGGTGATACAACAGGGGCCCATTTCACGAGTCTAGGCAGAAATATGACTCAATTCAAAGAACTTAAGATTTTAGATCCTTTTGGCCACCTGAAATTGGGTGAATTATATATTACATTGTAGGTTCACCAGCTTCTATAATGCCTATAGGAAACTGGAGCAAACACCCATACATAACCACTGAGCCCAAGTAGAACTCAGATTCAGATAGAGAGGAGAAGACCAGGCGGCAAAAACTCATAGAGACAGCTTATCTGAACAAGGAGGAGCTAACAGGCAACCAGACTGATAGCTGAGAAGTCAGCATGGGACTGAATCAGGTCCCCCTGAACATGGGTCTCAGCCAGAAGGTCTTAGCAGTCTAAGGGACCTAAGACACTGGAGCCAGGATGTGGCTCCAGTGCACCAGGATGTGTCCCTGGTGCACAAAAAGGACCTTGCAAATACATCCCCCATGGAAGGATAACTGACTTATTCTAGAGACAGGAGAGAAGCCCTAGTCCCTACTTCACATGACCTGTCAGACCTACATGACCCCAACTTGTTGGCATTCCCCTACATATGGAATTGGGGTGGGGGATGGGAAGGGAGGGTGGTTAGAGTGCATGAGAGAGGGCAGTGAGGGTAAAAGGGAGGGAAAGACGGAGGAAGAAAGGAGGGAAGGGAGGGGAGGGAACTGGGATTTACCTGTAAAATAATAAATTAAATAAAAAAACGCTTTGACTCAAAAATTTAAGTTCAAGTACAAGTTACTGGGGAAAAGGATTTCTATTTTGTTTCCACAGAAAATGAGATGATGTGGGTTCCTTCCAGACTAATGTGGTTTGATTAAGCCAGACTGCCTGCAACAGAGTACCAGGTGATCCTACATTCAAAACAGCATGACAAAGCACCCTTACAGACTACAGCCAGGATTTCTGAATCTATTTCGAATCCCCCATGCAGCGCCCCTTACCAGCAGGAAGTTGTTTGGAAAGAACAACGTGCAAATTCCCAAATATTGTCTATAAATATTTGTTTTCATTTAAATGGACTATGCTATATAAAATACAAAATATTATTATTAATGTTTCCAAAAACAAAAGGGAAAAAAAGAATTCAAACTGAATCTCTGTAAGGAGTAAGTTTTTTCCTCCCGCCTTTGGTCTGGTTCCAATGCCACACCAGCCCCAATTAACACACAGAGGCTCTATATTTGATATAGTGTTCTTGGCCATGTACTAGTTTGTTATCGTTTAGCTCTGTCTTAAGTACTAACCCATTTCTGTTAAATATATGTACTTTCACGTGCTCTAATCTTTCCAGAGAATTGGGCAGGCGTCTCGTCTCCCCTGTCTCGCCATCTTGAATCCTTCTCACTACTTCCTCTTTCCTCCTTGTCTCCTAGTCCCTCCTATCTTCCTTTCCTATTGGCCAACAGTGCTTTCTTCATTAACCACTATGAGAAAAACATACAGAATGAAACCTCCCATCATCTCTTTTCTGTCTAAATAAAAAGTAGGGTTTTAACCTTAACATAGCAAAATATATTATATAAAAGTTATCAAGTAAGAATAAGAGTTAACAATATTTAGTCCAATAATATTTAACAATATTTAAAGAAAATATTCTATCATCTATCCTATATTTGTGAATCTAAAGTCCTATATGTAACATATCGTTAAGCTTAACTAAGGAAAACTATAACCAAAGCTATCTAACTTCAACTCATTCAATGACCACAGAAGGATAGTATATAATCTCTGGAAATCACAGAAACAACTCACATCATCATTTCCACTTGACTCAACCTGATGCATCTGGACTACAAACATTACACTAAAACTGGTTTGAGGCTGTATTGCTTGAGGCATCTCATGACTAGCTGTAATAGTGCACCTTCTTATTAAACCCTGGCCAGAGTTAAAAATAGAACTACAGTCAAGAATTTTCTGCCACAGCGATTAGCTACATATGTCACAGCCAGTTCTGTTGAGAAATTTGGTTGCTAAAATTTTCTTCCTACAGGATCCCATGGAGCAATCATCATCACATTTCAGCATGAAGTAACCTTAAGATTACAACGCCCCCTTTCCCTACCCTTGGAGTTTGGTGATAATAGCCATCTTCTTTTGGTTGGTTTTAGTTATTTAGGGTCAGGTACGGAAGTTGGAGCTTACACACTGTTTTATCTTTTAGACAGGAGTAAGGCATTGTTCGGGACAGTATTGTTTAGATGGGATATAGGTAGATTAGCCTATTTTCTTGTGAATTATTGAGCAAGAGTAAGATAAAAGTATTTTACAGCTTGCATTGTTATATATTCTTATTTGTGGTAAGCTATGTAAAATTAAGTTTCCATTTTGTCATATTGTGTGAAATCTTTCCATTTATGATGTTTGGAAATACAGGACTGAACCCTCAGGCTCAGCTCTGTTTCCTATCTCTTGTCTGATGCCTGTGAGGAATCATTAAAAGAAATGTGTGCAATTTTGAATTTTACCTGCAACACTTGACTTAGAGTGGACTATGCATAAAATGGCAGAAACGTATTGTAAATCTAGTGGTCCTTCTAGCAGCTTTTGACATAATTAAGTTTTAATATCTTTAATAGATGTTCAGTGATGCTGATTGAGGACCAATTTTTTCCTGCTTACCTTAAATGGAATATGTGATATTTTACAAATTTTGATATGCTAGTCTGATCACTGTCAAAATATTTGTCATCTTGAGAAGAATGCATTTAAAATCAGCCAGGTAATACATTACTAGGATTTGTACACTACTCCTGCCATGGAATTTCATTTGAAGAATTTAGGTTACAGTTTCATTCGAGAACATCGTGGAATCTATGCATGTATATTTGCGAGAGGTTAACTGGGGGTTTAGTTCCCTAAAAAGTAACTACCTAGGTTGCAGAGTACAATTTCTTCAATAAAGCTCTGTTATCTTTGAAAACATTGTAAGAATAAACAGTCAGTAAAAACATAAGTGTTATGGATGCATTCGAGAATGAAGATAGTCTAATATAATCTAGAATTTCCCCTCTGATGACTGACTAGAGTTGTGTTGAGTTAGCTGTGTTGAGTTAGCAAAGCTTAGACAATGAGCAAGCTCTAGAGACCACAAAAGAGAACAAAACAAACAAAAATGCAAAACAAAAACACCCTAAAAATAAATGGAACATTTCAAAGAGGTCCTAGGGAAATACCAACATAAATTCAAGGCAATAGGTAAAGAAAAGAAATGCCTCACCTCCAGTAGGAAATAGGAAAGAACTTTTTAAAATTTTGGTAGATAGGAGAATAGAATACTGAGTCATACTGATGGAAATGCATTGTGGTTTTGTGAACAGAGTATGTTTCAACTTGGATTATACATCTCTATGTGAACCTTAATGTGTATTATGTCCTGCTAAAGAATGTATTATTATCTCTAGGAAAATAGGAGTAACTCTTTAGACTGTGTTTGTAATCATGAATAAAATAATGAAAACCGTAAGAGAAATGATTTTGGAAATAGAGGCCATTTCAAATATGATTGTAATGCTCAATGAAAAAGTTAATGTCTTTGAATGTGCTTCAATATGATGTATTTTTAAAGAAGAATTGCATTTTCCTGTACAAATGTAGCTTGTTTTCATAGAAATGACAATGTAAATGCAAGGGACTGGCTAATGACAAGAAATTAGTCATGTACTTTAGTCACATAGGAAAAAATTCATTAGACTGTTGCTCCAAATGTGAATGAAAGAGTGATTCTTCCTGATAGATATAGCCAGTGAGACTGGATTGCACTTCTCTATGTGAAACTTAAGGTGGATTTTGTACATATGTGAATTGTACATAGAGACAGCTTTCCTGAACAAGTAGGAGCTAATGGGCTCTCAGACTGATAGCTGGAGATCCAGCATGGGATTGACTCAGTCCCCCTGAACATGTGTCTATGCTGGAAGGTCTGGTCAGTCTAAGGTTCCACCAACAGTGGAACATGGATGTATTCCTGGTGCAAAAAAAGGACCTTGAGGACCTATCCCTCATGGAGGGATACTCCCTTAACCTACAGACAGGACAGATGTCCTAGTCCCTACTTCAAATGATTTGAGAAAATATACAAAGAACTCAACAAACTAGTCAACAAAACACCAAATAACCCTATTAAAAATGGGGTACAGAACTGTAGAAAGAATTCTCAATAGAGGTAATCAAAAAGGGTGAAAGACACTTAAGAAAGTGCTCCACATCCTTAGCTATCAGGGAAATGAAAATCAAAACAACTTTGAGATACCATCTTACTCCTGCTAGAATGGCTAAAATTAGAAACCCCAATGATGCCTCATGTTGGAGAGGATATGGAGAAATGGAAACACTCCTCCGCTGCTGGTGGAAGTGCAAACTCGTACAGCCATTTTGGAGAACAGTATGGTGGTTCTTCAGGAAAACGGGAATTAGTTTACCACATTCCAGGCAATCACCTCTTAGGCACACAACCAAAGGATTCACATCCATGCAACAAAGACATCTGTTCCACTATGTTCATAGCAGCACTATTTGTAATAGGAAGAACCTGGAAGCAAACTAGATGCACCTCAATTGAAGAATGGATAATGAAGATGTGTCACATATACACATTGGAATACCACACTGCAGAAAAAATAATGGTATCTTGAAATTCGCAGGCAAGTGGATGTCACTTGAAGAAACCATCCTGAATGAGGTAACCCAGTCACAAAAAGAGGAACATAGTATGTAGTCACTCATATATGGATTTTTGTCCTAGATAAAGGATCACCAGCCTATAATTAACACCACCAGAGAAACTAGGATACAAGGTGCATTCAAATAGATTCATATAAAGTCCCTCACAGAACTGGGAAGGAACAAGTCCCCCAGAGCACCGGGGAAGTGGTGGTGGGGCAGCAAATGGAGAGAGAAGTAGGAGAAAATGAGGGAGAGGAGAGGAAAATACGTGTGACTACTAGGATTGAGCCTGGTTAGTAGGAATAGAAAACAAGAGAGAAAGAGAGAGAGAGAGAGAGAGAGAGAGAGAGAGAGAGAGAGAGAATAGAAGATGGAGCCAATATTGGTTTGAAGTTGAAATTGAACACATTGAATTTTCTAGAGAACTACAGGTCTGCTGCAAACTGACAATTTGAGCTTCCATGGAAAGTCTACCATGCATGCCCTTCCTGGATAGTGAGATCAGAAACTATCTTATCCATGGAGCCCTCAACTAATGACTGTTGGAACCTGACACAAAAACCCATACATAAACACCGAGTCGAAGTAGAACCCAGATGAAATTGTAGAGGACAAGTCCAGGCAGCAGGTAATCAAAGAAACAGCTTACCTGAACAAGGAGTTGCTAACAGGCCAACAGAGTGATAGCTGGGATGCCAGCATGGTACTAACACAGCCCCCCCCGAATATGGGTCTCAGCAAGAAGGACTGAGCAGTGTAAGGAATCTCAGACAGTGGAATATGGATGTATCCCTGAGTACCAGGTGATCCTACATTCAAAACCGCTGGACAAAGCACCCTTACCGTCTACAGCCAGGATTTATGGATCTTCTTATAATCCCCCATGACAGCGCCCCTTACCAGCAGGAAGTATTTTGAAAAGAACGGCGGCCAAATTCCCAAATATTTTCAATATGTTTGTTTTTATTTAAATGGACTTCGTTATATAAAATAAATAAATAATTACATAAATAAAAATGACTTGACAGATTTAGATGACTCATCCTGGAAGGCATCACCCTGCATGAGGAGTGGAAGGTGGGAGGGGTGCTATATGCTGGGGTAGAGAAGGAAAGAAAGGGTGAGAAGGAGGAAGAAATGGGGTTAGGGAGAATGAACTGGGACTGATATGTAAAATAAAAAAAAAAATTCTCAAGGTTTTTCAACCATGAAAGCAAAGCTCTTTGATTTTGGAGATTGCCTTGAATGTTACAGATCTCTCATCTGTCTATTGAATTACTGGAGTTATGGATTAAAAGTAAAAACAAAGGAATTGTACACATAAATTTTGTTTTATCGTCTCTAGGACCACTTTCAACTGTAGTTGGCAACATGAATAGAACAGTGAGGTAAATCAAATAACCAGTCTTACTAATAGAAATGCTTTGTGGTTTTCAGAGTACAGACCATTTCCAATTGGAGATTAGTTCTCTATGATAAACATAATATGGATTGTGTTCAGATATGGAATGTATTATCCTCTAGGAAATGTGTCAAGGTCTCTTTTTGACTGTCTTTGGAAACATGAATTGAACAGTGAGTTAAAGTAAGAGTAATGAATTGTCTCTCTCAAAAGGATGCCAATTCAACTGATTGTATTTTTCATTGTGCAAGTTAATTTCATTGCTTAATGTGAAATGTATCGACGACTGTGTTAAAATAGAAAGTAAAACTTACTCTGTGGTGAGATAGGTGAATCGAGTAATGAGCCTTCATGATAGAAATTCTTTGTAGTTTTCAGGATACAGGCCAACTTGAAACTGTAACCTTAACTCTAACCATATACTTAACCCAAATCCTAAACGTAAACCTAACTCTAACCCTATCCCTAACACTAAACTTAACACTAACCTTAACTCTAACCCTAGTCTTAACCCTAAAAAAATCCCTAAACCCCTGCTTATCCCTAAACCTAACTGTAACCCTCAAAATGACCCTAAATCTAACCTCTAACCTAAACCTAAACCTAACTCTAATTCAAACTCTTATACTTAACATAAACCTAACCATAACCTGAACATCTCTCTACCCTATTTCTAACACTAAACATAAATGAACACTAATCCTAATCTTATTCCTAACCCTAAGTATAACCCAAACCATAACTCTGACATTTTCCTAATCCTACCCCTAACCCTAAGCCTAAACCTTACACAAACCATGAAGCTAACACTAGACATATACCCTAACAATAACACTAACCTAACCCAAACACTAATTGAAACACTAAACATAACCCTTACACAAACCCTAAATATAACCCCAACCCTAACATTAACCTTATCCCTGACCCTAACCCCAAACTGTTTTTGGATAATAAATTTATTACCTTCATCAGGAAAAGAGTGAGTCTCTCTTTAGAAACATGAATAGAACTGGGAATAAAGGCAACAGAAATATATTGCCTCTCTCAAAGTACATGCCAATTCAAAAATGACTGTAATTCTCAATGTCATTTTGGTAACGTGAATTCCATTGCCTTTATTTCTATCGAATGCCAATATGTTACAATGCTTTTATCAATGTTTGTGAAAAGGAAGTATGTTTAGTAGAAGAAATTATGCTTGTTTTCACAGAAACAAAAAATAAATGCAATGAATTGGGTAAAACAGGAAATGCCTCACCTTAAGAAAATAGGAAATAACTCTTTAGAGTAAAGTGAAAATGCAAGGCGAGGAAATGTAAGGTAAGGCATGGAAAAGCCTGGAAATGGCAAGGGAGGAAAGGAAAGGGAAGTGAAATGAAGGGATTATGAGTCAAGGGAAGTGAAAAGGCAAGACAATTAAAAATGGTAGCAATGCATGGCAAGGGTAGGCAAGGCTAGGTAAGAGAAGGGATTGGACAGGAAAGCAAGAAAGGGAAAGACGAGAAGCAAAAAAAGGGAAGAGAAAAGGCAATGGAAATGTAGGGAGTAGAAGGGAAGGGCATCGGGTACACAAGGGTAGACAAGGGAAGAGTAGAGATTGTAAGGAAATAAAAGGGAATGGAAGGGCAGAGAAGAGAAATTTTTAGAAAAGGCTAGGGAAGGGAAAGAATGGAGAACAAAGGCAAACCAAGCAAAATGATGTGAAGGGAAGGGAAGAGAAGGAAAGCGAAAAGGAAATTAAGGGATTGGAAGGAAGTGAATGCATGGGTAGGGAAAGAAAAA
Organism: Phodopus roborovskii; assembly: GCF_943737965.1. NCBI lineage: Eukaryota > Metazoa > Chordata > Mammalia > Rodentia > Cricetidae > Phodopus > Phodopus roborovskii. Next base: position 1,113,551 of record NW_026126724.1, read on the forward strand.
GAGAAGGCAAATGTAGGTAAGGGTATTGAAGGAAATGTTAAGAAAGGGAAAGTTAAAGACAAGGAGAGACAAGAAAGGATATAGATGGAAATGGCAAGGAAGGGAAGGCAAGACAAGGAAAGGGAATGGAATGGAAGGGTTGGGAGGTGAAAAGCAGATTAGGGAACAGGATGGAAGTCAAGGCAAATCAAGGAAAATCAAGGGAAGTGAAAGGAAGGGGAAGAAAACTCAAGGGAAAACACAGGGCATGGGAAAAAATGGAAGGCATCACAAAATCAAGGCAAGGGAAATGAATTGAGCATGAAGGAATTGAAAGAAAGGCAATGAAATGTAATGGAAGGGAAGGAAAAAGCCAAGAAAGGGAATGGAAGGAAAAGGACGGCAAGGCAATTGATGAAAACGCAAGGGAAGGTAAGTAAGACATGGCAAAGGAAGGGAAGTGTAGTGATGTCAAGGGAAGAGACAGGGCAACTGAAGGAAATGGGTGGGAATGGAAGAGAATTGAAAGAAAGGAATTCATGGAAGTGCAAGTGAAACGCAGGGCGACTGTGATGACCTTACAAGGCAATACTGAGCAAGAAAAAGGAAGGTAAAAGAAGGGAATGGAAGGGAAATGAAAGGCAAAACATGGATAAAAAGCAAGGCAAGGGAAGGAAAGTGTTTGACATTGAAGTGAAGGGAATGGAAATAGAAAGGCAAGGCAAAGGAAGGGAATGGAATGCAAGACAAGAGAGCAGAAGAGTGGGAAGCGTAATGGATGGAAGGGAAGTGAAGAGAAGGGAAGAAAAATGATGGGAAATTATGTTGAAAGGCAAGGCAAGGAAAGAGAGGGCATGGCAAGTCATGTCAAAGCAAGGCAAATAAAGGAAATGAGGGGGAAAGAAATACAAAAGAAAAGCAAGGTAAGGCCAGGCTAGGCAATGCAAGGGAATGGAGTGGATTAAAAGTGAATGGAAAGGAATAAGCAAGAAATGGGAAGGAAAGAGAATGTAAGACAAGCCACAGCAAAGGAACAAAGGGAAGCAAAAGTAATGGAAGGGAACGGAAAGGAAGAAAACAGCAAGGCTATTCAAGGGAAGGGAACTAAAATGTGAAGGGAATCGTATGGAGGGGAAGGAAAAACAAGTGATGGGAAAAAGGCAAGGTAAAGAAAGGCAAGACATGGGAAGATAAGGGTAAGGAAGGTAAGGCAAAGCAAAGGAAGCCAAACAGGGTATGACAAGTGAAGAGAATAGAACGAAAATGAATGGAATGGAAAAGTGAAAAAAAGGCAATGTAAGGGTAGGGAATGGAAATGTCAAGTCAATGTTAGGGAAAGAATTGGAATGTAAGGGAAGGGAAGGAAAAAGAAAGGAAAGGAAGCAAAAAAAGGGAAGAAAGGAATGGGGAAAGGTAAGGCAACACAAGGTAAGTGAAGGGACTGCAAAGCAGCGAAGAGAATGAATTCTAGACAAAGGAAGGGATGGGAGAGAAAGTCATGTGGAGGGACGTAAAGAAGGCGAGGCAAGAGAAGGAAAGGGAAGAGGCCAAACACTTTTAGTCAAGGTTAGTGAAAGGAATGGAAGGGAAGGGAAAATAATGCAAGGAAAATTAGGTAAGGTAAAGTAAGGGAAAGAAAAGGAAGAGAGGAAGGCATGCCAAGTGAAAAGGGAAGGTAAGTGTAAAGGCAAGGAAATTCATCCCGTGGCAAGGAAAGGGTAGGCAAAACAAGGATAGGGAAGGGAGAGCACAAGAAGGGAAGAGAAATTCAAGGCATATAAAGAGAAATCTAGGTAATGAAATGGAAGGGAATGTAAAGGTAGGGGAAGGGAAAAAAGGAATGCAACTATGGTGATGGATTGGAAGCAAAAGGAAGGGATGGGAAGGCTAGGGTAGGCAACGCAAGGGATAAAATGGGAAGGAAAGGGATAGGAAAGATAGGGGGATGGAAAATAAATTAGAAGGCAAAGGAAGGCACATGAAGGAAAGGAAAAAGAAGGGAATGGAATGTTCTCAAGGCAAAGCAAATGGAAAGGAAAGGAAGGTAAGTTAATGCAAGGGGAAAGGCATGTTCTGGCTTGCGAAGGAAAGGGAAAGGCAAGACAAAGACTGGGATGGGAATGGAAGAGCAGGGAAGTGAATGGGAAGTAAGGGAGAGGACTGCAAGACAATTGAAAAAGAATGGAAGTGAAAAAAGCAATTTATTGTATGGCTATTCAAGGGCAGGGAAAGGAAAGGCAAAAGAAAGGGAAGGAAATTTATGAAAGTCAAGAGGACAGAAGAGAATTTTAGGGAAGAGAAGTGAAGGGAAAGGCAAGGCAAGCTGGGAAAAGGTTGTGAAAGAAAAGTGGCAGAAGGCAAATCAATTCAAGGGTAGGCAAGGCACGGAAAAAAAGGAAATGTGAAGAAAGGGCAGAGAAGGGAATGAAAGGGAATGGGGAATGCAAGGCAAGGCAAGGGACAGGTAGGGAATGGAAGGAAAAGAATGGGAAAAATTTAGGAAAGGCATGGCAATAGTTGCAAATGGAAAGGAAAGTATAGGAAGGTAAAGCAAGTCGGGGTAAGGGAAATGGCAAGGCAAGTGAGGGACAAGATTGGAAGGTAAGGAGTAAGGCAAGTCCTTGAATAGAAGGGAACGGTCAAGATTAAAAAGGAAAGTGATGTGAAGGAAAAAGAAGGCAAGGCATAGCAAAGCTATGGTAGGCAAAGCAAGGCAAAAGGATGAAGGAAAGTGAAGGGTAGGGAAGAAAATGGAAGGTAATGGAATGGAGGGCAAGGCTATGCAAGTGAAGGCAACCAAAATGAAAAGACAAGGCAATTCATGAAAAGACAAGGCAAGGAAAGTCAAGGCAAGGTAATGGAATAGAAGGAAAAAGGCAAGGCAAAGAAAATAAAGGGAACACAAACCAAGATTAGGCTCAACAATGCAATGCAAAAAAGTGAAGTGAAGGGACGGAAAGGGAAATATCAAGGCAAATGAAAGCAAAGGAAAGGGATGAATAAGAAGTGAATGGAAGGGCTCATAATAAGCAAGAGTCAGGAAAGAAATGGAAAGGAATGAAAATGGATAGGAAAAGAAAGGCTAGAGAAGGGAACATAAGGGAATGGAAGGGGGTGGGAAAAGTCAAAGCAAGGATAGGGAAAGGAGGCCAAAAGGGGAAGGGAATATAAAAGAAGGAAAAGAAAAGGAAAGAAAAGGAAGGGAAAAGGAAAGTTTAGGGAAGTAAAGTCAAAACAAGGGAAGGCAACACAGGGTAAGGCAAGGGAAAGGAATAAATGAAAGGGGAATGGAAGGGAAAGTGAAAAAATGATAAGTGGTGATTAGGAAAGGGAAAATTCAAGGAAATATTTGGTAGTGAAATGGAAGGGAAGGGAAGATAATGTAAGGTAAAAGGCCAAGGAAGTATAGAAAATAAAAGAGAAAGAAATGAATGCATGGGAAGGGAAGGGAAGGAAGGAAAATGGAAGGACAGGGAAGAGAATGAAAAAGGAAGGCAAGGGAAGATAATGGAAGAGAATGATAGGGAATTGAATGGAAGTGAACAGAATATAAAGGACGGCAAATGAACACAAAGGGTTGCTAAGAAAGACGAGGGAACATAAGTAGAAAGCTAAGCAATTGAAAGAAATGAAAGTGAAAGGGAAAGGTAGGGAATGCCACACAAGGGAAAAAGTAAAGCAAGGGAAATTTTGAGAACTGAAGGGAAAGTATGAGCAAAGGCAAGCCAATGCTTGTTAAGGGAAGGGAGAGCAAGGTAGGAGAAATAAAGTAAAGGGAAGGGAACAGAACAGAAGGGAAGGCAAGAGAAGGGAAGGGAATGCAATTGAAGACAAGGCAAGGCAAGAGAAGGCAAGGAATCCAAGGGAAAGAAATAGATGGAAAGGAAAGGGAAGGGAAAAGAAAAGGAAAGGCAAGAGAAAGGAAGAGAAAAGAGGGAAATGAAGGGAGGTAAATGCATTAGAATGGAAGTCAAAGGAAAATGTTTTGATACTTTGGGAGATTGTTGAGACAATGTGTGTAAGTGCTGTGATTCTATGAGTTATTGCTATGACACTGTGACATAGTGTGATAGTGCCAAAACCTTGAGAATGCTATGACACTGCCTGTGTGCTGTGACAGTGTAGGTAAGTGCTTTGATTTTGAGTGTTGTAACAGTTTTCCTAAATATTTTGCAATGCTCAAGAGTCCAACAACACGGGACATGAGTGCTATGACACTGTGCAAGTGTAATGAAACACAGTGGTCATGTGTTATAACAATGTAGAAGACTGCGCTGACATTGCAAGAGAGTGCTTTGACCCTTTGTAAGAGTGCTGAGAAAGTGTGTGTGTGAATGTTGTGATTCACAAAGGTCTCATACAGTGCTTTCTACTCTCAGACTGTTTCATAGCACTGATGTACAGATTCACAGCATTCACAAATACTGTTTGACCAAGTTAGCAAAGAGTCACATTACTCTTGCACAGTCAGAGCACTGATTAGAGTGTTGCAGGACACACACATTGTCAGTACTCACAAAGACTGTCAGAGTACAAAAGCGTAGAATGTACTCACTCCCAAACACACAGCAATACCTCACAATGAACGAGCACTCTGAAACTGTCTTTCAGCACTGTTGCAGTGTATCAGCGCAGTAACTAATAGAATCACAGCATATAAAAAGACTGTCTCAGTATTCTGGCAAAGTGTCAAAGCACTCCCTCACAGTGTTAGGGCAGTATTGCACAGTCTCACACTGTGTCACAGAAGAGACATACAGATGTACACATTCATATACTTTCACAGCACTATCACAAAGGGTCATTACTCCTGGATCCTGTCACAGCACTCATGCCATTGTCACAGCACTCTCACACAGTGTAACAGCACTTATGCAGAGTGTCACAGTCCTGAAGCCCAGTATCATAGCACTCAATCACACTGTCACAGCACTCACCATTTTTTATTTATTTTATATAACCAAGTCCATTTAAATGAAAACAAACATTTATAGACAATATTTGGGAATTTAGGCGTCATTCTTTCCAAACTACTCCCTGCTGGTAACTGGCACTGTCATGGGGGATTCAAAGAAGATTCAGAAACCCTTGCTGTAGACTATAAGGCTGCTTTGTCCAGCTGTTTTGAATGTAGGATCACCTGGTACTCTGTTTCAGGTGGTCTGGCTTGATCAAAACACATTATTCTGGAAGGAATCCACTGCTTTCCATTTTATGTGGAAACAAAAATAGAAATCTTTTTCCCCACTAACTTGTCTTGAACTTAAATTTTGGAGTCAAAGCATTTTTTTATTTAATTTATTATTTTATATGTAGATCCCACTTCCTTCTCCCTCCCTTTTTCCCTCTCCTCCTCTCTTTCTCCCTCCCTTTTACCCTCTCTTCCCTCTCACATGCACCCTAACCACCCTCCCCCTCCCATCCCACCACCCCAATTCCATATGTAGGGGAATGCCATCCAGTTGGGGTCATGTCGATCTGACAGGTCATGTGAAGTAGGAAATAGGGCTTCTCTCATGTCTCTAGGTTAAGGCAGTTATCCCTCCATGTATGATGTGTTAGCAAGGTCCTTTTGTGCACCAGGGATCCTTCCTGGCTCCACTGTCTGATGTCACTTAGATTGCTCATTAGTTCTTGCTGAGAACCATATGCAGGGGGGTCCTGAGTCAGTCCCATGCTGCCTTCCCAGCTATCAGTCTGAGGACCCGTTAGCTCCTCCTTGTTCAGGTAAGCTGTCTCTATGTGTTTCTGCCACCTGGTCTTGTCCTTCCATCTGCATCTGGGTTCTAGTTGGACTCAGTGTTTATGTATGGGTGTTTGCTCCTTTTTCAACAAGCATTAGATGAGGGCTCCATGCATAAGTTAGTGGTTGATCTCAATATCCGGGAAGGGCATTTATGGCAGCCTTTCCACAGATGCTCAAATTGTTAGTTGGCAGCAGACTTGTATTCTCTAGACCTTTCTTTGGTTTCAATTTTATCTTCAAACCAATATTGACTCGCTCTGTCATGTTCTCTCTCTCTCTCTCTCTCTCTCTCTCTCTCTCTCTCTCTCTCTCTCTCTCTCTCTCTCTCAGCACTCACCGTCTTAGAGCAATATTGCAGTGTTTCAGCATTCTAGCAATCTGTCACTGCACTAAGTCACAGGTTCGCAGTATTCACAAAAACTGCTTCCCAGATTTATCAAAGTGTGAGGGCACTCTCATATACTTCCATAGCCAGTCTTTCAGCAGGCTCACAATTTGTCACATTACTCTTACTCATAATTACAGCACTTGTGTCCAAATTTGCTAGACTCACCCACATTAGCATTGTATTCAGGAAGCATATGACAGCATTGACACCAAATAAAAGCATTCACCCACACCTGTCACAGTAGGCACACACAGCGTCATAGTATTCTCAGTGTTTCTTCACTTTTACAATTGTCATAACATTAACTAATTAATCACAGCATTCATACCCACTGTACACTTCCAATGTTAATACTTTGATAAACACTATGTCACAGTGTCAGAACAGTCTCTCAGTGTTTTACTACCCTAACATGTTGTCACAGCACTAAAGCACAGTTCAGAGCATTCACACACACTGTCAATTCATTCTGCCAATATGTTAACTTACAGTCTCACACTATCACAGCACACAGTTACAGTGTTGTAGGATTTATGTAGATCCCCATAGAACCCTTGAACACTCTCACAGCACTAAAGAAGTATTCACACACGTTGTTACAGCACTCTGGCACATTTCTCATCACTCATTTAATTTCACAACATAAATCCCCATTGTCACAGATTTTAACTTACATTGTCATAGTATGCCAGCATGCTTTCAAAGCAGTTACACAGAGTGTCAGCGTCTAATGGCATTGACCAAACACATACAAAGTGTAAAAACACTAAAGCATAGAATTTCAACATTAACCCCTCTCTCCCAGCACCCTCTCACAAAGTCAGAGTACCCACACAGCACTAACACATAGAATCACAGCATTCACATACAATGTCAGCACTCTTTCAAAGTGTCAAATTCTCACAGTGTCTGCTCCTTTCCATTCACTTCTCTTGCCTTCCCTTTCTTAACCTTGAATTTTCTTTTCCCTCCCCTTCTCTTCTTTTCCCTTACATTGAATTGCCTTGCATTTACTTGCTTAACCTTGCCGTCTAATTTCTCCTCCCTTCCCTTTCCCTTTGATTACCATCCCTTCCATATCCTGGAGTTTCCTTGCATTTCCTTCTCTTTATTTTCCTTGTCTTGCATTCATTTTCTCTTCCTTTCTCATTCTTGCCCCTCTTTTCCCTTCCATTGCTGAATCTTTTTTTTTCCTTTGCCTTGCTTTGTGTTGGTTTTCCTTCTTTTCCCATCTGTAATAGTGCTTTGCCTTCTCACTTCCACTTTCCTTCCTTTTCCATTCCTTTTCCTGTGCATTCCCTTGTTTTCCATTACATCCCCTTCTCGTTCCCCTCGATTTGCTCCACCTTTTCCTTCTCTTCTCATTCTCTACCTTTCCTTCCCTTGCTTTCATTTACATTTTTAAATTCCCTCCCATTCCTTGCTTTCTATTCCCTTCCTTTCCCTTGCTTGAATATTATTTGCCTTCCCTTCCTATCAGTTCCATTGTTTTCCAGGTTTTCCTTCCCTGAACTCCATTTCCTTCCCATTCCTTGCATTTCTTTGCCTTGCCCTTCATCCTTCAAACCCCTAATTTCCCTTACCTTGTTATGTCTTGATTTGCTTTGCCTTGCCTTGTCCTCAGGTTCCCTTCTCTAATCTTGATTTGCATTTTCACTTCCTTTCTGTTCCCTTCCTTCCCTTCCCTAGCCTTTTCCTTTGCATTGCATTGCCTTCTTTTTCCTTTCCCCATTCTTCATTTCTTTTGCTTTGCCTTGCGTTTTCTCCTCCCTTCTCATTGCTATATTTCCCTTAGCTTATTTTGCCTGCTTTTCCTTTCATTTCCCCTTTTCGTTGCTTTCCCTTCCATCCCTTTCACTTGATTGCTCTTTTTTTTCATTTAACTTCACTCTCACTTCCCTCACTTTGCCTTGCCTTTTATTGCATTGCACTCCCTTTCCTTACCCATCATTTTCAATCCCATGCCTTTTTTTTTTTGCTTCCCTTTAGTCCCACCATTCCCTAGCATTGATATTCCCTTCCATTCCATTCTCATTTCCTTTTTCCCATTCACTTCCTTTTGTTCTTCATTCCTTGCATTTCCCTTTCTTCTGTTGTCTTGCTTACTTTTCCCCTTCAATTCCCTTCCTTTTCCTTCACTTACCTTCCATTTCTTTCCCTTTCAATATCTTCCATTTCATTCCTTTCTTTGTTTTCCTTCCGATCCCTTTCCTTCTCTTCCTTTCCTTTACCTTCTTGAGTCGGGCTTTTCCTTTCCTTACATTGCCTTCCTTTCCTTCCTTCCCATCCTTTTCCTTCTTGTCCCATATCCTTCTTTCCCCTCCCAGTGCTCTGCCTTCTTTCCTTGTTTGCTTCCATTTCTTTCCCTTTACTTCATTGCCTTGCCATGCCTTGCCTTTCCTGTTATCTTGCCCTGCCTTGCCTCCCTTGGTTTTCCCCATCCTTCCCTTTTCCCTCCTTGCCTTGACCTTTGTCCATTCCATATCTTTAACTTCCCTTACCTTCTTTTGTCCCTTTCCTTCCATTCCTTTGCCTTTCTTTCTTTATTCTTCCCTTCCCTTCACTCTTCTTCTTTATTTGCCTTTCTATGCTTTATCTTCCTGCTTTCTCTGCCGTTTTCTTTTCACTTCCTTACCTTTCCTTTCTCTTCCTTCCTCTTCCCTTGCCTTCCATTTTCCGTTCTCCTCCCAACTATTCCCTTCGCTATCCTTCCCGTGCCTTGCCTTAATTCTTTCCTTTTACTTCCCTATCCATCCCCTCTTTTCTTTCCTTTCTTCCCTCTCTTGCCTTGCTTCCACTTCAGTACCTTCCCCTTTAATTAATTTGCCTCCCTTGCCTTGCACTGCATTACCATGACTTTCCCTTGCCTTGTATCTCTTGCCTTCCAGTGCCTAGCTTTCTGTTATTTCCTCTCCCCTTATCTTCACTTTTCATTCCTTGCCTTGCTCTTCTCCCTTCCTTAACCATCACCTCATTTCTTTTGTCTTGTCTAGACTTTTCCTACCAGTCCCTTCTCTCTTCCCTTCTGTTCCTTTCTCTTCCTTTACCTTCCCTTCCCTTCCTTTCCCCTTTACCTTGTCTGCCTTTCTTTTTTCCAACATTTGCATTCCCATAAGTTGCTTTGCTCCTTGCTTTGTTTTGTCCTCTCTTTCCTCCTTTCCTTCTTGTTACCTTTCTTTTCCAGTGTCTCCTTGTCCCTTGCCTTGACTGCCTTTCCTTCCATTCACTTCCATTTCCTAGCACTTTCCCTTCACTTCACGTCCATTCTTGTCCATCCCTTGCCTTGACTTCACCCCTTCCTTTCCCTTTCTTTCCCTGTCCTATCCTGCCCTTCTCATACCTTCCCTTCCTTAGCCATGCCTTTTCCTTCTTCTTCCCATTTTCCCCTTCCCTTAACTTCCCTTCTTCCTTTGGCTTCTTTTCCCTTGCCTTGCCTGACTATCTTTGCTTTGCCTTTCCCTTCTCTTCTTTCCTTCCTTTCCTTATCCCTTCATGCATTTTTCCCTTGCATTCAAATTTCTTCCCCTTGTCTTTCATTCCCTTTTCCCTCATTCATTCCCTTCCATTCCTTTGTTTGCACTTTCCTTCTCTTACATTCCTTTACCTTCTCTTTCTTCCTTTTCCCTTCCCTTTGACTTTTTTTTTTCAGTTTGCTTTGCCTTCACTTAGTTTCCCTTTCCTCTCTCTTGCTTTTCCTTGCCTTTTCCTTCCTTTCTTTCCCTTTCATTCCTTTCATTTCCTTACATTCCTTCCCTTTCTTCCCTATATTTTCTTTGTTGTTTCCACTTGCTTTACCTTACCTTGGGAATTGTCCCTTCCTGTCCCTTCCCCCTTTTTTTGCATTACCTCTCTTAAACTATTCTTGCATTACCTTCTTTTCCTTTCCATTTACTTCATCCCCATACCTGAGCCTTGCTTTTTATTGATCTCCCTTCCTACCCTTCCCATCCCTTGTTGCCATGTCCTTCCATTCTTCAATTGCCTTGCCCTGCCTTTTACTTCTCTTCCGTGTTCTTACCTCACCCCTTTCTTGCCATGAAATTCCATTTCCTTACCATGGACTTGCCATTAATTGGCTTGCCTTCCTTTCCCTTCCCTTCCATTCCCCTTGCACCCTTGTGTTTCTTGGTCGTTTCTCTTGACTTGCCTTGGCATTTCTTTCCCTTACCTCGGATGTCACCATGTCTTGAATTTTCTTGCCTTGCTTTGTCCTTGCCTGCCTGTACAAGCTTTCCCTACAATGCGTCTCTTTTTGTCTTGCCTTGTCATTTGTTCTTCCCTTCACATCCATCCCTACACCTTCCCACTCCTTCCATTCCATTGGCCTCCATTTCAGTTTCCCTTACCTTCATTTGCCATCCATTCCATTACCTTCCCTTCCCCATCCCTTCCTTTGCCTTGTCATGTCATACCTTGCTTTGCCTGCACCCACCTTGCATAGAATTTCCGCTTTCTTCACTAATCCATTTACTTCACTGATCTTCCCATGACGCCTTCCTTCCTTTCTCTTCCCCCTGCCTTCCTTTACATTGTCTTTCTTCCATTCCTTCATTTCACTTCCTTCCCTAGATTTGTCTTGCCTATACCCATTCCTTCCCTTCTTTTTTCTTTTCAATTAAATAGGCATTTCTGCAAATTTCCTTCACTTGTCTCAATTGTTTCCCTCAATTCTATTGCCTTGTGTTTTGTCTTCCCTTCCGTACGCTTTCTTTCCCTTCTGTAACTGCTTCACTTTCTTCCCATTCATTGCATTGCCTCTCCGTTGTTTGCCAATACCTTCGGCACCACTGCATTGTCTTCCCTCACTCCTTCTTCATTGCCATGTCTATTCTCCTCCATTCACTTCCCTACCATTCATTTCCCTTGTGGTACTTTCGCTTCCACTGCTCTACTCACTCTATTCATTTCCTTTTTCTTCACCTGCCTTATTTTTAGATACTTCGCCTCTTTCCATTTCTCTTCAATTGCCTTCTCATCTTATCTTCCCCTTCTTTCCCTAGCCTTCCTTTTTATTTTTTCTTTCACTTTCCATTCAGTTTTGTTCTGTTGCCTTCTGTTTTCTCCACTTCCATTTCCTTACAATCCCACACCTTGTCTTCCGTCTATTAATTCTTTCTTACTTGTGTTGTTTCTTCCATTCTTTTGCGCTCCATTATCATGCCCATTTTGTTTCCCTTCTCATCATCCAATTTCTTCTGTCCCCTTTCTGCTTTGCCTTGCCATGCCAAGCTTTGCCTTTCTTTTCTTCTATTCTGTACCTTTCTGTTCCTTTTGGATTTTCTTTGTCTTGCTTTTACATGCTTTGTCTTGATTCCTTCAACTTCCTTCCTTTTCTTCCACAACGCTTTGTTGTGAATACTTACTACCATCATAGCATTGCCATACCTTTTTTACCTTTGATTTTTCTAAACTTCCCTTCTATTCTTCCATTTCCTTTGCTCTCCTAACTTTCATTCTTTTTCTTCTAACTTCCTTCTGTCCCATCTGTACCTGGCTTTGCCTAACATTGGGTTATTTTTGATTCCCTTTACTTACATTACTTTCACATTCCTTTCCTCTAAGACCTTTCCTT